>NC_044244.1:89978558-90282906 GCF_003957555.1 Calypte anna
CCCTTCTGCGCCTACGCCGAGGACACCCAGCGCCGCTGCAAGCGTCCCACCTGCGGCAGGTGCAGCGGGGCCCACGCGGGGCTGGCCCACCCTCCCGCCGCCATGGCCGATTCCCCCTTCCGCCTGCCCCGCACCTGGTGGCAGGCGGCCCGGGATGCCCCTCGCGAGACCATCCAGCTGGACCTGGAAGCCACCTTCTACTTCACTCACTTGATCCTGGTCTTCAAGTCGCCCAGGCCAGCTGCCATGGTGCTGGAGCGCTCCCGGGATTTCGGCGAGACGTGGGAGCCTTACAAATATTTTGCTGCTAACTGCTCGGCCACCTTCGGGCTGGAGGATGATGTGAGGCAGAGAGGAGCCATTTGCACTTCCAGATATTCGAGTCCCTTCCCTTGCACCGGAGGAGAGGTAGGTCTGCCTGGGGTGGGAAGAGAAAGCCCTCTGTCCAGTGCCCTTTCCCTCTGCAGTCTCCCCTTTGGCATTTATGTTTCTTATTTTACTGCGCTTGTCATCAAATTTAGTTCACAAGTGAATTAACACAGTTCACTCCCAGGTGATGTGAGCACCCGTCTGCACATTGCTTTACTGAGCTCGTAGTCCTGCTCTTCCCCAAAATCTCTTCTCCCTTCACCCCATTAAACTCCATCCCCACACAATTGCAAACAAGGTGGATGTGGCCGGCTCCTCAGGAAAAGCAAAGGGAGCATCACTCTTGACGGGCTTCTCCAAATCTTGCAGTCGTGTTGTTTCAGGGTGATGCACACCAGTCTGGCTTTGGCCAGAATGCATCTAGCTTAAACCTAGATGCATCTAGTGATCTCCAGTTTCACCTTTAATAGTGACCACCTTCACAGGGAAATAAGTGTGTAACCAATCAAAACAACTACTGATAACGATGAAGTACAGTTCCCATAACCCAGATTAGCTAGGTAACTAAGAACCTTATCCCTGATATTTTTCTTTTCTTTGCACATTCATTCTCATGTGAAGAGAGCTTGAAAAAAAATGAAGAAAAGCATCACGTTTCCTAAGAAGAAAAATATATGTAGAAAAATCAGATTATTTTCAGTATCAGTAGCGGTAGATAATTGTGCATTTGGAGATGCTGCCAACAATATCTTTTCCTTTAGTGCCCAATCCTGTCCAGCAAAGCCAGAGAGCTTATCCCAGGTACTCCCACCCGTGGGACTGCCCTCTTGGGTCCCCACTGGTGAGGATGTGTCCCCCCTGACCTGCTCTGGACTTTAAAGGCTGCTCCCTCTAGTGGTCTGATTTAATGGGCTTGTCTGAAAGTTTAATGACACTTTAAATTGTTCTCAGACCTAACACAGAGAAAGAAGCTAAAATGATTACTGAATCAGGTTATATAATTTTAGATTATGCTGACAGCATGTTTTGAGGTGAAGGCGTGGTTCTTGGAGACCATAATTCATTTCTGAGAAAAATCATCTGTTAGGCCCCTTTGAAGACATTTCGTTGTTACTTGTAGCCATGCTCTGACTGGGAATCCACTCAGTACTGAGAGCTGTTCACCAAAGTGTGTCTCTCAGCTGCTTCTCAGGAGACAGACAATGTTTTGCTCTAGGAGAAGCTGCTCTTTGCTCTTACCGGCTCAGAAACAAGAATCCCCAGAGCTTCCAGAGGGACCTAGGATGGTTATTCCATTTGCACAGTAAAGAATTTAAAGCAGGTGATTGGTGA
Organism: Calypte anna; assembly: GCF_003957555.1. Taxonomy (NCBI): domain Eukaryota; kingdom Metazoa; phylum Chordata; class Aves; order Apodiformes; family Trochilidae; genus Calypte; species Calypte anna. The sequence continues at coordinate 89,980,260 of NC_044244.1, forward strand.
GAGAAGCTGCTATCTTCCTCTCTTCTTCTGCCTCCCTTTTCTCATGCCCCTAGAAAGCTTTCTGAACTTCCTTACACATATAGGAGCATGTAAGAAAGATGGAGAAGAGCCATTTCTGTCAGGACAAGGGACAACAGCTTTAAACTGAAATTTATTTAGACTGGGTATGAGGAAGACATTTTGCCCAGAGAACCTATGAATGCCACCTCCCCAGACATGTTCAAGGCCAAGTTGGATGGGACTTTCAGAAACCTGATCTAGTGGGATGTGTCCTTGCCCATGCAGGGGTTTGGAACTATATGATCTTTAAGGTCCCTTCCAACGCAAACCATTCTGTGGTTCTAAATTAGGGCTAACTACAAAGAGACACCTGCAAAGAAGTGATGGCTGTACCCCACTGGGAATTTTCCACCCCCTCAGCACATCACTCGAGCTGTGTCCATGTAGCCAGCACCCCAGTGTGGTCACCTCATTGGTGTACCCCCGCACCAGGACAGGCTCTGTGCCTGGTGAGAACCTGTGCAAATCCCAGCCTTGGTCTGGCTCCTCTGCAGGTCAGGACAATGTGTGAGGACAGTAGCATCAAGGTCTTATGTGCAGAAAGCAGTGCCTATCTCAAGAAGAGAAGGAATTTGGTGGTGTTTGATGCACCTGTGGTAGCATGCTGCAAAAAAGAGACTGCTTACAGAGTTCTCTCCTGCAAGATCTTTTTGGCATGGCTGTAGTCTGTGTTACTGTAAAAAAAAAAACAAAAAAACCCCAAAAAAACCCCAAAAGAACAAAACTTATAAAAATCAAGATCATTTAATTATTCCAGGTTTTAAGCAAACATTGAGTCCAGGGTGCTGGAGCTTGTAAGATTTTATTTATATGGCACACTTCAGTTCCTTGCACTTAAACACCACTTTTTACCTGCAAAGTAATAACAGCAGCTTTCTGGTGACCAGATGGCAAGCCTGCATGCTTAGCAAATATCACATTTAATTTATTACAGTGTGCTACATTCCAGCAATTACTTGTAACTGCCAATAGCAACATGTATCTCACATAAAGAAACATCAGAGTTTTGTGTTCTGTTTAGAGTTATGTTGTGCTTTACTCCCACTTTCAGTAGCGCCTAATTTCAGCCATATGGAAACAGTCATTTCACTTGAAGCAGTGGTTTCAAATATGCAGTCATCTGGAATGTCCAAGTCTGAAGGGTATTATGTAATTGCAGCTCAGTTGCAGCAGTTTTCTTTAAAACACAAGCATACATTCTGCAAGTGTTACCGGATTTCTTGGTTAAATTTTTAGAGGTCTGGGTATTTTTCTTTTCAGCTGAGATGTAATGACTGTAAACTGTGATCCAAGCATACCACCCTGTCTATATACCACTTTCTCCCACTTCAAACATTTCAATGCCACATGTGCATTTCCAGGCAGAGAGTCAGGGTTTGCAGGGTTTTGCAGGGCAGTGGGGTCTCTGCACTCTGCTAGCAGCTCGGTCACTGCCACCCATTGCCCTGGATGAGAAATTTGCACAGCACAGCAGGAGGACTCTGGAGGTGGCCACCCACCCTAAAGGGCACTGGAGCTCAGCACAGACCTGTGGCTGGTGGTTTCTGGCTTTATCTGTCTGCAAAAGCTGTGCTGATCCACCTTCATTTCTGCTGATCATTACAGTGCCTGCAAGTCCTGTTTCAAGGCAGCAGCATGCAGAAGCTTGTGGTACTCAGAGGCTTATGGCCTCTTTTTTCTAAATCTCCTGTGTTAATTTTGAGCAAAGGTGTATCTGCTTCAATTTTGACTGAAAAGAAGGGTCAGGCTTTTTGCATTTCTTCTACCCTCTTCATCATGAGTCATTCTGTAGATGCTTAGTACAGTTCTTATGACAAAAATCTTCCCTTTCCCTTATCAAAACTTGCCATGATCTTGAGGAGATTTACAATAGCAGAGAAAGCAAGCTGCCAAGCCTCTAGGTTCATTTCCAAGACCCAGAGCTCAGAGCTGGTGGAGAAATGAGGGATCCTGAAATTACTCTGGGAGGTGACTTTCATCTTTCATCTTCCTTCTGTAGTAGAACATCTCTGGGCTTCTCTTTGAGGTGGTGGATTGGTCTGTGCTGGGAATGTGACAACATGCAGTGATCACCCAAACTGAGCACTGCTATGGCCGTGGGAGCCAGAAAAGGTAATGTCCCGTGCCATGTCTGGCACTTTGTAGGTCTGCTGGTTCTGCTGGTGGGCAGAGTCACCTTGGCAGAGATTTAGCAGTTCTGGAGCAGCCTGGCTATAGTCTCAGCTCTCATGACAAAGAACCACCTTTTCAGCAGCCAGGAAACCAATGAATTCTCTGCAAGGGTCCAGGACACAAACAAAACATCTGAGCCCTTCCTTGGTAGGGAACCGAGGAAAAGGTGGACAGTGACTGTCCACCTCCTGTCCTGGCATCCCCAGGCTCTAAGTGTGTCTTGTTCAGAAACCCACCTGCAGACTGGCACTGCTTTTGGGAACTCTCACCATTCAACACCTAGGTCCCCATCATGGTGCCCATCCAGTATGAGTGGAAAAGAAGCAAGAAACCAACCTGGGGTTTCAGCAAGTTGAGGGGTTTCACCCCTCAATCTACCAGTTTGAGGGGTGGGGCTTGCAATACATGAAGGGAGAAGAAACTTCTTTCCTGTCATGGAATAACTTCAGATCTGCTGCATGCAGAGGGGTCACTAAAGACTTTCCTAATGCTTAATTTAGTGAATTAATTGTTTCACAGCAGTGGTTCACTTAGTGTAGGCAGAAACCTCTATATGCTGGCCTTATATTATCAGACTTTTAAAGGAAAGGTTAGGCCCAACTTTTCGCCTGGATCATACAAATGTGCTACAAGTCTGGAGTATTTTCCACTGTTTTCCAGGGTGTAACCCTTCAGCCATGTTATTGCAAGGGAAAAGAGAATTGGATTCACCAGCCAAACAGAATCTGACCTAAGCTAACAAGATGCAGGAATAAACTCTGTTTGTGTCAAACTCCGACAGGAATGCCAATTCTCTTAGCATGCATAAAAGGCTATCTAGTCTATCTTCCTTCCCAAAATTCAGATCGTAATATTATTTCTTCTTTACAGCCTAATGTAATTGCCGTTAAGGGCTCATCGACAAGGGCCCCTCAGCAGATGTTAATTCTTTAACTGTGAGTGAGAGTGACTGTCCACTCTGCAATGCAATTATCTCATTCACTTTACATTCCCATCTGTGGTCAATTCAGATTAGCTCGCCTGAGTGTTCCCATTTAGACAAGCTCCAGGATAAAAGGACTTACTGAAGCAGAGTCTCCTTGACAAGATTTTAGTAAATTAGTAACTTATTTGAGTGTTCAACTATTCAGAATACTGCTAATGAATCACTTGGAGACCCCAGCTATTGTTGCTCTTTGCTATTAATAGGAGAGGTGTAATTGCAGCTTGATTGTATTCCAGCAACAAATTCTAATGTGCTTTTAACTTTTGAAACACCACATGCCACTGTTCTACTGTGGGTTGTGTGTCTTATTGAGCATTTTATTGACTTCGTGTGAAAAATCTTCAAATATTTTGCCTTGCACTGTGACTGCATGCTGCTGCCTCTTTTCCTTAAGGATTTGGACACAAGTCCTACTGTTTCTACCTGAAATGAGGTGTGTAGAGGAGAAGTAAATTGTGTCCTGCTGCTCACGAGTTTGGTCCTGATAAACAGTGAAGATTTGTGATACTCACTGACAAAAAAGTAGTTAAAGATGACCAGTGATTTTTATTTTGGAGCCTGAATTATGGGTTGTAGAAACAGTCTGTCGCAGCCTAGAAGCTTTTGTACGTTTTTTTACCTGTCTTTTTAGTCCTGAATGAGCTTTATTTTAGGTTTAGCATTGCTGTCCTTAATTGAAGCTACATCTCGATTGCTGAGATTCTCCAAGGATCTTGTGGGTCACAGGAGATTAGAGTTCAGTTACTTGCAGGATTTAGGACACCACAAAGAACCTAGGGAGAGATGCAAGAATAACCTCAAAACAGCCTGGGACATCAGCCCGTTAGAGGGCTGAAATAGCTTTTTTAATTGTCCTGTGCCACTGCTGCCTGCACAGATAGAAAACAAAGGCCCAATCTGATGAGAAGGGAAGAGGAACCCTGGCTGTTGAGTGTTGTTCAGCAGTGCTGAGGACATGTGAAGACACAGCTAGGGAAGTGTGTTTTCAGGTTGTATCTCTACAGTTTGTAGAAGTGCAGTTGGGAAAACAAACAAACAAACAAACAAAAAGCAACAACAACAAAAAAAAAACCACCAACAACAAGAAAGCCTACAACAACCTTCTTACCACAACAACCTTCTCCTGCAGCATCTTGCTGATCATTCTGTCTTTGGAAAAACATGAATTATTGGGCTCTTTACAGAAATGCCATGTTCAAATGAGAGTCTGTTCAGCTAGGGGCCAAGGGTGATGGGGGTGATGGCCAGACCCAGCCCAACTCTTTGCATTGTATCAGTGACTTTAGTTGGGGGGGGGGCACTGTTTCCTAACACAAGAATAATTATTTCTATAGAAGTAGTTAATGAGATGAAGTAAACAAAGTCAGGACAGAGTCAATGAAATTATGAAAGAACCAAGAGATCATGGGTCTACAGCATCTGACCACTGAGTGTTGGGGAGAGTTCATAAGAGCCAAGTGGGATGGGTACCTGCCAAGCAGGATGCTGTCCTGCTGCCAGCCAGACAGCCCCAAATGTCTCTCAGCTCAGCCTCCAGCACCTAAATGTTGCCTTCATCATCAAAGCCCATCTTTCCAAGCCCTGGGTGGGGTTTCCATTGACTTTAACATAATGGGGTGGAAAGAAGCTTCTCCCTTTAAATAATGGGGAAGCAAAAAAGGGGATTCAGGGAGAAAGGGGAAACCTGAGTTTAGTTTTTAATCTGTGCCTGGGAGGAGAGATGGTAAGGGCAGTTATGGGCACATGTGGAGACCAACCTTTGGTTTCTGGGGTACTTTACTATGGAAGATACTTTCCCTTTAGAATTCAGTCAGCATCAGGACTGAGCAACACACCTGCTGTTTTCTGGGCACCAGCACCTAGTTTTTAAGATTTCTGTGCATGGAGTAGCAGGGGTGATACTGCCAGATCTCTGAGACAGGAAAATCCCTCCCTGTCTCCTGTGGGCAACAGGTGACTTGTCCCTTTGCTGGTACTCCCAGGTGCTCAGCATCTCTGGAGGACCAGGGCATGCAAGGAGCAAGGTGTTCTTTCAGCTCACCTGGTGATGCTTCTCATGGTTCCCCCTGTTGAAGCAAGCCCTCAAGAAGGTCTTATTGTCTCCTTTTCTCCCTGGTTTTCCCAGTGCTTTAGTCAATTGCAGGTTGGCTCTCCACTTGGACAGCTCTTGAAATGCAGCCACCTCCAGAATGGAGCACAGCCAGTGTTTAACAGTGCATATCAGCAGTCCCCCATTTAGAACAGCAAGTTTCTAACTTGGATCAGAGCTTCTAGATCAGCCTTCAATTATTGCTAAAACAAATTACTCCTCGAGGGGAGCTTGACTGGTGTGTGAAAGGGAGTATATTGTAGGCTGCCAGCAGCAGGAGGGAATTGGTCCTAGAGCTCCAGGAGACCGTTTTCAAACTTCTTATGTAGAAAGTGAAGAGCACTGTACCCATATGAAACAAGAAGAATTTGTGCAGGCAGAATTTAATTCTCTAAATTGGCATCTGGCCTTGTTAAAGTGGGACTATTGCTTTCCTTGAGAAAAGTGCCATGGGATTTCAGTGATGGCAGCCAGAGCCTCTCTTCAGGCACTGCACCCCACTGCTTCATTTCACAGTTCATTTTTGGCATGAAGGGAAGATTTACTCACTTATTCATCTCCCAGTTTGCTGGCTGGAAAGTAGGGCTGCCATTTTCTCTTTGGGATTCCTGGATAAAATTGGTTACACGGGAAGTGTGTAACTTAAAGCAGTGAATCAACATGGCTCAGGTTTGGATCAAAAGCTCATGGGGACTTAAGCTGAGATTAATCACCATGTACAATGTGTGCCAGCATGAGATATCCAGTCTACCAGTGTTCAAAATCCTACACAAATGGTGAAATTCTCAAATTCTCCCCTGGACATTTCCAGAAAGACAAGAAGTTAATGTCCAAAACCAAACTTAATAGGCACATGTGCCATGGCTCTCTACCACCAGCCTCTCTGCAGCATCCCTCATTGCCTTATTGCTTTTGTCAAAATCTATAGCCATAGGCTGAAAGAGGGATCCTGTTTCTCATTACCTTTTTGACAGTGCATATTTGCATATAATTTGGACAGGTATTTCTTCTCCTAAAATTAAGTGGTAATGGAAAAATTAAATGGTAACTGGATGGTAAGCAGCCAGTTCTCTAGACACAAAGCCTTTTAATTATGGACAAGAGCAATTGAAGAATATTAATGCAATGAGGTTACTCTTAGGCTTAAAGAAGGCCTCTTGATCCTTAATACTGTTGCAGTTACTGAAACGTCAACTTACTGCCTTGCAGGTTTTTGCAGTTGTGAGTTGTGCCAGAAGCTGTCAAAGGGGTTATACTGCAATTCTTGGGAGTGAGCCAGCTTTATTTAAAGCCCTATCTACAAACAAGCAAGTCTAGTTCTCTACCTGTCTCTTTGGAAGAAGCTCCAGGTTTTCTTGGTCTTCTATATGCATGGTGGGTACTGCTGGCAGGCCAAGGCTGAGAACATAAATCTTAGTGGGAATAGGGAAAGGTGGGGAATTACTGGAGGGAAGAGCATTTAAATACCATCTTTCTTGCTCAGGAGTCAACGGACTTCTTCCTATCATCAGCTGAAATGTGCTGATTCATTTTCCTGTGTGGGATAGTGCAGCCTTGGAAATGGTGATACTGAAGATGAGGAAAAAGATGTAATTATTTTCCTTGGTAGTGGATATCTGGTGATACTGAACATTTCTATCTGTTTGATAAGTGAAAGAAGTGATTAGGCAAAATAAAGCCACTGTGGAATAAACTGTGAATTACTGGAGACACATTGTTAGCTGAAGGTGAAGAAATCCAAAATGTTTTGAGTGGCTGTGAGGTGGAGGGAGACTTTTCTAGTAAGAATATTACTTCTGTGATCATCATCTGCATGAAGGCAGGCGTGACCTAACAGGGTTTAATTAAATCTCATGAAAATGGTGGGATGTTGAAAAGAAACTGAAATGATTGCCCCAGTCTGATTGATTATTGCCAGAGATGTTAAGGATCCTGGAGACATCCTGAGGTCATTGCTTAGCCCTTCCTTGTGTCTTTTTGAGCCAGCAAGCAGCCAAGTGCTGTGTGTCAGTAGGAGCTCATGCCAAAGAGCTTATTGCTTTTGAGAATGGTGTAAGAATGCCTCGAGTTTCTCAAAAGAAAAAAGTTCCCTTGGTGTAAATTAACTTGCTAATGTAGCTATTTGAAATAGTTTAGATTTCCTTCTGAAGTTTTCGGAAGATTCTGTTACTTTTCAATGGTGAGACAAGGGATTATTTGCCTTGTTTTATGTGCTGTAGAAGTTTTCAGAAGGGCTGTAGGCATGGACCAAATGCTGTCTTTTGTTAAAATATATGAGGAATCTGTAAAAGCTGTGGGGGTGCCATTTCTCCAGTGTCCTGAGGAGCTCATGGGCTGCTGTTGGTGGTTAACAGTGGGTTTCTGTCACGATTGCTTAGGCATGTGGACAGAGTGGACCAGGAAGGTCTGAAGGACCAGGCTCCACTGCTCACTGTGTCTCTGACAGTCATGTCTCTTCAGTGGCAAGGCAGGTTTCCCAGTTTCTCTTGCTGTTTCATCTCACCTGGGAGATGCTGAGGTGTGCACCATGAGTGTGCATATGCAGGGGATGGTCGGACCTTTCTGTGAGTTGAGAAGCTTTTCTTCACTGCAGTCCACTTGGTCTGACAGGGAGAAAACCAAAGTGTATTAGAGAAGCTGGTCAGTGATACCTGCCCTGTTTAGGTTGATGAACTTGTCACCCCGTGTGAATTATTTACAGCATCTGCAAAAAAATCTTTTTTTAGCCTGGGGTCATTGCAATGAACATAACAGAGATGTGCATGGGTTTTTCTCTTAAAAGCTCTTTCATTTGGTAATACGTGAAATAGGTTTGTTTTGTCAATAGAGTGCACCAGTGCTGTGGATTTAGCAGCTTCCTTGACAGAGGGAGGAGTCCAGGGGGAGGGGGGAGGGGACAGGCTTGGTTTTGTGAAGGAACAAGACTTCTTCATAAATCTTTCAGGAGCTTAGCGCCATTAAGATGCATCACACAAATGTGTTTGAAGTTAGCCATTGGTTTTCAAAAGGTTTTGGGGTAGACTGATGGACAGTCACATGCGGTAGAGAACTAACCTCAGTGATGTGGGAAAGCTTTGCAAAGTGAAACACTCCTTTGAAAGCACAGTTCTCCTCCCCAGGAAGAGCCAAGGAGATAGTCAGATGAAAGTTGACCACCCTGATGGAGAAAATGATAGCATGAGGTTGAGCCCTCAATGCTAAAACCAAGAGACAAGAAAATCCTATCTGCAGACTATCAGTCTCTCAGAGGGTGTACATTGGCAGGGAATATGTTGGTTGTTGTAGGTGCTAGGGCTGGTGGTTAGACTATGCATCTGATAGATGGGGTTCTTGAGCTGCTCCTGCACTGGCAGGGCTGAGGAATCCCTGTTAAACCGGGCAGCTCCTGAGCCTGATGCTTTCTGCTGTAAAAAGGGGATCCCAAAGGTATCAAGGTAGGTGGTGCTGTTTCCTGTAGGTACCAAATGGGATTTATTGTTTTGGCTTGAGTCTCTCTGCTTGGCACAGCAAACTTTGAAAGTCAAGCCATCCTCACATGTAGAGGAAGACAGTCTCACTTCACTCTTCCTTGCATATCTTACTAGGTCAGGTGTTAGGCTCCATTAAGCCTAATTACTCATTCCTGGGAAGGTGCAGGGAGATGAGCAGAGCAATCCAAGCTCCAAGGTTCCTCTGCACTACCAAGTGGTAACCAAGCAGAGGTGTGGGAAGGAGATGTGCACACACCCTCTTCAAAGCAGGAGCACTGGGCTGGCACCAGATTTCTTGCAGCTTGTTTGATATCCAACTCCCTTCACAACTGAAATAAAGAAAAGTCTAACCAGGCTTTTTTGGTGATGATGGACTTTCTTGGATGCAAGTTGAATTCAGATGCTGTCAGAGGTTGGTGTTCTAAAAAGCCCCAGTGGGTACACAAGTCATTTTTATTTTTTAAACTGCCCTTTTCTACAAATCAGCCTTATTGCCCCCTGTGAGCTTTCCATAACACTTACCAAGAGAAACAGCTGCTTTTAACTTTTACACCTACTGAGAAGGAGAACCTAACTGGTCCAATAAAACTCCCTAGCTGAGCTTCTCCAAACAAGACCATCCAAGGCTGAAAGCAGTTGACACTTTTGGGTGGTTCCTGTGGGAGAGGGCCTAGGCTCTTGGATGGGCTGGGTGGGCTGTGGAGGGAGGCACTTGGGGACAGGGAGCAGGCATGCAGTGTCTGGGGTGGCCAAGGCATACACCATGGAGCAGGTACAGCATGGAGCATCTCAGCCTGTGGGCACCAGCAGACATGGAGCAAAGCTGGGCACACAACTGGAAATTGAGTCTGGAAGGTGGGGGATGAAGGCTCCCCTTTGCTTTAGCCCCAGTGCCTGGTATGCAGTGCCTAACCTCATGCAGTGCCAGGCTGGAGGGAAATTTTTCAGGAGGTGAAGGGATGAGGTCCTGGACACGTTGGCAGAGCTCCACCACTGCCTTTATTGCCTACATATTCAGAGTGTTGTTCAGGCACTAAATAAACCAGATAGCTTCCAGTGACATGAAGATTTAACAGGGCCTGATAATGCAGGCCAATTAGACACATTTATTTAGTGCCTGCATTCCAAGAGACACTGCAGACTCCTAATGCAAACCTTAACTTTTCTTTTAAACACTTACCTAGACATCACATACCTTTTTGGTGGGGGGAAACTCTTGCTGAGGTCAGGCTTCTAGCTGGGAGTTGGAGCCTGGCACCTCTAGTGCCAGGACCCAGGGAAGGGTTGTGAGTTTGGAGGCTGTGTCAATTTCGGAAAGTCTGTGAGGAAGAAACTTCTTGTGACTTGCATGTATCTCTTCAATGTCGTGGGCATTTGTGACCCAAAGGGCCCCATTTTATCACTGTGGACATTTGTATCTTGACAAAGGTCTGGGCCCCCACAGCTGTGGTGAGTGGTGGCTCCAGCAGTCCAAGATGTGCCCGTGACTCATCGAGAAAGCTTTGCTACTGGCAGATCTTCCATTTGTTTTGTTGACTTCCTCAGACAGCTTTGACTTCAGAGTCTTATTTTGTTGCTTTCAGCATCATTCATTAGCATTTTCCTTCCCACTGTGGATATATATAAAGCTGTCCTTTCATTGCCTCTCAAGTGTAAACATACTAGGGTACTTCTTGCAAAGGGACTTTTATGTATTTATAAATCGAGGTCATTGTGGTACGAGTGGTTACTTGAGTGCACTGTGTTCATGGCCACTGTTTTATTTATATACAGGGCTACATTACTGCATCTGCAGAATGGCAAGTAGCTAAGACTTCTTGTGCCACTAAGGCAAAATAAAGTGAAGTAATCAACAGAGCAAGAGCTGCTCATGACAGCCCATAAGGAAACTGAATTGCTGTGCAAATTTGTTAAAGGGTGTCTATGTAATGATGTGCCCAAACCACAGACAGCTGGAGTGGTCTGGATAAAGAGCAGGGTATTTTTGCTCCATGGCAAGTACAAGGTGCTGTGGGGCAGATTTTCTGCTCTCGTTCCTCTGGGAATGGAGTGGGCTACCTCCTGCCGCCATCAGACATCCCACCTGGCATGGGTAGAATCCCTCTTGAGGCATAGCTGTGTCATTCCCTGACTCAGGGACTGCAGTCTGCTTTTCCTATTTAGCTGTGTAGAGAGACTTTTCACCCACCAAAAAATCACTGTGCAGCTTTTAAATCACTCCTCTGTTGGTGTCTCTTCATGCAAAGGTTGCATTTATAGGCCATGGGATCCATCAGCATAATGCCCTGTGACGTGAAAGGAACATTATCCCAAATACTAGATATTTTGTTTTAAAGACAGAGGTTCTTTTTATTTGCTTCCTGGTTTCTGATATTTGCTGCCCAGATATGAGGTATTGCTAGACATTTAGTTTTCAATGAAAGCTGAGATACAGATTCAGTTCCTGCACTGTATTTAAGAAGAATCCCAAATATCGTAAGATTTATACTGAGCCAGAAACACTGGGAATGAAAATACCATTGTGATGGAGTATATTATGGTATATCTATCAAAGAAGTGCTGTGGGTTTTCAGTTGATTACCTCCTACTTATTCTACAAAATAAAAAATTTGAGTTAGTGCATCCACTAAAGATCTGCTGATGTACAGATCCAAGCCTCCCACCCTCTGCTGTCATAAGTGGTGTTGACTACCAGAAGTCATGCTGTCTGCCTAACACTGTAATGCTGGGGTTTGACATATTGTTGGTAAAACACATACACAGAGACAGACTTAAGTGGAAAGTTGGAGGTTACCTATGAGGCTTGGAGTGTATGGGTGGATAGATTCTGCTACCATTGCTTCACCACCAAGAGAGTTTGTCACTCTGCGTGTGGTGGAGCTTTCTGCTGGCAAAGGCCTCTCTGTGAAAACAGGAACAGCATCATCTATCAAAAAGGATGTTCTCCTGAGCCTCATCAAGCTATTTATCTCTCTTGTGTAATCACAACACAGCTCCTTGGCAGGTCCCTTGTACACAGCTTCTTCCAGCACTTTTGGAATAGGAGGAGAAATGGACTTGATGAATCTGTAGGCAGCAATTCCTCTGAGAGGGGGAAAGGAACTGCCATTCCCTGTTTCATCTGACAGAGGAACTGGCCCAATAACCAAAAAGCTGACATAAGATGTACCCATGTCAACCAAGACTGTCAGGCAGCAGGACCAAAGCCCTGCTCAATGTCACCAGGGCTTGCAAAACTGCATTGTCAGATGCACACGCATGTCAGCAAAACTGTCATCTCACTCCTGCCTACATGCTTCCCCTGCATCATTAAAACTAAACAGTTTTTTGGTTAAGGAAGCCTCTATCTGCAGTGGCTGGGGCTTGCTGGCAGAACCACAGGTGTGAAAGCCCAGACAGGTTTGATGTGCAAACCACAGTCTATTTGTAGACATGATGCTGCAACCCTGGGCCAGACCCATTGATAGGAAAACTGCCCGGAAAAGTCCAAGGGGAGGTAAATGCAGGAAAGATTGTATCTGTTCATGCACATAAGTGAGGCTGGGAGGCTGGCAGCACAGGGGTGCAGACACATAGCAGCTGTATGAGGTCTGTGTGGCTCCAGCAACGTGCTGACACCCAAGACAGATTAGGATAAATCAGCAAGGTTAATAACTGAACAGGGAAATCCTGCTGGGAAACATGTCCTTGACCTTATTATGCAGCCTAGAGCAGAGAATTAGTATTTGTATGGCATCCTGCGTGCTATAATGACGGGTTTGTATTTTCTTGAAGCAGAGCTACCAGTGTCTGAGATGGAGGGATGAGGGTGTTTACTGTCTTGGCAGCACTGAGACCAGGCTCACCCTGCTGCAGGGCACAGCTCTGAAGCTGCTGGGCACAGCCAAAGCCATACGGGGCAGCCACAGGGAGCAGCTGAGAGCCCACAGCCCCTGGGAGTTACAGACAGGGCTCATGTTTAGCATCACGGTTTTCAAGTAGCCATAAAAAGAAATGTTTGTAACGTTTTAGAGCCTGAGCAGGAATACTGACTCCATTGAAATCAGCAGCATAACTCCCCCTGAATTCCATACAGACAAGATTTAACTCTGTCAACTCAGGGTTATTGATTTCCTTGCTGTGATTGTCTTTGCTGGAACTACAAACATCAGTCACGAGTATTAAATAAGGACAGATAAAAAAGAAAAACTGAAAATTAGGAGAGGGAAGTCTGCAGCTGCATCTTATCATTAATTGTTCCCATGTATGCATTTCATTCTTCACTCTCATACCAATGAAGAAAAAACAAAGAATTATCTCAGATATGAATAATGGAATCACAAGGAACCCAAAATGCTAGTTTTCACTGAAAATTCCCAGCCCAGAATATCATCTTCACTAAAAGGAAATCAATGTCCCAGTTTGGATGTTTCCCAAGGAATTTGCTTTCCCTATCTGAAAGCATCTTGTATTCACAAAACCACTAACAAGTAAATGTGATCAGAATGACATTGATTTAAACTGGGGAGAGGTGCAGGACCTGATAGTTGGGTTTGCTTGGTTCATATCTGCTTAATATTTTAATTTTAGGAAAGCAGAAAAAAGTCCATATGTTCCTGAAAGGGAGGGAGGGGGAAATCACAACATTTTTAAAATACATTACTACTCATTAGCATCCCTCATCAGCCTCAACACTTCCACACAAGGGGTGTACTGCTCACCAGCTTTGCCCTCTGACCACTTCTCCCAGTTAACCTTCTCTCTTATCAAAGTCTTCCAGCAAAAGATGCTGGAATATCCTCGGGAGGGAGCATTTGTAGGGTGGCAGTGTGGTGGCTTGGGGCTGCAGCCCATGATGTCTGGCACCAGCACATCCCTGCTTTCACCAGACACCAGCAGCGCTGGCACTTTGCGGGATGACAAGCCACAAAAAAAGCACACTGCCACCATTCATCTCCAAAGCAAGCTCTAAATCTCCTCCCAGGCCAGGATAAAGCTTCCTCCTGCGGGATCCTGGCAGCTCTTGAGAAAAGCCAGGCCTTGGCCAGGAGTGGTGCCAGCAGTGGTGGCGCTGGCAGAGGTGGCAGCCAGCGGGCAAAGCCCACGGGTAAGCAAGCTGGCAGCTGCGGGGTTGGTCTTTCCAGGAGACATGAATCCTGGTGAAATAAACAGGAAATCCTCATCAGCCAGAGCATATTAGCCTCATCTTTCTGGAAGAGCAGATTTAGGGAGGAGGATGTGATGACCATAAAGGGTACTGGCAGGCTCAAATGCTGCCTCTTGCCAGGTGCTCCATAACATCTCCTGACAAATGATGGTCACCCTTTGCTGCTGTACACTTCCTTGCTGTCCACAGGAATCGGGTCAACATTTTGGGTGGCATGGGTGTTTAACAGCGTGGCAGCAGAGTGGTTTGAGGAGGTTTTAAGGCACTGCTGGGGGCAATGCATTGAGGCATTAGACTGTGTCACACCCTCAAACACTCAAGTGACTTATTGAATGCTGCTTATAAATACTGTGGTTCATCAAGCATTCAGTGGTTGTTCAGTGAAGAGCTATTTAACTATTTAGAAAGTGTCAACTATAAGTTGAATGTACCAGCGACTGATACATTTGTCAAAATTATGTAATTTTATTCCAGTGGTACTTATATGAAATACATGCTGTTTCTGATGGCTCACTGTAGGCAGCTTGATCAACAGCTGCAAAACAAATTTCCTCAAGAAAACTGGTTATTTTTATCTAGTGCTCTTAATTTTCAGCTTGAGACAATATTTACCTGTTCAATCAGACCAAAGTTAAAATAAAGACCAACTAATATGTATTCATTTAAACTTCAGAAGAAGCCCCCGACTTCTCTTTCTTTCTTATCTTGTTTTTCTCAACTCTTAGCTTGCTGTCACTAATTGCCACACCTAATCTCCTGGAATGATTGGAGCCACATACTTGGAAATCTGAGCTTTATTTATTAAAAAATACATCCATTCGGAGTGGTGAAAGGTTAATGAAGAATCCCCTACCTGAGCATTGCCTGCAGGACTGCCAGTCCCTGTGCTGTGTGTTAGTGGCACCAACCTCTGCTTTAAGTTATGGCAAAATGTCACTTGACACCCACAGGGTCTGGACTTCATGTCAAAAGGGACATAGGGGATCATGATGGGGGGGGGGGAGGAGTGTGGGCGTCACTTAGCACACACTGGGGTTGAGGTGGATTTGCTGTTCCCCCCACTTGCAGAGGAGGAAGAGTACCATGAAAATCTGGTGTGTGCTCCCAGAGGATACTCCCATTGCCATCCCACCTGCAGAGAGAGCTGGCTAACACCCTCCTTTCTTCTCCCCTTGCTGTGTTTCTCTGCCCAGGTGATATACCGAGCCCTGTCACCACCCTACACCGCAGAGGACCCCTACAGTGCGGAAGCCCAAGCGCAGCTGAAGATCACCAACCTGCGGGTGCGGCTGCTGGAGCGGCAAGGGTGCCCCTGCCTCCTTCCCAGCCCAGCCCACCAGCCCCGGCAGCCCCCACCAGCCCTGCACTATGCCATTTATGATTTCATCGTGAAGGGCAGCTGCTTCTGCAATGGCCACGCTGACCACTGCCTCCCCGTTGCCGGATTCAAGCCTGTCAAGGCGGCTGGTGTTTTCCACGTGGTATGTACCCGTGCCCAACAATGTTTGCACTGCAGGAAAGCAGAGTTTTAAAAATAGTAAGAGTGGTATAAACTATGGTTTAGGTCTAACTATGTGGTATTTAACATGTGATGCTCTTGAAGTACAGTGAGCAAAAGTGGTCTGTACAAGGAGATGGTCTTCATGTCAGGCTGAAGCACTGGGCTTCCCTTGTGCATTGGTGTGGGGTCCACCAGGACTCTAATCCTCCCAGAGTGTTCCACAATAGATTATTTTTTTCAGGTGGATTGTTAAAAAGATTAAAATTGATGACTTTTTTCTTCCCTCGGACACTAACTTGCAATAACCCAATATCTAAAGGATAATAAATGCAGTGCACTTTGATGACAAAGAAGGAGAGATTCTCCAGAGGTGATAGACACCTTGAGATTGAAATTGCCTCTGAAGGATCCCCAGGTATTGTGTTGGGTCCTGAACTGAGGGGCCAAAGAGGTGGGTTTTGGCTTCCACTCCCAGGCCTTCTATTGCACTTTGCAGTACCCTTCTCCAAATAAACCCCCTGTCCTCCAGTTTCAAGGGGACTCACATCACAGGAGCTCTGACCTCAAATCCTCTGGGACCTACCAAGACCTAAACTCCAGTTCCCCCATGTCCTAAAGAAGGGAGAGCCACCAGCCTCTTGGTTGGGGAGGTGATGGGCACAGTAGTAGCAAATTCATTTGAGACCTGCCTCATGGCATGGCTGTGCCCTGCCAGCCCAGGGACACTCATGCCCCCAGTACATCTTGTCCTTTCTGCCCATCTTGTCTCACTTTGAAAGTCCTGGATTTCTTGGCAGATGAGCAGTAGGGAAAGCACAGAGAGTCAAACATGCTGTGCTGAATAATGCTAGAAAGGGGAAGATCATTTAAAAAAAAAACATAAGGTAAGGAGGTCTGGCATCTGTCCAGCTCTTTGGGGAACTTTCATTTCACTTAAATTATGTTCTCTGACATGAAGCAGACAGCATGTTTACCTGCTAATAGATCAGTCTTGCAACATCTTTGAACACACACCATTTTGAAAGTGTGCACCACTATGATTGATCAGGCTGTTTCAAGTAACACTGCTCCGCTTGCTACAGATGTTCCCTGAGCAAAAGTCTTTGCAAGGAGCTGTTTGCTCAGGATTGTTTTGGTGGGATACAGTGGCACAGCAGTGTGCCCCAGAGCACCACTGGGAGCTGTAACAGCGCCTGCAGCCAAAGACGCTTCCGGTACAGATATAGCCTATGGAAACCATAGTGTGCAGGTAACAGGTGGTGCTGTGGGAAGGAATCAAGTGCCAAAATCCAACTGGAAACCAAAGCAAGAAATAGCAACAAGCTCCTGTGTCGGCCCCAGGGGGACTGGAAATTCAACTCTGGTTATAAATATGTATGTGGCAGGAGTCCCAAAGGTGACGTTCTTCAGTGAGGCTGACTCATTTTACTGTACCATGCAGTTTATTCCACATGTCCCATAAGGAATGTGCTGAGGTAGGGGCAACATAGCCCCATGGTTTGCAGGGACCATCAGGGAGTAAGATGAAGTTTCTTCTCCCAGTACCACCTTTTCCATCACAGGACCAGGGCAGCTGGAGCTGCACCCAGACCATGCCAGGCGCCTGCCTGGCACAAGGCTGCAGCAATTTGGGAACTACGGTGGCAGCCTATTTGTGCATACCATATAAAAATATAAAGACTATAAAAACCAGGGTGGGGCTTACCAGTGTGTCCCTTCAAGATAGGAAAAGAGGATAATGTTCAAGATCAGAGCAAGATCCATGTGTCAATGAGCATAAAAGGGACAGAAGGCTGCAGGGTCTGTGGCTGCTTAGCTGAGAGAAGTCAGATAAACTTCTGAAAAGAGAGTAGGATTTCAGAGAGGGAGTATTTTTGTATATTTCACCTGAAAAAGTCACATTGAAAGGTAATTCTGAAGAATTACAGTCATCCAAGTGTGACATGTGGACTTCAGTCTTATTTTTAGGGAGCTGTATCTATATAGGGTTTTAGCAGAACCTTCACTGTGAAACTGAGGCCAGCAAAAGCTGGGAGATACATTACCATTTACCAGTATGATTATAAAATCTAGCTCAGTTTTTATGCTTGCTTAGATCAGAGCACTCCTGAAGAATATTCACAATGGTAGAAAGCTAACATCGAAATTTAAGCAAATTTCAGATCCTTTAAAAGAAACAAAAAACTTTCCCGAAAGAAGTACCTGTATATTTTTTAACCTTCTGCTTGATCTTGGCCCTAAGGCAGATGTAGTTTCAGTCCCTTCTGGGCCAGGGATAGGCCCAAATGTGATATATTTGTTTTTCTCTTGGGCTGCTCTGGGCAGTAAGCTGGGGCATCCTCTCAGCACTGGGTGTAGCTGCCAGGTCTCGAGAAGATCTTGCAAAGTGACCAGCAGCATTTCAACAGTCTCATCCAAAGAGGATCTGGCAAAGCTGTAAGGGGATGCTGGTGGCTGCCACTTGGGCAGGCTTGGTGCAGGGACTTGTCCCTGGGGGCCAGGATGCTCCACTTGCCTCTAGACATTGGCCCAGCTTGCTGCTGCAATATTCCTTTTATCATAAGCATTTTTTTCTCAAGGATTGGGCCATCATGTGCTGGCGATTTGGCTGTTCTGAAGAAAAAATATTCTGAGTGGCTTAAGGGAGGCTGGAAGTCCAGCTCAGCCAAAAGAGAATACTGACAGGGGACATCCTCAGGGTGTGGGAATGGGGTTTCTCCATGGGCAATGAGAGGCTGCTTCCACCCCAGCAGAAGCAGTCACTGTGTGGATACCACAGAGCAACACTTGCCATTGATTACCCAGGTCACCCTTTCTCCTAAAGGAGAAAAGAATTTATGTAGAAAAGCTCGGGGTTTGTTTGAGCATTAGAAATGCCACGTCAGCCCTTAGGTGTACTCTGAATATCCAGGTAGGGCTCTGGCTCTGGGGGAGATTATCTCTCCATGAGCTGCAGGTGAAGCCTGTAGGGAGGACTTGTATGTCTTCCAATGATGGCAAGGGCTGTTCCATGTGTATAGTATCCTGACGATCTTGTTATACTTGTTATACACTTGTGTGCAACAGACAGCTGCCAGGGTGACACAGAAGCTTTTCCTTCTCTTCTCCTCTCCTCCCTTATTTATTCAAAGGGTCACTGCCCAAATCTCACCAGCAACAGCCCAATGCATGACCAGGAAAAGTTTTGCATGGACAAACACACTTCACACACTACCCTGCAAAGCAATCAGATCAGTTTGTGGCCTGAATTACATGGCTAAGCACTCCTGTGAATTGAGAAACAGATTCGTAGACACAGGAGAACCCTGCTGATCTTCAGTGGCCATAAGACACTTTCTTCAGCTGATGTGTGGCATAGAAGTTTCTCACCCCTTGCCAGTACCTCTATGCACAGAGCTATTGCAGTGTGTGCTTGGCTCCTTACCGCATGTAGCGTACTCATGGCCTGCTTTCCACTGGTGCAAGAGTTGTAAAAGAGGAGATTGGCCTAGGCATAGGTAGAATCTTGTGATTTAGGACTCCAAAATAGGGAAAGCAAGACCAGAGATTATCTCACCTGGGCTGTGTAGTTCTGTCTCAAGGTGAGGGCAAAAGTTCATCCTTCTCCCTCACTGCAAAGTCCCTCAACAGCTAAGTGGTTTTTATGATTGGCCTGTATTGTCTGTGTTAGAGGGATGTATCCTTGCTGAGGCTCCTTCCTTAACCTCTGTGAGGTGAGATCCCATTTTCAGTTGGTGACTTCATTATCTCATTGATAATCCAGCGTTATCAGCTATCTGATGTTTCCAGCTCTCTCCTTCCTTTCTTCTCCTGCACTCCCACTAGTACAGCCCTGTCTGCACATCTTTTATCTCCAGTGAACAGAGTCAGAACAAAGTGGTCTGGTTTTATCCTTCCTTTTGCTCTCTTTTTCCCTCAGTGATAGATATAATAATGCAATAGAGCAGCTATCTGCTCTGAAGAAAGAAAACTAGAAATTAGAATCTGTGCAGGAAGAGGCTTCAACAGACTTGAGAAGTGCCCAGAAAGCCATGTGGTGTGAGACTGCTGCTGTACTGAAATGGTACTGCTGCCATTACACTTGCACACTTAACAGTCCAGGTTGCTGTGTTAGTGTAAATCAAGGACTTTTCCAAGAACTGCACTTTATTTTCTAGGCTGAACAGACTAACCAGTTCAGGAACTTGATCAGTGAATGCATCTGAACTTTATTTCTGGCAGCTGCCTGAGAGGCACCAAACACCAGATATACCTCACCTCATTTGAGGCATGCAGTGGCTGTACCCAAGTTATCCAGCTGATCTCCCTGGGCTCCTCCCCATCTCCCTGGGATAGAGGCGAAACACCATGGTTGGGATCTAGGGTAGACTGAACTACCATGCTAAAGCACTTCTGTATAGTTTGGCAGGATGAATATTCCTTCCCTTTCCCATGTGGCCAACCTGGTGACTGTTACACATTGTTATCATGCTATTGACATCAAAAGATGCTGAAGGTCTTTTCCAGTGCCACTGACAGAAGCCTATTGTACAAGGAATTAAAAAAAGAACACCAGACAGCCCCC
Organism: Calypte anna; assembly: GCF_003957555.1. Taxonomy (NCBI): domain Eukaryota; kingdom Metazoa; phylum Chordata; class Aves; order Apodiformes; family Trochilidae; genus Calypte; species Calypte anna. The sequence goes on from NC_044244.1 coordinate 90,000,247, forward strand.
ACAGCCTGGACAACAAGCTTTGTGTTCTTTCACAAGAACAAGATAGGATATGAGAATTTTCTCATGCATAAATTTGGTTGTCTGGTGGTTTGGGAAAGAATACCTCCCTGCATGCTGACTGCAGCCAGTAGACTTCGGTTCTAAAATTGGAACAGTGGCTCAAGCAACAGTTTAAATTCCATCATTAGAGACTCAGCATGAATGCTATTATCTTCCTTTAGGCTGATATCATGCCTATTTTCCATTAAAATTAAAAAAAAAAAAAAAAAAAAAAAAAAAAAAAAAAAAAAAAAAAAAAAAAAAAAAAAAAAAGAGAGAGAAAATTCAATTTTATGATATAAAATACAATTTTAGCAGTTGCAAGAAAGAAACTGTTAAAAGCAATTGTCCCTCCCAGCTATTTAGCCTATTTGTGCTATCAGGTCTTTGCAACATTGATTTTCTTTTAGTGTGCATTTGTGTTGGACTTTGTACATGTGGGTGAGTTCTTGCAATATAAATAAATTTATAACAGGTGACTGAAAGCTTTTTTCCCTCAAAGCAGCATTTCTTTATCAATGCCCAACGTTTTGGAACATTGCAAGTATGGGGAAAAATATTTTATAGGATTCAACTAAAGAAAAAGAAAATAAAATGAATAGAAAAACAACCCACAAACACACATATTTGCATTGTGAAAGGAAGCAGTGAAAGGTTATAATTCAGCAACAAAAGGCTCTGGAAGGAAGCATGCCCTAGCAACTGTCTTTGTATAGAGAAGTCAGCCGCTCATTTATCTTGCAGAAGTCAACTTTTCTAACACTGTTTGCATTGTGCCCTCTAATGACTGACACTGCGACGGGGTCTGCAGAGCTAAGCAGGGAAACAGTGTGAAAGTGAACTGGGATGTAAAGATCCCGTGACAAAATGAAAAATGGTATGAGGAGGATTTGCCGCTTAAGTGAGTCGAGAGCCGTGTGAAGGCTTAAAGAGGTGAAACACACTGGGGACTGTGTTTGTGTACTTAGTGATGCTCCAGAATGACCCCAGTGGGTATGCCTTATGGTTAAATGTAAATTGAGGTGGATGAATAGGGAGGAAAAAATGTGCTTTTTTCCCTTGCCAATGTGTAGGGGTCACATTCACAAAGGTGCCAAGATGCTGGAGAAATCCTTGAGGCCGGGTACATCGTTTCCCTGCCCTACCTTGGGTCCCAGCAGAACTGCTGGGCTGGTTTCTCAGCCACAGCTTCTAGCTGCTCTCCGTCCTGATGGGAAATTTATAGGGTATTGTGCTCTTGCATCAGGCCCTCTTACAACTCTTACAGGCATAAATTTGCCCAGTGTAGCCAGACTGTTGAGTGTTTTTCACCTGCTGTCGTTTCAGTTTTCCTTCTATTATCCCTTCTTCTTGTCCTGTTTCAGCTGTCAAACTACCTTTTTTTTTTTTTTTTTACTAAAAAAATACCTGTCTGTTTATGGACTGCAAGAAAAGGCTTGCTAAGACTCACTCCTTTTGTTGTTTCTGGTACATAAAAATCTTTTCTGTTGTGTTGGAATTATGTAGATGAAAAAAGAGATTTTCTTCAATGGGATATAGCTACTATGGAGAGATGTTTCAAGCAGATCTGGTCAGGTGGGTAATCATTATAATGCTATTGAAAGAGAATAAATACATCAGCCTGAGGCAAGCACTTAACACTTTCATTAACTTTCTGGAAAAAAAGGAATAGGGAAAAAGGGTATTAAATAAACAGCCATATGGAGAAACAAGTTACTGAAGAGCTTGTTTCTCTCCCCTCGCTCAGTTTACCCTGGGCATTTAACTTTTAGCTTGTTCATTGGCAGATCTCTGCCAGACCCACAGGAGTCAGGGCCACCACAAGAACAGGGAGGTCCTCTCAAAGGCAGAATTTTTGGGGGGAGTTGCTCCACTGTTAAGGCTTGGCACCATGGGAATCTGGAAACCAGCTTGCCTTTCTACAAAGCTTGCTCCCAAAGACCAGAGCCAGGTGGCTGCATCCTATGGGGCCAGCTGGGCCACCATATCCTTTGCCCTCATGGATGTTCACCCAGACATGAGTCCTGCTGAGATTACGAGTCCCCAGTTCTGCTACCAGCAGGGGTGCACAAGTTTGCAAAGTGCTCATGGCAGCCTGGGCTATGGAACAACCATCTCAGCCCACATCAAGCTGAGCAGAAGGTTTGCAGGCCCCACAGTGGGATCTGGGCTTGGAAAGGAGTGTGTAATGAAGATGATGGCATGCGGTTATGATAAACCTTGGAGGAAAGGAGACTGTGAAATAGGTCCCTGTAGAGAAACCAGATAAACCAGGTGCCTTGAATTGCCAGTGAGTGGGTGTGAGTCCACCTGTGCCTGATTAGGACAGGCCCCTATTGGGCATGAGCAAGATCAGGGGGCCAATAAAGGTGGGACACACACCCACAGAGCAGACCTCAGCTCACTCTGGTGTGAGGCATGGAGAGGCCAGCAGCTCGTTGAGCCTCTGGAGCAAGAAAGGCTCTTCCCGCTACACTTCTACCCTGGAAGTGCTGTGTGGTGGCTGGAGTCCTGGAAGAGACCAGCAGCTCGTTGAGCCTCAGGAGCAAGAATGGCTCCTCCTGCTACGGGTCCCTTACTATTAGGACTGGGAGTTTGTGGCTCCTTCTGAGCTGTGGCTTCTCTACAACAGCACCTGCTGAGTGGTCATCACTGGCCCCAGGAGTAGGTTTCCAGCCTTGCCAAGTCAGCTGGAGAGCCTGCACCCACAGACTTCTGTGTGCTTGCTATTATGCAAAAGTCAGAATAGAACCATTCTGTTATTTTTTAAAGATCTTCAGTCAGACATTCATTTCCTTTCCCCCAGAGAAATCATAGCTATACAAGCAATGACTACATAAGGAGCATCATACGCTGGTCTGCCTTGGGAACTCTCTAAAGACCTACTGACTTGATTTGCACCATCTCCAAATCTGGCTTTTTTGCAGTGCTTCTCACCAAAAAGTGCTTCTCGCAAACCTGCTATTGCTGAAGCAGGATGAAACACCCTACCACGGACTTCTTTTTTATTATTAAGTTGAAAAAAAAGGCCTTCTTTAGTGTTCACATGCAGATTAAGAAGTTGGCACACAGCTATTCAGTGGTTTACTTATTAGCTCTGCGTGCCACATCAGGGTCTTGGGATATCCGTCCTCTTATGGTTTATTTTCACCCAGCTCCCTCTATTCTGGCAATGCAGAATGCTCCATTATACAGTACTTGGGCTTTCAGAAAATGCAGGCTCTTACTCCTTGGGCCATGAATGCTCCTCAGCGGGGTGTTTTGCCTCGCTCTCTGCTGGTGTTTTGGGATGCTTAATCCTTTGAGGGTTTCTTAGGTGCTGCTGAGTTTCACACTCGTATATTATTAAGGCTGAGCAGCTGCTGGCTGATTGATTGAATCCCCAGTGATTCTTTGTGTGGCTTTGGCAAGGGAGAACTGAATTTGAGGGGTGAGGCTGCAGGCTGTGGGCACAGGCAGGGGGAGAACACAACCCCTCAGTAATCCCAAGTGTCCCTGTGTCTGAGACATACCCACATTTGTAAGTCTTCTCCCATGTCCTTCTTACTTTGGCATAATGATCTCCAACACAGCAAGGGATCACCTGGTATTGACCACAGCACCCTCTGCCTCCCTCAGGTTGCCTTCCCCTCCTGATCATGCACATCCCAGGTCTGGTGGATTCCTCTACCCGGAGACCTGGGACAGTCTGATGAGGAACAAGCTGAAGGATTTCTCTGGCCACAGATGTGGCTCATGTTCCTACAACCTGTTTACCACTAATCACTCAATGGCCAAAGGACTTGCAAGAAATCCATACCAAAAGTGGCATGAAAGTTAGGGCTCTATCAAAACCACCAAAAGATGACCACGTGACTAATGCAAATTTAACCAGTTTCTGTTTCCATGCAGGTGGGTGCTTTTAAGTGTGTGTAAAGTAGCTCTGTAATACTGCTTTGTGTGTGGACTTCGCCTAAAAAATACAGAAGAGAAATTTTCACTGCAGTGTTGATTTAGGAAAGTGAGGCACCTGAGAGTTTGAAGAACATTTTGCAGGTGGTAGCAAAAATGAAAATATGCAAACACAAGACACACTTTGAGAATTAAATATTCCCTCTGCAAATTTGGTTTGCTACTTTTCTATATTTGCTTCTCATTCTTTTCAAATATTAGCACAAATTTAAGCATATTTCAATACAATAATCCACATAGACTAAGTAATATCTGTGGTGAGACCAACTGCTGTCTGCAATGAGTTCAAAATAGCACAGAAAGTGATGTTATCTCTGTATTTATGCTTTAGCTTAGATGCTTACACATTCTGTCTGACTCCATCTGTATCTGTCCATTGCTTACATAGTCCAGTTGCTGTATTTTTCATGATCCAGACATTTTAGTAAGGCAGGAAAGGATCACTAGAAGAGTTTTTTAAATATTTTGTTATTTGTATGGTTGCTGAAAAGTCTTTTAAGGACCTTCAAGGTCTATTTTGTTTTACCTATACCTGTTACATCTGAACCTTGTGGAACAGCATCTGACATTGTTTTGTAAGAAAAAAAATAAAAATCAGAAGGTCCTCATTAGCCAGGAGTGTGTGCAGTATGCATGTGTGCACCTACGTAGCAAGCAGGAGCTGTTTACAATGTGCTCAAGGTCCTCTTCTGTTTTGTTTACTGGTTGGGTTTTTCACAGGAACCATTTTTGTGGTAAATCTCAGCAGCAAAGCATACAGTTAGGAACAGCACACTTGTAAAACCACAGGTTAAACAGAGTGGAAGGTGACATTTTCCAGTAGCAGCTAAAGCTGTCCCCAAGGTCCAGGCAGATCACCAGCTGCCCCAACCTCCCTCTGTCACTCCCAGTCCCCAAAGCACCTGGTGGCTGGTGCAGCTCCCCAGCTCCATTTGGTTGATGGCCAACCTGTGGGATGAGCATGGGGCCACTCTGGCAGGACAGGCTGAGGTCTCTGTCTCATTACTGAGCAGCAGGATAAGCTGAACCACGTTCAGTTTCATTGCCTTCCTTTCCCCATCACTTTCCCTGTGACTGGTTGAGGAACGGGCAGCAGGGTGGTGAGGCACCGCTCAGCTGATGTTTCAGGAAACACAGGATGCTGATTGTGCCTTCGGCTTGGCCATGCATCAGACATATGGAGAGACTTGCAGCCAAAACAATCTTAGTTAAATTCCACTTGAAAGTAAGGTGTTGAGCAGAGTAAAGCTGAAAGCACAAGGCAGCCACTGAAATAGATCTAATAGGTAGCTGGCCACCACATTCCACAGGAAAGGAGAGGGCCTTCAGCCTTCCTGGTGCAGCCATAACTTGATTTCATTTCATCCAGGGGCTGTGGGGCTGCTCTTGCCCTCTGGCTACGTCCTGTTTTCTTTGCATTTGCCAACAGTGTGAGTAATGCTAGCAGCTGACAGGGCAGCTGGCACCAAGTGTGCTACTCTGGCTTTTCATCTCTAATTATCCCATTGCACTAGGCTGTCTAGCTATTAAATTATCTATCTGTCATTAAGGTATCTGATTATAGTAACTCATGGCCCTTATGGTATCCTTGGTTCTTCCCTTGTGGGACAAAAATTCTGCTTAGCATGAGTAGATATGTTTCAGGGGCTTGAATTTCATTTTCTCATACTTAGGCTGGTGACAGCTGGCCACACAGAGCTGGGTGCTGAGATTGTGGGTGCTACTGCTGCAGTGTGGCAAGGGTGTATCTGTGTTTGGGAGGAAGAAAAAGAAAAAGGTTTTACAGTTTTTCCCAAGGTTGCTTTGAATTTGGCTTTTTTCAGTCTCTCCAAGAAATTCAGTCTGCAGCTGGTCCTTTCAGATATTAAAAAAAAATAAAAAATGATTACACAATACCATGACCTGCTGATCCACAAAGATTAATTTGATTGAAAGTGTAACTGCAGAATAGAATATTAGCCTTTGATTGAACTGGACATCAAGGGAGACATCATGCTAGCCCTCTTTCTGGTCTCCATAACAGAATCGTGCTAGAGCAGTATCTCCTGTACACAGGCAAAGCTGAAGACTCTTTGGCTTTTCTGTGGGTAATCCTTGCTCTCTTTGCCCTACTAGGTCCATGGGAAATGCATGTGCAAGCACAACACAGCAGGGTCCCACTGCCAGCAATGTGCCCCACTCTACAATGACCAGCCTTGGCAGGCTGCTGATGGCAAAACTGGAGCCCCCAGAGAGTGTCAGTGTAAGTATCCAGCCAGGAACAGTGTCTCCAGAGCCTCTGCTGGAGTGAAAAGCTTCCTCCTTGTGTGCCTTTCTCCTTTATTCCCATGAGCAGAAGATACTGGGGTGGTGGAAAGGTGCTGTGGATGTTTGAGGATTACTTCTGCAGTGCCAGGGAGGGATGCTCTGGATGACTGCAGGCTGCATGGGACTTCAGAGGTCATGGGGCAGTTTCAGTAGCAGCAGCAGTCCAGCCAGAAGGGAGCTGAGAATTAACTGCAGCAGCCCATGGAGGTTTGCATGCGTGCTGTGTGCCATCCTGCTGAGGCTGCGATGCTATCAACACTTAAACTAGCATCAACCTGCCTGTGTGGGCTGCAGTCATATTCACTGCAGTATGGATAAGAGAATGGCAGTGAATCCCTGTTTCCACAAGCAGCATTTGATGAGCAGGGTTTGGAAAAGATCTTACTTGGCCCTGGCTTCAGGGATGTGGGCATCCAGACTTCCTCCATTGCCAGCACAGGAAAGGGGGATGCTTGCCCTCTCTCATGCACCTCCTCACCACCTGTCTTTGCCCTCTGTCAGATGCCAGGAGCATCCTGACAGCACCCATGTGGCAGATGCTGTACCGGGCACTGCTGAGTTCTAAAGCAGGGAAGGAAGGATCCTGCCCCAGCAGAACTAGTCAGTGTGAGAGGTCTCCCTGCACCATTGCTGTCCTGGTACTGGGGAACTCATATTGGAAGTAAGAAAGGTAAATTATTTTTTCTTAAATACCACCTCTAGAAGTTGATGTGATGGATACTTCATGGATTTGAATGGATAACGGTGTCATAGGTCAGGTCTCCCATTCCAAAACATGGTCAGGGTTTTTGTGTCTCCTGTCTGTAAATCAACACCTTTCACTGCCTTAATGAGTCTTTCTGTTTCCTTTGGCTTCATCTCAGCGTGCAAGTGTAATGGGCATGCTGACACTTGTCATTTTGACATGGATGCATGGCTGGCATCAGGCAATCGCAGCGGTGGCGTCTGTGACAACTGCCAGCACAACACAGAAGGGCAGCACTGCCAGCGCTGCAAGCCGGGCTTCTACCGGGACCTCAGGAAGCCCTTCTCTGCTCCAGATGCCTGCAAACGTAAGTCAGTCACCTTTTACTAGTAAAATGCATCTCAAGTGGGAAAGTGTCAAAGGAAAGGTGCAATCTTTCTGCCCGTCATTGGAGCAGTCTTCTTGCTTCAGTGAAGGACAGGGAGCTCTTTGAATTCCCCTTTTGATTCTGTTTGTAAAAAGCAATGTTGTGGTTTGCAGAGCAAAAGCTGTTGACAAATATATCCCAAGGATCCCTGTAGCTTAGGGGCAGGGTAACAGAGATGATTAATTGACTTTCTCCTGCTAGTTTTGGAGAGCAAAAGCTGCATCATGTTTGCATGTTCTCCTTGTTTGGTGATTACCTTAGAGCAACCTCAGAAGCGGGGCGCCTGAGCCAACGGGGGTGCAGCTGATAAATAGCGTTACCCCCCACTGCAGGTTCACAGCAGCAGCAGGTGGGGATGAGAGTGAGACAGGAGCACGAATTAAGTGATATTTGAGAAGATGGGACACCAAGGAGGCCAGGCCAAAGGCAGTGACTCAGCTATACATGAAGTTAAATATTTCTGAAGGAAAACCAGCAATCCAAAAGCCATGCTCCCAGGAGACCACTGTGAGGATAGTGACTCACCAGGGGGGACTCCAGATTCAGCTGAGCACATTAAACTGGTCAGATAAATATAGAGTGCAGGAATGTTCTCTGCTCTATGCCCACAGCCACCCACCAGGTTCACCAGATTTCTCCTCGCTGACCCAAATATGGGGGAGGATCTTCATGGGTGGCAGAAAAAAATCTGACACCCTAATTGTGTCCTCTTCCAAAGGAAGAAAATCACTTCTGGGTTGGGGAGCACCCCAGTCTGTAACAGTGTGCAGTTTGACTTTCTTCTGTGGGGTCAGGTGGGGAAGAGCTGCTTTTGTCCTGCTCCCTCACTGTGCATCATCCTTGAGAGACTCCTGGCAGCCCTGCGAGCCTGCCAGAGAATTCCTTCTCCTCTCCACCTTTCACTCATTGAAAGGAGGAGCAGTAACATCTGAACCGCCTGTTTTACAACCCTGATTCTCTTTATGAAAACATAATTGACCACAGTTCTCCATTACTTGTGTAAATAATTCTTTCACTGCTGTAGTATGTACACAAATTTGTTTTTTTAAACAGTGAACTTAATGAATTTTTAAGTTCCTTTACCTTCTAGTGTACATTGAAGTTTCAAGTCTCCTCTGAAACATCAGGAACTTTCACTCCATAATTGTTGCTGGAACTTAGGCAATGAACTTTTGTTTTGGAGTCTCATGAGTAAAAAGAAACAACCAAACAAAAAAACAAGTTTAAGTCTTGCAGTTAAACCCAAATCAGGGGCTTGTGGGTTTTTTCCTAACTCATGAATTCAGCCTTTCTGATAATGAAAAACCAAATTTGATTAATTGATTCCTATTAGATAATACAAGATGAAAGACTGAAATAAATTCTGCACGGGACCCTCAAGCTCCAAAATATGCTTTTCCTGGAGCTGTGCTACCTTCACTAGGATTGTAATTCCTGATGTTCTTTACATGTCAGGTCCCATTAGGGAAAACTGTGCACTTTTCTGAGACCATTGAAGTCAATTCAATCTTTGAGCACAGTCTTCTTAACACCTGAAAACAACACCCTTCACCTTGGAGGTGGTAGGAGTGGCCACTGTCTCCTGTGATATCTCATGCAGCCCATCAAGGAGATGGAGTTTCACAAGGATCTCCCTTTAAGGTTTTGCTGGTGCCAGAACACTCAGTCCGGATCCTGTGGCTTTTTGGAGGGTCCAAGAAGAAGTCGAATGGCACCTCCTGGGCTAGCCAGCATGGAACCTTGTTCCTTGCAAAACCAGATGAAACAAAGGTCTCGGGACCTACCACTGCAAAACAGCCACAGCATGAAGAGAAGGCTGCCAAAACTGTGTGTGTGCCTGAATGCAAGTTAAACCAGTGCTAATGAAGTCAGTCATTATATCCATCATTAATCAATATGCTAGCCAAATCTCAGAAGACTTGATTAAAAATTTTCTCCCAGCCCTTCTGGGTAGGAGGAAGTTGTGGAGATAAGGTGGTTAGTGGGCATTTTGTTGATGGATGGATGTCCTCAGTCCTCTCAGCTTTCTGCATTTATCTCTTAATCACTGGCCTGTGGCATTCCACTTCCCACATTTTTTTTCCAAAAAGAAGTGTTCCTAAACAAAATTTGTTTCTGTTACTCCTTAATGCAGTAATCCAGACTCTTTATGGACCATTACGTATTCGCGAACTCTGGTATTTAAAGGCCACAGGTAACATATATTTCACAAGAACTGTAAGATAGCCTTGCATACAGTGAGAAAAAGTCTGTATTTATTTACCTTCTGCATTACTTTTTTGCTTTTTATTTGCTTGTTTGTTTTTTGTGGTTGTTTGGGTTTTTTTGGTTTTTTTTGTGGGGTTTTGTTGTTTTGTTTGGTTTTTTTGTATTTATGAACTACAGAGCTTAAAGTACTCAAGTATGTCAGGGAGACAACATTCCCTGGAATAAACTAGGTTCCAAAAACATGCAGGGGCTCTCTGAATGCTTTCCTTCCAGAGACCCTATGGCTGCAAACACACAAATGGTTTCTCTCTGGGCTTTTCAAACCCTCACAAATGTTCTCCTCTCTGAGCCTCCTTCACCATTTCCCTTCTGGTCTTCTGCTACTGGAGCTGCTCCCTGCACCTGGGAACCCAGCATCTTATGAGGGAGCATGGCAGCTACAGCAGGGCTGTAGCAAATATCTAGTGACTCTTAAATTAAATTATGGAAGACCAGTTAAATCCTATGCCTGGCACATTTCCAAGGACCATGCCATGGTCTGCAGGAACAAAGGATGTGTGTGGTGCCCTGTTACTCATTCTGGGAAGGCCACGAAGTTGCCTGCTTGCTTCTGGCTCAAGGCATTCTTATTGCTCAATGGGGTAGCATTGCAAATTTAAAAATACCAATGTCAAAGTAAATAAAGGGTTGGTAAGCCATAATCTTTAAGGATACTTTAAATATTCTCGTAGGCAAATAGTGTATATAATATTTGCTCAGGAGCAGGTGTGTACCTGATAAAAGGAGACGTTCTGCCACTTAAAACAGCAATCTGATGACTCTTTCCCCCCATCATTCCTATCAGTCCTTTCCTTTATGTCCCTCATGAATTTCTAAGCCTCAGCTACCGTATAATTGGAGACAATAAATCAGGTTTTATAATTGCCAAGCTTATTTTTGCTTTTAAACTGTAGGGTTTTGCGTGTAAATATTTGGCATTTCCAACGGTTAGCTGGCAGCTGAAGAAACTACAACAGTGTCCCCACTCCAGGGCAGAGAAGTCCAGCTCCACTAGAGTCCCACTCACTGGATTTCAACCCAAATCAGCACATGCAGCATCAGGACAGGCAGCTGTTAATTCATCTGTGCATGGAAATCACATGCAAAATATTACTATGTGGTGCAGGGTGGATAGTTGGCATTTTAACAAGCTGCCTATGAATTGAAAAGAAAGCAAAAAGATCAGGCTTGTGGAGGATTTCCCTTGGCCCCAGACTGGTGATGCCCAGCCAGCTCTTCTCTAACTGGAGCTCCCTTGGTTGTGGAAACCCCCAGCCCTGTCAGTGGGGTGGCCCCACATGAGACAGGCACTGTGCCAAAGCCTCACTCAGAGACTCTTGCATTCTGTGTCCATCTGTCCACCCATGAGCTGCTATCCAACACTGTCTATAGGTGCCTTATCTGCTGCTTGGCTGCTCTTCTGACCTTCCTGGAGGTTGAGTGGAAGAAGGAAAATGAGATCTAAAACTAACACTCAGCACAGCAACCCATGAGGGAGCAGTAGCTACAGCTGCCAAATGCTGTATAATCAGCACTGCAGCCCTTTTCTTACTGCCATAGCCATAGTATGGAAACACTTGGTCCTATTTCTATGCATTTCTTTTGAAGTCAGTACAACATGCTCACATATGAGCTCGAGAATCTCATTTCTGTATTCAGTGCACTGTGATGGGCTGCACTTTATGTCTCTGCATTGTTCAGCACGTTTCCACTGCATCACCTCACAAATGTTTACTGTGTTGTAAATTTACCACCCAAAGCACCCAGATTGATCCCACATAGTGTCATCTTGAGCCTCCACCCAAGGTGCAAGATAAAAAAGCTTCAGTTCATCAGCCACTGATGGAAAGCTGGTCAGCCCCTTGGTAGCTCAGTAGTCAAGGATCCAGAAAGGATGAGGTCCATGGAGGTGGGTACAAAAACCTTGTAGAAATGACCAAGCTTTACAGAACATCTCTTCACAACGTTTATTTAAAAAGTATGGCCAACTACATTATAATTTTTAATTGGTGTCTTCGTTGTTTATGAGCTTGATGTTTTCATAACAGCCTTTGTAAATTTAGTATTCTTGCCCTACCATGGTGTTGCCCTTGCCATTAAACTTTCCACGTGGAAAAAAAATGTGTGAAAGCATTGTCTAAAACATAAAAAGCTGCAGCCTCAGTAGAGCTGGGCATAAAACTCATATGAAATTGTACCAAAATGGGATCAAATCTCTCTCTGAGCAGTGAGTTTAGCTCACCAACTGCAGGAGAACAGAAGAGGTTGATAAGTGCTTGATATTTCCCCTGAAGGGGCTGAGGAATGCCAGAAATACCCACCACATTTGTAGAAGAGAGCACTTGGCTACATATGTCAGGTGTAAAACACTTCACAGACTTCAGGAGAAAGGTATGCAAGTCTCGGGGAGCGCTGTCGAAAACTATGCTATTAAAGGTACTGGAGTTCACTGCCTGCAGCTAGTTATGCAGTGTGTGGAGAGGCATTCTAATCTTTTAATTTTATATAATTATATTTGTTTGGGAATGGAAGGGGTGGGGGAAATTTGCAGATTACTTTGGCAAAGATTTTGGAACCATAGTCGCCTCTGAGTTATTTGCCAATATTAATCTGTCCTTTAATATTTTGAAATGACACTACGTGTATGTCAGATCCCTGAAACCACAAAAATCTTGTCAGAGAAAAATTTATATGTGCACAGTAATAGGTATTTTAAGAGAAAGTTTGTATTGCAGTGGCTTTCCTATGTTATTGCCTTCACAGTTGCAAAATAAAAATATTTGTATTAGAATTTGGTGAAAATTTTCCCTCCAAACAAAACTCTCTCAAGAAATCCAATTTTTAAGTAAATGGAGTTTTGGCAAAAGTCTTTCAGAGGGGATTTTTTTGCCATAATGCACAAGACTGTAACATATCCTGGTCAGAGAACCAAACCATGAGGGAATGAGAGCATAAGTCACCCAGCTACTGTTCCTTCAGGGCACTGCATTGCCTGCTGGCCAGGCCAGATGGTCAGAGGTTTGGCTCACAATTTTGATAAATGTATTTCTGATCTTTGAAAATGTTAACATCTTTTGGGGAAAGAAAAAAAAAAAAAAGCTTGTAGTCTTGCAGGAGACACAAATTGCATTTATGCAGAAGCAAAATCCTAAGAGGTAGGTAAGGAATACTTCGCACCACTTATTTCAGGCCATCCTTTCTGATTTGTGAGGATGGCCATTTCTCCCAGTCTGTCCCAGTATGCTTCCAGTGCCTCGTTCTGCTGCAAGGGTCTGTGTGGAGGTAAAAAAGAGCAGCTGTCACTTCTGTTACGCACTCGGCAAACCTCTATCCCAGGCTATATACAAAAGCGTATCTCTAAAACATCAATATCTTCCTTTTCTTTTATTGTTTTGAAATGATAGCTTTAAGAGAAAATCAGACAGAGGGTTTGTTTTTTTTCTTCAGCCTCCACTTTAATTAAAATTCTCAGGGTTTTTTCTTAACCTCCTGGATGCAAGACAGTTGTTACTACTTTAGAAAGCAGTTATGCTCTGATTCATTTCTGCAATGAAGCACCCACAGCTTCTTGAACATCATTGTGAGCCAGGCATATCCCTGGCTACTCAGCTGGACTGGAGTCCAAATGCTACAAAGAAAGTAATAAAGTCCTGTTTGGCAAAACACAATGTGAAACCAGCATAGGTAGACTAAGATACCTCACAAAAGTTACAACTCATACCATTTCTATAGGGAGATTCTGGTCAGACTTAACACAGGTGAGAGTTTAAAAAAAGCCCAGAAGCATCCCTGTCCTTACGCAGAGCAGCACTTTCATCCCACAGAGCTTTTTAACCCTCTCCGTTTCCCCGCGGTGTCCCCCACAGCCTGCTCCTGCCACCCCCTGGGATCGGCCGCCCTCCCCCTGGGACCCCGCACCTTCTGTGACCCCAGCACGGGTGACTGTCCCTGCAAGCCTGGGGTGGCAGGGCCCCGCTGTGACCACTGCCTCCCTGGATACTGGGGCTTCGGGGCCTACGGCTGCCGTCCCTGCGACTGCGCCCGCAGCTGCGACCCCCGCACCGGTGACTGCCTCAGCAGCAGGTGAGTTGGGGCACCCCAGCCTCAGCAACACCCACCCTGCATCTCCATCCCAGGGAAGGCACCGCTCCGTCCCCATTTATGCATGGCAGGCGGTCTGAAAAGCATCCACTGTATCAAACATTAGGTGGTTGGCGTGGTTGGGAATTGGGGATGGAGTGGGAGCTGAGGCTGCGGTTTGCCTGGGTGCCCGGCACACCGTGGCAAAGCAATGGTGGGGTTGGAGTATTGGCTCTGGTGTTAATAGGTGGGTAGTTTTCCATAACCTTCACTGATGCTTCCACTCTGTGGGCAAAATATGAGCCACAGGGAGATCTAAATAAGAGGAGAACAAACAGTTAATATTGTTGCAACTCAGCTTGCATTGGCTGCACTGGACTTAAGAGTCAGGCTGACTTTTAAAAGGCAGCACATTTCAATGATACCTCACTCTCCTCATCTTATATGTTGCCTTCTTGCTATATCTATAGCATATAAATCCCTATAACACATTCCAAACCCACAATGGATTCATGTTCCACTCTGAAAACATTCAACCTGTTCACTTTAAAAAACTGCCCCTTGCTTTTAACACCACTAAGATGTGCTGTCACCTTGCGCCCAGAGGTCATGTTGGTAATGTTCCTGCTGACTCAAGGATGAAGGGTGACCATCTCCCTTTCCCCCTAACAGCTCGGATGTGACCTGGCACCATGAAACACCTCCTTTCCAGGCTATGATCAATGAGAGCGAGCCCACCTGGGGCTGGGAGGATGAGCAGGGCTTCTCAGCACTCCGGCACTCTGGTAGGACAGTGCCTTTGCACATGATTCCCTGCCCCATCCCTCCTGCCAGCAGTGAGCATACAGTCTTCTGCACTAGCTTGTAGTTGGTTGCAGGCAACTGGAAGTTGCAGGAAGGGATCCACATTTCCTTGTTAATGTCCTGGTGACCACTTAATTCTCCTCCACAAGCTGGAGGAGCCTTATGGCTCATCCCATCAATATGAGGATGTGCAAACACTTTAGGCAGGTGCTCCACACTGAAAGCCTGCACCCAGCATTTAGCTGTTGGTAAGGCAAGAGTTACTTACCTGAATTTGTAGCCCAGCTCTGAATTTCAAGGCTGAACACTCTTTATTTTATTAATCATTTTAAATCTGTCTTTGTACTCAGTAGGACTGCTACAGGTTGGACAAATCAGCAACATTATGTAGAGGGTGGCCTTTTCCACTTCACGGGCAGGGAACTGGAAATTTCCAAATAAAAACTTATCTCCCCTACAGCCGCAATACTTTGGCACCAATTGCCACTTTCAATGTGATCTGAGATTGCCTGGCATTTCAGCTGAAACCATAGCTTTTATTTCCCCCCCGAGTCAGGAGGAGGCAGGTGCTGCATGAAGTTGCTATGAGGCACTTTGTCTCTGTGGTGCAGCATCAAGCTGTCCTCCCCTGCAATCACTGCATGCAAGCAGGCGAGCATAATTTCCTGCATTTTCAGAAAGCAGTGTGATAAAATCTCCAATATACAATAATTGAGTTAATAGAGGTGAAAGAGCCATCATTTGTCTGGCCAACTTCATTTTAAACGTAAATAAGTGTATCATGTTATTCTTTGTTCTAAGATCACGGAAGTCATTAGTCTGCCTTAACCTCTGCAAACATTTCCTTTTAAAATTTTGTCTGGTACATTATGGTGTGGAAAATACCATGGGGAAAGACGTGTGTTATTTGCATCCTGAGGCAAAATAATAAGGCCTTTGTTTCCCTTCTCTTCAAATTGTAAACAAGGATTAATTGCCCTTGGACTAAAATTGTATATTCAGCCTGAACCTGAAAACAGGGATTTTTTTGCATGAGACTTGTGAACCACCTGAAAACATCCAGCAGGTCCCAGGCTTTGCCCACACAGGCTTCCATCTTCTAATTACAATCCACAGCCATTTGCTTTCTATTTTTTCCCCAGGTAAATGCGAATGTAAAGAGCAAGTTTTAGGGAACCCCAAGGTCTTCTGTGAGATGAAGTACACCTATGGTGAGTTTCGGGTGAGGTGGAAGGGCTGTAAAGGGAGTTGCTGCAAGGAGCTACAAAAATGTAAAGATTGAGAGGTGCTATATTGTGCACCATTCCATCCCTCCACACCCATGGACCACTTAGTCTGGGAAGAGATCTTTGGTCTTTTTAAGATGTATAGATGTTGTATTGCCAAGTCAAGGTTAGCAAAGCATGTTGCTTTGTTGCCTGCCTCTCTTGCTACCAAAATATTCTTGTGCCAAAATCATAAGGGGACAAGAGCTGAAAAGGTGTCTAAGAGGTTGTCTAGATCCAAGACAGATTGGAAAGCACTGTTTCCAAAAATGAGTTACTAAAGCTCTGTCTGTAGACCAGGTGCCCCAAGAACAGTCTAAAAATTACTGAATCTGAATTGGCGTTAATGAAAGGTGGTACAGTGATCACCACACAAACTGCTACACAGAGAAAGCAGCTCCAGCAGCTTCTGTGATCTTCCCCCTGTCAGTAAAGTTCAGCTGTTGCAATGGGGTGATTTGTATTCTCTGTGTCTCCCCTGGAATTAAATGAATGAGAGGAGGAACCTATGTTTCCCAAGACCTCTCCGGTGAGTACCAATGAACCACCTCCTTCATACCTCAGCAGAGTGAGGAATGCTGTGCAGAGCACTCCCTTGCTTCACAGACTTCCAGGGGGTTCTTGCACCTGTTTCATCTCGCACTGAAGTAAAAACTGCACAAACAGATAACCCCTACCTCTGCAGGCTGTGGAGCAACCTACAAAGGGAAGTTCAAGGGGCCGCCAGCTATTGAAATGCTCTGGTGTAGCAATAATAGAAAAAAATATGATTCTCTTTGCTTTGCTCCCTGGCCGCAATAGTGACTGTGTTCAGTCTTGCAAGAGATAAGAAATAATAATAATAAAAGTGTCACAGAAACCCCAAGTTCATAAACGTTATCTAAAGTGCACTCTGGCTTCCCAGCCTTTCATCATTCAGCATGCAAAGGTGTCAGCCAGACTGGATAGATGAGTTATGGGGCTCATCATGAGCTTCAGGAGGGCAAGCAGTAGGAAGAGAGGTTTCCCTGAGCTTCCAGACTTTAAGCACTAAGTAAAGCATCACTGTATGTTTAGTAAATCCATTGTAAATACTTTATATATTCCTACATTTGAATTTATGTCTTCCCAGTGATCAAGACAAAGATCTTGTCAGCCCATGACAAAGGCTCCCATGCAGAAGTCAATGTGAAGATCAAGAAAGTCTTGAAATCTACAAAGCTAAAGATCCTTCGGGGCAAGAGGACACTCTACCCTGAATCCTGGACTAACAGAGGCTGCACTTGTCCCATCCTCAATCCTGGTAGGTTTGATTTCCTGAGTAGTACCTCCCTGCCACATCTGTACAGGTTTCATTCCTAACCCTCTGTCCCCTCATGACAATGAGCTAAGATTGCAGCCCAGTACTGACTACGTTATTGGCTGTTACATCATCTGGACTCCAATAGCAATCTCCATCAAATTTGAACTTTGTGGAGAAAAACTTGGTTTGTTCTATAGAGTTTCAAACATACAGTTCTCTTTATGAAACATAATAAGTCTGGCAGCTTTACCAGTTTTGGTCTGTCTCCAGAGGGAGGGAGGTGCATATAACTCCATGACTACATGGCATATCTTTTCAAACCTAATGCTAATTTAAATCCATAAAAAAGCATTTAAATCTCATTTGAGTTGTGATACTGTGCTGAAGCTCTAATCTAAACTCAAGGGAAAATGTTTCTTTGAAAGGAACCCTTGTTTGCATCTACAAAATTTG
Organism: Calypte anna; assembly: GCF_003957555.1. NCBI lineage: Eukaryota > Metazoa > Chordata > Aves > Apodiformes > Trochilidae > Calypte > Calypte anna. The sequence continues at coordinate 90,017,787 of NC_044244.1, forward strand.
GAAGACATTCTTCCATGTGGTGAGATGGCAGCTTTGGCTTCACAATTTTTCTCTCATCTTCTTTCACTGAAATGGAGTCTAGCCAGTGGTGGCTAAACAATGCATGCAGCCTCCAGCATGGAGGAGGAGATGAAGACTCAGACTCAGTCCTTTGTTAAATAGAACAAAGCTAAGCTCCAGCTGACACACCTTTCTTTACCACTCAGATAAACCAGCAGTTACCAGCTAGTTCAGATAAAGGATTTTCTTTCCACAAGGCACACACAGCACTTGGAAATCACCAATCAAAAGGTCGATTTCTATGCTGAGGCATCTTGTATGTATACAGCACTAGAAACTTTCTTTGGAAGGAAAGGGCTGTCTGTGAGGCTGGATCACACTAAAAAGTTATTAATTAATGAAATGTTTGCAGTCTGCTGCAACCAGAGTGACCATCTCTGGCTTTGAAGGCAAGCTGCTGTGATAGCACAGCTTTCATGGGGAAGTCTTGTCAGGTACAAGGGTTGGATGAATCAGCAGCATTAGGCACGACCTTACTGTTTAAGTGCAGTAAACTTTTAGACATGGGTAATTTACCATGAATCTATTATTAAATAGATACAGGTGTTTTATTTTTCCATACGCCATGCAAAGGCAAGCAGGAAAGCTCAGATGCAGTTGCCTTAATAAGAACATGAAGGAACACCATGAAAGGTGTCAGACACCAAGCATGCAGGGCAGCCCTGCACCCAACAACCAGCTTTGCATCTTCAGTAAGTTCAGAGGAGCTTCAATGATTTTTCCCAGTGGGGGGTAAAAAGCAGCAATCACAGAATTGATGAAGATCTCTTGGACATCAGTGGGAGGGTGAAGATACACTAGAGGCAATCCAGGTGTTACCCCCTTGCCAGCTCTCATGATTTACACTGCCAAGTTTGGCATTGACATGCAGCTGCTGGAGTCCCATTAGTATCAAATAATCTCAGCTTTCATGTTGAAAAGAAGTTGTGAAGTTTTGTCCTAATGGGAAACTTTAAAATACCAACTGAGTGTATATTTAAGACTCAGTAATTTCAAAGGGAAAAAAAGTAAAAGGATCCCAGATATTATTTAAATCTCATTTTCTTTAGCTAGCACATTCTCTTCTGAATGGTTTGCAATATAGAATATTAGCAGATTTCACCCTCTCTCAGAATAAGAGCTTGTGGCCTGCAGATGAATAAACCAATAACAGCTGGATAAAAAGCCAAGCTGACATAATTTCCTGACATATAGCTATAATGGACATCACATCTCTCAAAATCATAGAGTAGACCAAAGACAAAAATAAAATATAGACATATTTTTGTCCTGTTTCACAGCACTAAAAGGAAACCAAAAGGAGGATAGTATCTTAAAGGCTCTGACAAGAAATAAAAACTCAAAGTATTTGTCAAATCTCCATGGGTTATTTTCAGATGATGTGTGCTTAAGTTTCTGTGAGATGGTATTCGCTACCCTTGCACACTTTCTCCTCCACACTCACCCACAGAAGCAGCTGGACTTCTGGAGGACACTGAGCTGAAAGGTTTAAAGGCCTCAGCCATCTGCAAAGGAACAGAAGCCTCTTCCCCTCCTCAGCTCTGCCCAGCACTGGCACAAATAAGCAGAGAGCTGCCTGCCAGCAGAACAGGACAAAACACACAGCTGCAGGTCCTGGCTTGCAACACCTCAGTCATTTGGTTTTACCCTTCTCTAACACCAGGCTGACACTGTAGAAAGCCCTACCAAGTCAGCAACCACAGCAATATTTTCTTGCTCTCTGAGGGTGCGTGCCACATTTCTCTCTCAAGGGAGATAGATTTGGAAGCTCTTGAAAAGTGATGTTTATAACAGCAAGACTGACATCACCAAAATGAATGTCTTGTGAAGGAGGATACTGCCATACACATATCCTGTGTTTACTTGGCAGAAGAGAGTATGTGTGTGCCCAAAATCTCAGATCAAGTAGATAAGAAATTGTATTGAATTAAAGAAAAACATGCGTGACCTTTAGCTTGGGGACACTCTCCCTTTACTCTGAATTACAAAATGAAAACCCAAGAAAACATGAGCAGACACCTCACTGTGGCCAGGAAGGAGCAGGGTGACAGAGACCACCTCCCTTGGGCTATTTTGTACCACCATGTGGTGCTCCCTGGACTAGTGCAAGGAGGAGGAAGAGGCACAGGAGGGCTGTACCTCATGCTTGCTGTATGCCAAGTATGCTGCTGCAGGATGGGCAGCCTAGCAGGGAGCTCCTCCTGCCACAGGGGGATTATTCTCTTTATTGTTCCCATTTTGGCTGCTGGGATCTGTGGCAGTGCTTCTTTAGCTAATTCAAGCCAAAAGCTTCACTTTGACTCCCTGTTTGTCATTATTGACTGGCTCCATGTGCTCTTTGAATTGTGCCCTGAGAGCCAAGCACAGACCTGGATGCTTGGGTCCAACCCTGCAGCTGGATGTTGAGGGTCCACACTCAAGCCCCTTCTGGTACCTTCTTGACACCAAGCAAGGCTTTGCCAGAATCTGCTGTCATGTCTCTAAAACATCTGGTGGAGGCATGAGTTGAGGTATCTCTTTTCAGTGTGACTACCATGCCTTCAGGCTCTTCTGGGATGCTCATGCTTACAAATCTAGTATTGCCTCTCCTCTGACCTGCCTTTGCCTGCAAAGAGGCACCAGCTATTTCAAGCAACACATTGGCACTGGGCTGTCCTGTGCCATCATTGCAGGACTGGAACTGTTGTAGCAAGTACAGAAGAGGCCCACAGAGATGATCAGAGGGCTGGAGCACCTCTCCTGTGAAGACAGACTGAGAGAGTTGGAATTGTTCAGCCTGGAGAATAAAAGGCTCTAGAAGGGCCTTACAGCAGCCTTCCAGTACCTGAAGGCATCCTACAGGAAAGCTGAGGAGGGATTTTTTTACAAGGACATGTAGCAATAGGACAAGAGGCAATGACTTTAAACTGGGAGAGGGTAGATTTAGGGTAGACATTAGGAAGAAATTCCTTAGTGTCAGGGTAGTGAGTCACTGGCACAGGTTGTGCAGAAGTTGTGGCTGCCCCCTCCCTGGCAGTGTTCAAGGCCAGGCTGGATGGGAGCAAGCTCGTTTAATGGGAGGTGTCCCTGCCCATGACAGGGGCATTAGAACTAGATAACCTTTAAGGTCCCTTCTGACCCAAATCATTCAGCTTCTATGATGTTATGAATGTTCTGAACCTATTGATTTCCAGGCATAGGTATTTTCAGGAAAAGGTGAGATAGGTGGCCACCAAATGAAGGTAATAGCAGTTTTCAAGTGATGTTTTAAAACTCATAGTGCAGCCCCCAGACCTCAGCTTCCATTTATATTTAGCAGCCAAGAAAATCAAAGTTTGTATGCTGCATGCCACTGACAGACATTCCACAGAGATAATTTTTTCATAGATCATAGAATCATAGAATTGGCTGGGTTGGAAGGGACCTCAGAGATCATCGAGTCCAACCCTTGATCCACCGTTGCGGTTGCTAGACCATGGCACTGAGTGCCACATCCAGATAGATACAGAGGTACAGAAATACAGACACATGAGAGAATCAATATGTATAAATCTTTCGTCATATAAGTGCTTTTTGACATGGGATTAGATATCCAGGCTGATGCTGCAGCATCAGTAGGCCACTTGAGTGTCATGGTGTGCAGTCCCTAACTGCTCTGCTGGTTTGCAGGCTTGGAGTACCTCGTGGCAGGACATGAGGACACCCGAACAGGCAGACTCGTTGTCAACATGAAAAGTTTTGTCCATCAGTGGAAGTCGGCTCTTGGAAGAAAGGTCCTGGAGATTTTGAAAAGAGACTGCAACTAGAGGTGCACGATGGCCTAAGGGCATTTCTTTATGCACAAAATGCAACAGCCTTCACAGAGAGAAGATCTCTAGGATGAAAACTGGAATGTAAGAAAATAGTGCCAAAACATGTAGCAAGGTGTTTGGAGTTGTAGGCACTATCTAATTTAACTCTTCCTAGCCAATGTTCATTCACTTGCCTGTAGCTTCCTTGCCAGGTGTTCTCCTGAGCCTGGCTCATTGTTATGTTGAGGGAAACAAAAGGAAGGGCAGACACTTGTCTCACTTCAGTGCAATGTTGGGGAAACTCCTCTGAAGCCACTGATCACTCTAGACTAAATTGCCACCCTAGAGAGGGAAGGCGTGACCATGAGCTAGAGCTGAGAAGCAAAACACCACTGCCAGTGCCACCAGCATGGATCTGGAGTGACTTCCAGAGGTTCCCAGAGGATGCTGTGAGGAAGGCAAGGGCCGAAGTGGTAGGCAGTCACAAAAAGTGACAACCATTCTTTTAAACCCCTCCCTCAAGTTAGGGCGCAGCACCTGCCAAGGAGAATCAAGCACCACGTGCTTTTAACCTGGTCACCCCGCTGAAGGTTTCGGGGGCTGCATTCTCTGGCAGTGCTGGTGAAGATGGAGCTCCCGGAGTGAATCCAATCCCTCTGCCTTGGCACAAGTGCAGCACGGGGCAGAGTCTGGGTCTCCACCCCCCGCACGGCCCCAGAGAAGGGGCAGCTCCAGAGGGTGCAGCACCTCGGAGCTTTTTTTTGTCCTTGAAGTGTTAAAAAAATGAACCTAGCCCTAGTGTAAATATTTCATTGTATAAAGCACTTTACTACCTGCCACTTGACTGTGCAGGAAGTCTAATTGTGTTGGGGAAAGAAGAGGTTGAAGGTGGCACATGGAAAAAAAACTCCCTGAAACAGAAGCACTCCTGAAGATCCCCCCCAGTTGGACGGCGTTAACGCTATAAAGGGAAAGGCCGGCCTGGCACTGGCCACTCAGAGTATCTGAGGATACAATCTGAAAGCTAAAGTATTTGCACTGAAGTCTCAGCTTCAGACCAGCACTTGGACCCCGTGGGCAGGACTCCAGCAAGACTTTGCAACAGTGTGAGAAGAGACTTGGAGACAAAAAATGCAATTTCCAGAGGAGAAAAACTCTGCCTGTGGATGCGGAGAACAGAAAGGACTTGCATTCTTGTATCACAACCCAGTGATTCATGGTGGGCCTGGAGTTTATTTTATTTTTATGTTAGTATTTAAAACTGACCTTTTTTTTTTTCTTCTGTGTTATTGTTTGCAATATATATATGGCCATTATATTTCCTCATTAACACCAGTATGGAATATAGCACAGTCTACTGCAGCTTTCAGCACTAAAATATATCTTTTCTGTAAAGCATCTTTAAACCACATTGCATAGAGTGTATTTTGTTCATGAGAGTGAAGGGAAAGAAAAGGAAGACATACAAGACCAGAAAAGTCATAAGTCTTATCAGTCTGCTTTACGTATGTATTTTTCTTTCGAGGTCCTGTGGACTCACAAAAAAAAAAATGATACTATTTTGGTAATTTGTTTTTATATCTCATATATGTAATAAATATAATATGATTTCAACATCTTCATCTCCTGCTACTGCTTATGCCACTGGCAATGCAGTCTTTGCGCCTGCATGAGAGAGCTCAGCATAGATGGAACTCAGTAGGGAGAAGCTGCCATGAGGGACTTTTCCCTCCTCAGGGGATAATGTTTACCATATGCTAAAAAGCCACGAAACATGGATGGCTCACAGAAATCTCATCTCAACTCCATTTTGGGAGGCTTATAAGCTTTTATCCTTGCATCCACATGGGTTTGACAGCTGAGTTGCAGAGGAGTTACCCATAAAAAGCAAACCAGGGATGGCAGAAATCAGTCTCACTCCTTACATTTGAAACTGTAAAGGTAAAGATAAAAGGCTGTGGGAAACAAGAGCTGTGGCAAAAGGTCTATAAAAACACCACAGAGTGAAGTCAAGCATCAAAAATGAGCAGCCAGGGGGGTAACTCTCAGTGTGAGCAGCACCTCCCCGGGCAGGCTGTTAATCAGTGACTGGTGGGGCACTGCTCTGTGGCAGCACCCATCTCCCTAGCAGCTGGAGGAGAGCACAGGGAAGGGCTCCTGTGGTGACACTTGGAGACTAAGAGAATGCAGTATCTCTGATTTAAAAGTCTGCAGTTTTACCTGCATGACATATTTTAGCTTAACTTCATTTTAATGCAATTAAAACTCCATTTGCAATGGTTAGCTGGTTAAGCTGGACATCCCTCTGTTCATATGAGATAACCTCACAGTGACAAGGCAGCCATCTGAGCCCCTCTCAACTTGTTGAGGCTATAAATCTTTGCAAATGAGTGAGTTAATGGAAGCAGCCTGCCTGCTCTAGCTGTTTAATCCCATGTGTTACATATATAATAATAGGATCTCTTTCCCTGCCTACCTGAAGAGTATTTTTACTTCTTGATGAATCCAGGAGTAGCAATGCCTTGACCCAGTCCTATCGTGTAACGAAAATCAGTGGCAGAAAAACCAACTCAGTTATAATCATAGTTGGCAACAGCACCCACAAAAGGGTCTTTTCTTCCAGAAAGACCTCTCTGGCCTTACAGACCATGACCTTACAGGTCATGATGGAGGCAAAGCTGGCGGCTTCACCAGAAGCCAAGCTGCCCCTCCCTGGACCATGTTGCTCCTGGTGAGCGGAAAGTAGAGGTGGGTGCTGATGTCCTGGGAACCAAAGCAGAGGTGGCTGTGCCAGGAGGTACAGCAGCTTTGCCCAGAGCATCCCCACCCTGCCCTCATGCCTCACCTGCAGGTAAAGAGCAAGCATGTCCCTGCCACTGAAGGAAGCATGGTGGAGTCTTCAGCCATCCCTGTTTCCAAGGCAGGAGGGTAGATGGAAGCAGTGGCCAGGGCAGGGATGACTCTTGCTGGGTGACATGCACTTGGGCTGGAGGAGGTACAGCTGATGTCTTGGAGCCAGCTGCCACTGCAGCACAGACACAAAGCAGATACGGCAAACACAGCCCCTCCAGTGTGTCAGCATATGATCCAAACTTGTAGCAGATGTTGCAGCACAGAGGAGGGGAACACCCAGCCCCAACAACACATTTTCAGTCCCTCCTTCCACCATGCATCTCTCCAAGCTCATATGCTGTGCTGTGAGAGTTGTCAGGACAGGGCACTAAGCTAAATCTATGTGTTGGTCTGCAAGGGAAGCTTTCTCCACTGTTCTCTGCCACCTCTGCTACCTGTGGAAGAAAGCAGGATGAGCCACCCAGGACTGCCCATCATTATTGACTAACATGAAGCCAGCTGCAGGCTGGTGCTTGGAGGAGGCTCTACTCAGAGGTGTCCCATATACTGCCAGGAGGAGGTTACCTTACTAGTAACCTGATTGCTTGCTAGTAAACATTTGTAAATGGGTTGAGGGCCTGAAGTCTGGGTACTTCTTCCCATTCATCAAGAAGCACAAGGTGACAGGGCGGAGGTGTTGATGTGAAACATCAGCTTTTATTCTGTTAAAGAGCATTTTTCTCTTCAGACCACCTTAGCAGGCACCATTCATGCCCATTAGCACAAGGAGGGATGAGGCAGAGGCTGACTTCAGCCCCGACCACATCCTCTGCAGCAGCATCTGGCCGTGGGCAGCACATCTCCAGAAGATGCTACTGACAGGGACCTCCCCTGTCCTCAACACCTCCCAGACCAAGCCCAGCTGGGGACACCAGAAGTGGTGTCTTCTCCTGCCAGGGTGAGAGCTGGGAGAGGGCTCAGAGATGTGCTGGCTGCATGTGCATGGGGCCTGTCCCACCAGCAATTGCTCGCCCCAGAGGAATGGGATCTTCCAGCCACAGTGGAAAATTACAGGCCTGTTTAATATAGTTGCTCCAGCAGGGTAAATCTTCTGGGATATGACCATGTTGCTGAAAGTGACTGAACATCTGGTATTACCGGCCTGCCTAAATGGAAAGCTGGGCTGGTATGGGTAAACATAACAACTCAGAAACAAACAGTTGCAGTGAATTTTTTTTTTTTTAAATCTTTATTTTTAGTTATCATATTGACTTCACTATCAACCCTGGATAGAATAAACATTTCAAAAATGTCCGGAGGCTGCTCCCTCAGCATCCAGAGAGGAGCCCTCTCTCTGATAAGGCAGAAGGAGACGGGCTGCCTGTGGGCCTTCTGGGCTGATGTGTTGATTTTTTGGTGATGGTGTTTCCAAAGCACGCCCTTGCCTGGAGATTACAGCTCCTTGCCTCTCTTTTCCCACAGTCCAGCACAGAAACATCTCAGATGCCCTTTATTGCTTCAAGGGAAGGCAATGAGGCTTCAGCAAGACTTGCAGGCTGGGAAGTATACTATATATGGGAAATTTGTTGGCTTATTGAAAATGTTAAGCATGGCCAAGAGGCCAACATGCCACAGCAGGCACTGGGAGAGCCACTGTGTGTGCCCAGTCCTGGTACAGGCTCCTGACTTGTCCATCACTCAGGTGGCTCCTTTGGAGCAACACACAATGTGTTCACACAGGCCAGGGAAGATTCTGTCATACCCAAGTCCTTTTCCTCCCACTGTTATCTGCAGTTCAAGGCATTTTCAAGCTGTATCTCAACTCTCTCTGCATTGCAAGAGGCATAAAAGAAGTTTATGCAGCTGCTCAGAGTTCTATGGGTGTAGATGCAGGTGCAGGGGTGTGCAGGTGCACTCCCACAGGACTGATCACTGCTTCATTTCCCAGATTTTTTCTTTCCTCATGGCTCTAAGATCCCTCCAACCAGGCAGGTTGCTCACACTGCCTCCATTTCTTTCTTTGGCCTCTTCTCTCAGTCCCGTGTATACAAGGAACTTACTGAGCACAGGCCATGGATTTTAAGCCATTTGAAAATCAGAGGTGGAAGAAGACCCTCAGACCTGTATGAAAATTGCTGAGAAGGATGAAACTGTTCCTAAACCCAACATCAGTGAAGGCTCCCTGAACTGAATTGCTGTGAACAAGGATATGTACCCCCTTTCAGCCTGTGCAAAATGCAGAGCAGCTCCAGGCTCAGGAAACACACTGAGGTACTGAAACAAAGGAAAAACAGATCAAAACCAAGCAACCATCCATGAGTCTGGCATTTTGCCTGGAGTAAAGAACATTGACCACTATGTTTACCATGCCTGATTCATACAAGGCATCCCTACCTGGTTCAATACAATCATAGAATTATAGAATGGGTTGGGTTGGAAGGGACTTCAAAGATCACCTAATTCCAATGCCCCTGCGTGGTCAGGGACACCTCCCACTAAATCAGGTTACTTAAATAGCAGATATTTCTAACATGATAACCTTAAAATGCATGGCTCTTAAAAAAATGCAGCTGCTATGTCTCTGCTCTTTGTAGGATCTGGCTCTCCTCTCCTTTCATGTAGTCTCCTGGTGGTCAAATCTGCTATGTCATACCTACCTGAGCTTTATCTGAATAACACTGGTAGGAGATAAGAAAACATTATTTCAGGTACACAGATAAGGACAGGAGATTTGCCCCACTTAACGTAAGCTGTCAGTAGTAGGTGGAAGTTGTGCAAGGATCCCTTGTGGCTCCAGGGTTGCAGAAGAGACTCAGGAGCACCCCAAGGGGGGTATTACAGCTGCCCAAGAAGCTCTCAGGGGCAGGTTGGGGAGGCAGGAAGATGCACAGGCACTTCTGTAGCTCGAAGAGCATCACTAAAATACTTCCGGGAGAAGAGCAGGGGATTAAACCCACTCTCCACAGGGGAAGCGAAGTTAAACACAGCAGAAGCCCAAGAGGGGACATTGACAGCATCCTTTGCCACCTCTGCAGCTGCATGCAAACGCAGGGACAAGGGACCCCAGCAGTGGGAGATGAGGAAGCCTCAGACATCACTGCCATCACCCCTTCTTTGGCATGGCTGCCCAGACCTAACAGGCCCTTTCTCCAAATGGCTTCAACAGAGGAGTAATTTCTTGACCTGTAAGGAAGGTCCTCCAAAAGGCCCTCAGAGCTGCTGGGGTGACTGGAACAGTGGGAGGGACAGTGAGCTGGGTTACTGCAACTCATGCAGCTGGCAGCCACCTTAGGAGCTTGAAGACATTCACACAGAGCTGCATGTACAAACTCAACATGCCCAGGGCTGCTCGGCAGTGCAAGCAACCCCCATCTGTGCCATCAAACACCTCCAAAACAGATTTTGGGAGGTACCCTGACCCTCAGCAGCCCCCTGAAGGAGAGGATGTGGAGGGGATGAAGAGTTTGCAGGCCAGAGCTGTGCCAGAAGCTAACAGCTTGGTGGGCAGATCACCTTCTGGTGCCCGGAAAAGTTCCTGAAAACTGTAATTTATTCGCATGTCTGTACCTCCGGAGAATCAGCACATCCTGCCCCGTGACCTGGCCCCGGCCCCAGCCAAGAGCTACAAAGGCAGGAGGAAAAACACAACAACAAGAAAACAGAAGCCAAGTTATGCAGCAGGGGGGGGGAGGTGGAAAAATATTTCTCTGGTCACAGCGTGTGACCGACAGAAACCCTGTCAGACACTGTAAATACTATTGAACACAGCACAGACAAACAGCCCGGCCTCGGCACCCCAAGGAGCCTGACACCCCGCTGCAGGGCTCTGGAGACCGGGCCGGTGCCGGTGCCGGTGGTGGTGCCGGTGGGACGGGCCAGCAGTCCTGGTCCCGCTCGGGGATGTAAACAGGACGTCCCACCCCATGCTGATACCGATCTGCTGGAGAGGGCAAAAGAGGGAAGGGGCCGGGCCCCCGCTGCACCCCGGTCACCTGCGAAATGACAAAGCAATATTGGAAATGACAAAATAGAAGGGGATGACAGAGAGCTCTGAGAGGAGGTGGCCCGGGGGACTTCTGCCACAGACTGACTGCAGAGGGGTCTGCTCCATCAGGCCTGCTCCACACTGTTTAACTTTGACACATTAAAAGCGGTAACAACTGAATTCTTCTGAGCAAAAAAGCCCTTGTAATTGGATAATGGCCACTGAGCATCAGTAGTTGGGCTGTCTAATGCCTGAAGGAAAGCACAATAATTTTTTTCCACCCAGAGACTTATTATGAAGCTGACAAGGTCCTGCTCTCTACAATTCCCATTAATTTTACTGCTGAGCTTGAGGATTTATGACAGCTTTGTCTGACATTCATGAGGCAGACAGGTATTGTTACATGCCGACATAACCCAGGTAGCAGCCAAGGGTTGTTCTCCACAAATGACTGCGTTTCAGTCAGCTTTGGAAAACTCCTTGCTTTTGTACAGGGAAATACTAAACAAATGAGAATCGCTTTACATTCCAGTCTCTCTTTTCACCCTCAGGGAAGCCCTATACATGCCAGAGAACCGGGACCTCTGCTCATCCTGTGTATTCAAACAGCAGGAAAGCTTAAATCCTTAGAAATCCTTAAATACCCAGCAGATGATGACATACACTGAGGACGTACCATACCTGTCATTTAAACCCTCTGTGATTTGGGAAAAAATTAAACATGCAGCAGTTATTTTAGCCATGAGCAAAAGAGAAGTGACAAGCTGGCATCCTCATTCTTCTCCTTCCAGGACTTTGTTTTCTCTAGACACGCAGAGTCTTTTTCTTTTTTTTTTTCCTTAATCTTTATCTAACATCCAAAATACAGAGAAAATAAATAGAACTAAAATAGGAACACTACAGGAGAAAATACCATCGGGAGTTCCTGTTCACAAGGCTATGCTGGCATCCGGGGCTGTTGACATGCTTCATGCCAGATTCAAGTTCAAATCCACAACTTCTTTCTTCATGCTACAGTTTCTGCAGTGTCATATTCTGGAAGACAGCTTATCCAACAGTATCCTGAAAAATAAACCTACATGGTCCCGAGTTTCCCTCACCTGGGAAGCAAGGATTTTGCTTTCCTGTTATGCTAACGATGATATTTTCTGAGTGAACTACAACGAAGGATGCCTTTTGTTTTTCTTGTAAAGGGCTGTGTTACTGTGATTTTAGTACAGATTTTTTAAATTTTCGTTATAATGAAGAAACATTTCATCTGTAGTCCACAGAGATACATCGGAGTAAAACAGACTGGGAAGTAACTGGCTTTGGTCTTCCCAACTTCCCTCAACAGTCAGGGAAGCAATTGCACACAGCTTATTGGTGGAGACTGGTGCTGGGTTATACCAGGTGATGCCCAAAGAGGTTTTTTCCCCCAAAGACTGCAGGGTCTGAGGACTCCTGGGACACCAGGGCTGAGAGGAGAAGTGTCATCTCCCTTGTCTTGCTGGGAGGATTTTGTTTTCCTTCGATGGCGTCATTCATGAGTGGAGCAGGGATGGCCTTTCACGAGCAGCAGCACTCTCATGCTAAGTCCACTACAACTCTCACTAGCTTCAGTCCTGAGACAGATTTTTCAGAAGGTTCCCTCTTCTGGCTTATTTTTCAGAAGGTCCCCCTCTTCTGGCAGGGCACCATAGAGCAGAGGCACAGCCCATTATATGGCTGCAGGAGCTCAGGTCACAGAGAACACGTGTGCTAACATCCACCCTGCAGGTGACACCTGGGCTGTCATGAAACAAGCCTGCTAAAAACCAGCAATATTTGACAGTGAGGCACTTCAAACTCCATGTTTTTTTGTAACACATCCACCTACTGTTTTCCAGAGCACATAAAAGCCATGACAAAATATGATATGTGGGTTTGGAGCCCACCACAGCCCATTTTTTGTAGGTTTGGGAAATGAGGGGGATACCTCACTGAGGGACTGTCAAGGTCTGAGAGGCAGCCAGGGTAACCTGTTGCAAACCAGACATGCTACAGGTCTTGCTCGCTGTGATCCAATGGGTTTATCTTAATGACTTGCAAGCTGCTGAGCACCAACCTCCACTCCAAGTCTCTCCTTGCTATTCCTTAAAGAAACGCTATTTTAATAATAATGAACCATAAAGGTTACCAACTCATCCTTTCTTTCAGTTAAGGAAATTAATTGACCAATTACCTTAATCAAATAAGTAAAAAACCCCAAACAAGTATTTTTGTCAAGGGATTCACTGTGTTACCCATTTTAAATTGAGAAACAACCTTCAGGTATCTGTTCCCAGCCAACACAACATTCATTTGTGTTAAAGTTAAGATACTGGTTTTGTTGCTGCACCATCCCATGGTTATGGTGCTTTCCACTTTAAGCCCACTCCTAATCTGGTGACTTGGCCAATGAGTGACCTTTTCTTGTCAACTAAATACAATATAAGTTATTTTTGAAAGAGCTGGTGCCTCTGCATGCTTTTTTTCCCTTCAGTGTTGTCATGCAACCATGATTACTTTACTGAGCAGAGGGGGGGGGGGGGAACAAGAGTGGCCTATTGTAGTGTACACTGGGAAACAATTTTATCTTTTTAATGCAAGTGGTAAACAATAAAATCCATTTTTACTCTGTATTGTGTAGTGGGACAACAAGAGAGTGAAAACACAGAGATAGCTACCCTTCCCATGCAAACAAGCACAAAATAACACAGTTAAACCTTTTCCTTGTCTTTGCCTCCCTCACATTCTCAGCCTTGGAGTCCTCTGGTATCTTTAGCTGCTGATAGGGTGGCAGCTCTGACTGGGATGATGGTGAATTACAGGTGCCCATGCCCTGCCTGTCCATTCAACACTTGCTGTCCTGGACAGGTTCCTCCTGGTACTGGCCACTGTCCCATCCTTTATGCAGGAGCACCATAGCAGGTCCTTAGAGCTGATTATCTGCCACATTCTCAGCATCTTAGCACACATTTCAAGGCACTGGAGCAGCCCTTCTTGGGGACATCTCTGGAGGCAGCAGGGGACACTGGCAGCCACGGTCCTTGTGTGCAAGGGCAGTGCTGGTGCTGAAGGTGAGCATGGGCTGCACAGCTCCTGCTGGGTGTTGGGGTGCTGAGGCAGTTCTCCAAACCTGTGACTACAGGCAACAGAGATAGGAAAGGAAATAAAGTTACAGTAGTGTCCAAACAGGACAGATTCGATTGCTGTAAGCAGACATGCCCCTGCTATGCAGGATTGCCATGCACAGGCATTGTGAGCTTCTTAGCAGAAAGCGTGTAAAACTATCCTTTTAAAAAGAGAAGAAACGTCACAGACTTGAAGAATGGCTTGAAGAATCTACAGAAAGACATCAAGTATGGCAAAACATCTGGAGGAAGGCAAAAAAGACAACATCAAAAAAATATCTCTAAATAACCTAGCAGTAGCTGCTCCCTGAGGGCTTTGAATACTTTAAAGGGCTGAGTATCTCTAAGTCTTGTTTTGCTTTTCATTCCAAATCTCCCAGTCAGGTTACAAAGCAGTGAAATCTTGAACTTCATGTTTAGTAAGGGTTTTCTTTGGCAGGGCTGGGAAGTTCACACACATAGGGCAGCAGTCTCAGCACAGGTACTGGAAGACTTCCCTTTTTTTTTTTTTTTTCCAGCTATAAGCTGTTTTTTTACTAAACCTTCCTGGTTTAGTAAAAAAAGTGCAACTCCTTGATGTGCACCTCCGTTCACCCTTGGACCATCACCGGCACCACACTGACATGACAGCACTCAAAGGCAGCGATGGTTTCGCCCCTCTCCACTCTCCGGCACCGTTTGGGTCAGGGGGTGTCTCCCGCCCGCAGCCAGCCGGGCGCCAGCCGGGAGCGATGCCCGCAGGGGGAATGCTGTCCCGATGTCCCCATGTCCTGGCTGGCACCTCGCCTGCCTTCCTCTGGGGCAGCCGAGGGCAGAGCTCGGCTCCCCTCCGCTGTAGTTCCATGCTGAAAGCCTGCAGGGCAAATTTCCCTACCTGGTGCTCGGTGGGGGGGATGGATGTGCAGCCCATGGGCCTGCAATTTACATTTAAAGAATTAATAAAAATTCCAGGCCAGAGAACTTCTGTGGGGTTTATAACCTTGACCTTTTTTTATCACCCCCCCGGCTTGTTTCTTTTTCTCTTTATAACCAAACAAACCCATACAAATTAGTATTTGAAAGTATGCCATTAGCAAGCTGCTCCTGCAGCTATGCAGTTCCCCTACCACCCAGTTTCCCAATGGGGGGAAATCAACAAGAAAGAACAAAGAGAAGAATTTGCTGCCTCATATTAATGACTGTTGTTTGAGGACAGCATTTGTATTTTAAATTAATAGCTCACCGGGGACAAAAAGGTCAGAATTGCATTTTATGGTAGCTACAGAAAGGCAGGAGGACAGAAGAAAGGCAAAGGCTGGGAGCAGACAGGCGGAACAACACACTCTGCTTGCTGGCAAGGCCAGGACCAGCACCCAGCCACACTGAGGCCACATTTCTAAAAGTCAAAACATGGGCATGGTCCCACATTTCTAGGAGTCAAAACATGGGCATGGTCCTGCAAGGTGGTGAGGACAGGAGTGAGAAAGGAGCACACCTACCTCCCAGCCAAGTGAATGAGCTCCGTGGCACACAGCGTGGATTCAGAAATAATCTGCCCAGTGATTTCCACACACACTCCCCACCTAAGAATCCTTCCCTTCTGCAAAGTCATATGGATTCATCTCCTTGCATGTGGAGCTTTTTTCATCAGCTCTAATGTCCTGGAGGCACTCTGCACCCCCAAGATGCTACCTGTGGATACGCAGTAAGACCCTGACAACTTCTAGCAGAAAATCTGTGCCTATGTGTTGAGCTCAGCTACCTGGGAATGTGTCCTCCTTAATGTCTTTGAAATCCCTACAGTTAAAACTAAATTGAGAAACTCCAATGAGATATGATGCTTTATCCAGCCTTTATCCATGGCTATGGATCAATACCTTCAGGAGAACTCATCCTGCTGGCTCTCTGAGGCTTCAAGATAAAGTTGAGCCAGTATGGGACCTTTTGAACCAATAATATGAAATGAGAATGAAATAGCCACACCACAGCTGATGATACAGCTCCACAGAAAGGAGAGCCAAAAGGGCCAAAAGTCTCCAAAAGGGCCCTGAGATCCCTGAGGTGGACATCCCAGTGAGTTACTACCTGGGCAGAGCAGAGCAGCCATCTTATAGCCAACTTCTTCAAAGCTGCCAAGAGGAGTAAGAGACTTCTCCAAGTGTAAGGGCTTGTGCCATTAACCTTGCCTGGTACGAAACACACTCACAACCTCCCTGGGACACAAGAACTGACTGGATTCCCCCAGAGCTGAGTCTGAGATATGGCTCACTGCCAGGGTGCCAGAGCCCTGGACAAGAGGTGCTACGTGTAGCCCTGGCACCCCCAAGACATTTACCCTCCTGTGCATGCTTTGATGATGGGTTTTGCACAGGGACATCCCTGACCTTCTGGGAAGCCTCCTTGCTGCTTTGGGCTGGGGGACTAGGGCCATACAGCTTTAGCCAGGACCAGGCCACCCACAGACTCATGCTGGTACACTTCCAGAGAAAGGGCAAGATCTGGCACCTTGGCCCCCACCATCCCTTTCAATTTCTAGACGGTTTATTCCAGGCAATCTTCGGTGCATGCTCCTCCTCCTTCTTGGGCTCCTCCTTGTGGCTGCTGTCACCTCCTCCTCGCATCACATCTCCTGGCTGCTTTCCCAGGTGCTCACAGAGGCAGATGAGGTCCTGGCATGTTTGCACCCCTGTAGGATCTTCCTTGGAGGACAGGAATCTCTCTCACCCCAGCCTGACTCCAGGCCAAAGCTTTTGAGGAAAAAAGTAGGATACATTAAAGCTACTTTAAGACTGCTGAGCTCTCTTATTGGCTATAATAAGATGGGGATGTTTCTGCCAGTGTAACAAGCCCTTACCTGCAATCCTGTGTGAAGCACAAATGGCCTAAGGGCATCACACCTGAAGGAGAAATTCCAGTCCCTTCAATAACATATTAACATTTTTAGCATACATTCAAAACATTTAATGAGGTAGGAAAAACATGTGTTCTGGTCCTGGTGGCCCCAATAATTCATGAGAGACAAGAAGGAAGGCTGAAGTTTTCCAGCAGTGACTTCCTGGCATGCATCCTTTTTTGACATATTCAGACTAGGACAGAAATCAGAAAATCAGATGGAAAACAAGAATGGCCAAGCCAAGAAACACACCTTTTGAACCAGAGTGGTTCTGAATGTATTCCTGGAAAGAGTTACTATAAACGTGTGAGACAGATAAAGTTGGTCCCCTGCCACCCTGACCCCCACGCCCAAGTTCTTCCTTTATAGACAAATTACCAAGTGGCTCAGAGATGCCTGAGAATCACTCTTGGCTGCTCTCCAGGCACTTCATCTATGAAAAGGAGTAGCTAAAAAAGCACCACTTTAAATAGGTGTTCCCATGGTACAGGTTAGACCTTGCATTGAGTAGAGCTGGCAAAGAACCCTGCTCCAGGCAGGGAGGGGTTGGAAAAGGTGTTATTTCAGGAATCCTCATCCCATAGGACTGGCAGGCTGTTAGCAGTGTATTTCAGGCTGTGACAGAGCTGGGAGGGAAGGGGTGTTGGTGCAGGAGCAAGAAAAGTGATGGTGCTTTAGTGCTTTGTCATCCCACAGTGTCAGTCTCCCCGGGTGCTATGCAGAGCCCTGGGTGAGTGTCCCCTGTGCTAGCAGCAGAGCATAGATAGGACACCTTGCCCTGGGACTCAGCACTGGCTGGTGCTGGCTGCATGGAGCACCAAAGGCACCTGCAAGAGCAGCTGAATGCCTGTCACCTCTTCCACAGCATTTGATGAGTGTCTCCAGATGCTGAGGTTGGGGTGGGTGTGACAAGGCATAACCCACAGGCAAGGTCCCTGTGTCTCTTCCAGATGCTGGAGGCCCCCTGAGAATAGGTGGCATCCTATCACAGAGCACTCCTCTCCTTCCCCAGCCTTGCTATGGGCTTCTGGAAGCAAAAAAACCCCATTTTGTCTTTGATTTTTCAGTCCTTGTATTAAAATAATAGAAGTATAGAATAGCTAAGGTTGGAAGGAACCTTTAAAGGTCATCTAGCCCAATTCCCCTGCAGTAAGCAGGAACATCATCTACATCAGGTTGCTCAGAGCCCCATTCAACCTGACCTTGAACATTTCTGGGGATGGGTCATCTACCACCTCTCTGGGCAACATGTGCCAGTGTCTCACTACCCTTATTGTAAAAATTTTCTTCCTAGTATCTAGTCTGAATCTACCCTCTTTCAGTTTAAAAACATTACCCCTTGTCTTATTGCAACAGGCCCTGCTAAAAAGTCTGTCCCGCAGTCCATACCTGATTTACAGGTATCAGTAGGAGAAAGGTGTATGGGTACAGTGAAGCCCCTTCAGGGATTCCTCTTGCAGAGACAACTCTGGTGTTGCCTTTTTTCTGTGTTTGTTACAAAGGTTTCACCAACTTACAGCCCAATGGTGTTCCTGTAACACCTTGAAATATCCTAAATAAATCGTGCTGAAGTTCAGCAAAGCCAATTCTATTGACACAAGCAAAAAACTCAAAACAGGAATTCTTGAAAAATTCTAATAATGTCTCAAGCTGGAACTATTTTTCCCTTAGCTGGGAAATCATTGTGCTTAAAATAGAGCAGGCAGAGAGATGATATGGAAGGTTTTTTAGCAGTCCTTAAGTCACAAGACATGAGCAAATTTTGTTTTGTTTTGGCTGGCTTGGAAAACCATTTCACTCCTTGTGCATAGTTGAGCTTTCTACTTTCCAGAAGGGAAAATGCAATGATTGCTGGTTTCTGGTTACACTTGCAGCCTCTGTACTGCCAGGTAGATGGAGACATAAGATTTGCACCCATTTTCCCCCTGCATTGCATTAATATGAATGAAAGATATTTGCAGTGTGCCAACAGTGGACTTAGCACAGCAGCCCTGCTTGAATGAATAGGTCTTCTAAGCTCTTCTGCCCTTTCTGCCCCATGGCTGCATAGATAAATAAAAGCCTTATTATATTTGTGGTAGCTAAAATTAAAGGTCTGTGCTAAACCAAGTAAACTAAGTCTCTTCACACTTGTCCTCTATCACTTGTTGCTCCTTAAATCCTTTGGCTTAGGGTCTATAACCTGGTGGGAGAACAGTTCTCTGGGAGAGTGTTAAATCTGAAGACATAGTTATGTACTGATAACAGTGGGGTCTTTGCTAGACATGAAGCCCAAACTCTCACAGCTGATGTACCACAGCCCCCTCACTCATAAATACACAGGCAGCCCTTTATGCAGTTTTTTGGGTTTTTTTGTAGTTGCTGAGATGCTGTTAAAAGGGAGAGAGAATCTGTGACAATTTTTCACAGAAAAACATTTGGAAGCCTGTCTGGTTTGAATATGGTCCCTTGGGATATAATTGCTTGGGGGATAATCCTAGAACAAGATGAATCAGACTCCCCTTGCCAGTTATCCATCCATCCATTCACCCAGGTGAGGGCTTCTGGGGTTTTTTGGAAATAACCAGAAGCCTTACTTCACCTTCACACCTTTAAGGTGCTTGCCTCCCCATCAAACTGGAGGGTGCAATGCAAAGTAAGTTCATACCACTTTTTAATATAATTTTTTTACATTATTCCAGTAATTCCTTAGGGGATGAAGTTGTCTCAATGTGAGGGCAGACAAAAAGCCAGCACTAATGCAGGGCTTCATCCTTTCTGCTCTTGCTGTCCTAACAGCAGAAATGTTCCTGCTGTGCTAATGGGATTAAAAAGATGGGTATCCAGGCACCAAGAATTAAGAGAATTTTGGTTCAAAATGCCATTGGGTTTTCTTTGGAAAAGTCTGTTTAAAACGCATGAATTATTAGTAGCTAGAGACGAAAACTTCCACATTAGTAAGTACCAAAATGGACTCAGGGCTTTTTCTTAAACTAAAATATTACGAATATAGTGAGGTTTATTTGTAGGCCAAGGCGATCAGAACATAAACCTTTAGAGCATCTACTTATCTGGCATAATAATTCTGTCTTTACTCATTAACAACCATCAGCAAATCCATGCTGTAGACGCTAATATTGGGGAGTGTCTGGTACAGTGGCTTCTTTGTGAATAAATGGTCTTTCTCTGAGAACCAGACTGCTGGTAATTAATTACCTCAATGTCTTTGATCTATTTACTTTGCACATATTTCATCTGCTTTGGTTTGTTACTTGCATTTCAATGATCTCTCACATTACGGAGCAATTCCTTTGGTTGGGAAAATTCCCTTTCTCTTTCCCATGGGAGCGTAGCAGTGGGCTCACCACTCCTCAGGGATGACAGGTCCATTTTTTACTTCTGTGAGCATGACTACACTGATTTAAGGAATCTGCCAGTTTACAGCTGAGGAATTCAGTTTGCTCTTACAAAACCTCTGGGTGCATTTATAGCAAACTGCGAGCTCCCTTTGGGCTGTGGAGCTATTTGCTTGCTCTCTCAGTTTTAAAGGTAAAATGTCAGACAGAGATGGTGAAGAATCAGTAGTCATTAAAGATCATCTCTTGCTCATCAAAAGAAAAATTATCTCTATTTCTAACTAGTGGTTAAACACAATTATATTTAAGACAATAATTACAGTAAGGCTGAGTGTATATTTGATTGGCCTCAGATTTTCATTACATGTGGGTAATCTGAGCTCAAATAAAAGGACTGCTCTTGCTTTTTTTTTTTTTGCCATGACAGACAAACCCATGTTGATAGCAAATATCTCATTCCTTCTATCACCTTCCCCCCAAAACACAATGAAATTGGCGTTGGGATTTTTTTCAAATTCTTGGAGATGGACAGGGAAGTTTTCAATTCCTTCCTCCCCCAGGCTGTTATTTCTGGGTATCTAGTGTTTTACTTTTAACAGTTCATATTATCACATTATGTGTGATAGTAAAAGCAGACACAAGGAAGGAGTAGCAAATATTTTGAGTACTGCTGGTTTCCATTCTTGAAAGATAGCACTGAAAAAGGCGCAGCAAACAATTCTTAACTGGAACTACTAAAATGAAATCAGACCTAATATTGCATCCAAAAGCTATGGGAGGGCTCACTTTTAGCTTCCTATAACCTTGCCCATTCCCATACAAATTAGTACCTCATCTTAGACAAAATTAACCTCAACTTGATCTATACTGGAGAGACTGAACTCAAGACAAGGAGAAGCTACCAGAAAAAAAGTTTTTTCACCTTGCTGCTGCTGGAGAGAGACTGAAAAACAACTTCAGCTCTGCTGAGGATGCTGGAGTGCAGGGTCAGGGATTATGGGAAGCAGTCTGCTTGTCCAAGCATGCATGGCCTGTGTAGGAAAACATGATGCGGCTATATGGTCTCCCCATGCCAGAGTAGGGGGTGACTCACACTGCCAGGAGGTGCATCAACAAATATTGGTAAAATAGGACAAACTCCAAATCCAAAACCTAAACTAGAATCAGCTCTAAATTCAAAGCATGATGCATGAAGCCAGTTTTTGCTGCCCTGGCTAAAGCACATTAATTTATACAGAGGCACTTATCTAGTAATTGTGGAAGGTTCAAGAGAACTGTGTTTTCTTAAAATCTAAGCTATACCTGAAAAGCTTCTGCAATACCTAAATTGCAGGGATCATCACCAGGAGACAAATCAGAGCATGTTCAAATCTCTTTACTTGGTAGCTTCAGTAACATCAGAAAGAGCTCTTGAAGCTTTCTCAGTCTATTGGTCTGTTACAGCACATCCCAGGGAGTGCAGTTCTTTGATTTCTGTGAGAGCAATTCACAACCTGCAGCTGGAGCCCAAGGGTTCAGTGTCCTGCCTGCCTTGGAGCCTTGAGCTGTGGTTTGAACATGTGCCTGTTTCTGGGCTCCGTCACCAGCCAGTTCTGGTGTTTGTCTCCCTCTGTGGTTCTTCTTCCAGGAGAAGCCGTGGTTGACCATTTTTTCCCTCCAGGGTGATACTGGGACACAAACAACATTTTCTTTCTCTTCAGTTTTTATTGACTGAACAGCTGCCCCTGAACTGCGTCATGGAGCAAATGTATTTGCCTGAGCTAATGAAAGTGTGAAATGTACCCTGTACTGGATAAAGAGCATAGCAAAAAGATGTTTTTGCAAAAAGATGTTTTCACAAAAGATGTTTTCATAAAAAGAGATGGTTTGGACTTGCTTTGAGGCACCGTGATGCCCAAGCAAACGAGGGAAGAAGAGGTGGCACACCACCAGCTCTCCCAGCTCTGGTGCTGGAACTTGAAGCCAGCTTTGGGGTTGTCCTTTTCCTGGGATGCCCCTCCAGTCTCTCAGTAGGACCTAGGGAGGCATCAAGCCCCACAGTTCCTCTTATCCCCTTTTCCTCTGGGCCTACCTTATGTGCCAGAGGATGGCCAAAACCAGCAACCAAGGGCTGCAGTGCGAGTGCATTATATTTCCTTGGCAGCATTTTATGGCACTCTGCAAGAGGTATCCAATAAATGATGCAGTGGGAAGTGTCTTGCATCCAGTCATCAGTGGCTTATACATAGACGACAGAAGTGCCTTGGACAGCACCACAAGTTTAGGTTTAAAAAAATTCAAAACCCATGTTCCTAGCTGGGAAATACAACTGTACAAAACTCAATATTATCCCTCTGACTCCTTAGTTCAGGATTCAGGCATCATTATAGAATTTTTTTTACTGTAAATCCTGCCCTTTTCCATTCATTCTGTGTCACAGATTTTTAAAAAATCCCTTCAAAAGTTAAATGTAAGACTTTCGTTTGAGACAAGTAATTCATTCCTACCAGTTTTCCTTTTTTTTTTTTTTCATAGGAACAACCTAGGTCTGTGCAAGGTAACTTCCCCAGTTATCTCAGACTGCCCTCTTATGGCAGAATTTTAAACTGTAGGTTTTCTTGAGCTTTCAAAGGTTTTGCAAGTACAGTTACTGAAAATGCTAGTCTTAAAAATTACTGAACAACAAGATAGTCACAGCTACCTGATTAGTTTCTTCTTCACAGGAGTCCTATAGCAGCCTTCCAGTAAATGAAGGGGCCTAGAGGAAAGTTGGGTGGGGATTTTCACCAGAGAGGATAGTGACAGGACAAGGGGTAATGGTTTTTAACTGAAAGAGGGGAGATTTTGGTTAGATATTAGGAAGAAATTCTTCACCATTAGGGTTGTAGGATACTGGAATAGGTTGTCTAGGGAGGTTGTTGATGCCCCTTCCCTGGAAGTGTTCAAGGCCATGTTGCATGAGGCCTTGTGCAACCTGGTCTACTGGGCGGTGTCCCTTCCCATGCAGGGGGGTTGCATCTTGATGATCTTTAAGGTCCCTTCCAACCCAAATTATTCTGTGATTCTGTAATTCGTCCTGCCACGCCCAAGCACTATCAAACCCCTGGTCAGAAGCTTTGCCAGCATCTGGTGCCCTTGTGCCAGCATCTGGTGCCCTTACCCATCCTTCTTCCTCCAGCAGAAGTGTCCCCAGCTGGTTTCTAACCAGCTTTCTAACAGGTTCGTGCATGTATACACTCTCACATATGTACATGGGTACTGCTCATCATATATGTTATAGAAGGCCTGACTTCATGACAGAATGTCTTTCCTGTCAGATGAAGGCAGGTGATGGTCTTCAAATCCTGGCAATCTGGAAGACTTCCTCAAACCCAGTGCCCAGCTGTGGACAAGGTTTTGCAGAAGCTACAGGTCAGCTCTCTGCTGCTGCAGAAAGCTCCAGAAAACCAGAGCAGCAACATTACTAGCCACCAAAATCACCCTGGAGGCCACCTCAGATGGCTGCAGACAAGCATGCAGATTTGGGAGGGCTCAGTAATCCCAGCCCTGGGTGGAAATGACTCAGCAGGGAGGGTGCCCGCAGGCAGGGCAATCTGCAGCCTACTCCCCAGCCTTCCAAAGATGCTCTGCCCACTTTGGTCCTGGCTTCTCCTCCTTGGGAACTCATTTAACCCCACACAAGGTGGCAAGCTTGGGGCTATTGAGTGAAAATGGTCTCTTGCAAAGAAGTTTTCTCACTATTTTCGAGCAAGGGTGGGGATCTGTGGGTTTGATATGTCCCTTCAATATGCAAAGGCTTAAAAAAACATAACAAAAACAAACAAAACAAAGAGTAGTCGCTTAGTTCATACAAGCAGCCTACACAAATGTCAGAGAGAAGGTTAGAGAGTATGCTTTATACTTCCACTGTCATCTCGTGGTCCACACTGGTGGCTTCCTGGATGCTTAGAGTGGTGGCATTGTCACCTCATGTCCTACAGCTCCCAGGGCTGTTGTTCTTGACTTAAAAGCGTTTCCACCAGCGTTGCTCTTCCAAATCCACCCACTAGAGGACAGCAGGAGGGTGTCACAGAGACAGGAGGAAGGTGCCCAGCGAGCAGCTGCTCCTCACGGCTGCTGAGGCCTGGCGGATGCATTCGCGTGTGTGGAAACACATGTAAAAGAGCATGAAGTGGTCTCTACATATGACTGCAAGGAAGTGGTGGCTGGAGTGACATTTTGGCAGTAAGGTCAAAAAAGCCCTGCCCCAAATTGGTGCCAGTGAAAGCCATCTCTGGTTTCTCCTAGGAGAATGGTCTGGATCCTCTGTGTCTATGTGAGCAGGAAGAAGGCCAAAGACATCACCTGCAGCATACAGATCCTTGTGCCATCCAGAGGGACCTTGACAGGCTCAAGAAGTGGGCTTGTACAAACTGCATGAAGTTCAACAAGGCCAAGTGCAAGGTTCTGCACCTGGGTCGAGACAATCCCACACACAAATACAGGTTGGGAGGAGACAGGATTGCAGACAGCCCTGAGGAGAAGGATTTGGGAGGGGGGGGGGGGGGTGGATCAGAAGCTTAACATGAGCCATCAGGGTGTGCTTGCAGCCCAGAAAGCCAACCATATCCCCTGAGCTGCATCAAAAGAAGCACAGACAGCAGGTCAAGGGAGGGGATTCTCCCTCTCTGCTCTGCTCTTGTGAGATCCCACATGGAGTACTGTGTCCAGTTCTGGAGTCCCCAACAGAAGAAGGACATAAAACTCCTTGAGTATGTCCAGAAGAGGGACACTAAAATGATCAGAGGGCTGGAGCACCTCCCCTGTGAGGACAGGCTGAGAAACTTGTTCAGCCTGGAGAAGAGGAGGCTCCAAAGTGACTTTATAGCAATATTCCAGTGTCTGAAGAGGGCCTACAATAAAGCTGGGATAGGGCTTTTTGCACTGGTGTGTAGCTAGGGAACAAGGAGGGGAGATTTAGCTTAGACATTAGGGAAAAAATCTTTCTTGTGAGGGTGGTGAGACACTGGAAGATGTTGGCCAGGTAGGTTGTGGCTGTCCCCTCCCTGGAAGTGTGCTGTGAGCAACCTGGTCTAGTGGGAGGTGTCCCTGTCCATGCAGGGAGGTCAGAACTGGATGATCTTTAAGGTACCTTCCAACCCAAACCATTCTCTCATTCTATGTTTCTATGATAAAATGCTCAGATGCCCAGAGAAAGGAAACCACAGTGGCTGCATTACTTGTGCTAGCATTGACTTGGAGAGAAACCCTGTCTTTTATATCCAGCTGTGCAAAGACAGAGGTTATTTAATCTTCAACTGTATCTAGATCCTCCCAACCAGCCCCAGCCTGCCTGAGGTACAGCCCTCTCCTGACTCAAACAACTTATGGGCTGGTGAAGGGACATAGATCGCTTGCATGACAGTACAGACATCTAAAAGGAATTATTTCCTCTTACAGCTGATTTACAGATAGCAAGGTAGGTGGAGATGGTAAACACAACCTTGACTCATCATTTATTTCAGTCCCATTTGGCTTCCAGCTCTTCGTGTGTGTTACTTTCTCTGAGTTATGAAGTCTGGACGTGACCTCTTTTATTTAGAGATTCAGTCTGGAAAAACAATACCCTAAGCTTTCGATTTCTAAACCAGGAGTCACACCCGGTTTATACATTACAGCCCTGCATGGAGTGAGGAGGGAGCCTGTTTATACCCACCAAACAACAACTTTAAAACTTTTCTAAGGATTTGAAGGGAGAAACAACTATATTGTGTAAACGTCAGCAGAACACCTTAAATTAGAAGAATATAGGCGAGAAAGAACTCAGTTGCCAGAAGGTAATAATTCAAATCATGAAACCAATGAGAAAGCAAAGTAAATGTAGGTCTGGCTCCTTCCTAATGAGCAGGCAACCCTGCTGCAAGAACAGTCACCCCCAGGGGACACCTCCTTACCTTCTAACTCCTCAGCTTGGGAAATGGGGCTGCACTCCCAACAGGAACTCAGAAGTCATTTCTCTCCCTCAGCCATCTGCTTTTGTGTCTGTAAAGTGGACCACCATTATTTTTACTGCCTTTATTCATCATGGATGACGGATTGCATGAGGACTTTTATGGGTTCCGTTCCACTTATGCAGGGGAATGGAACATCTGATCCTCTGCTTTCTGGGCCACCAGCTTTGGTGTGCAAAGCCCAGACTCCAGCCCCCACAGCACACCCCACAAGCAAGGGGAGGTCTGATCAGGAGATGTTGAAAAGTGGCTGTGCTGATGTCAAAGGGGGCTGTGAAGGGTGTCTTGCAGTTCCCCTTCCAGCTGTTTCCTCCAGAGCCACTGGGAGCTGAATTTGTTTCCTGGCTCTTGTCCTCAGATGCCCTGACATCCAGCAAATCCTGATGGCTTGCACACAGGAGCCATGGTTTGCTTCAGTCCTTGAGCCAGGCATCTCTCTCTGGCTAAAGCTGCCCTGGTGAATCTGTAGAAAGGTTTCTTACTAACCTGGGGATTCAGGCTGAGGTGCAGGGTCTTTGTTTTGGCTTTTCCCAGCTGTTTTCTTCCTGTGGTTGCAGATGGGCAGCAATGTCTCCCCGCCCACACCCTTGCAGAGTGGTTTGGAGGGTCTGGCAGCCCTCAGTGGAGGGAAGGCAGCATCCCATACCTGCCTACTTCTTTAGAGATGGAGGGGATGCTGTGCCCAAGGGGTCCTGGGTAAAGAAAGCTTAAAAGGGCTTTAAAAAAAAAGAAAAATATTCAATATGTGACATAATTGCTTTGTCTCCATAATTCCTTCAACTCCATTCTCTCCCATACATAAAGCAGATATGGAGCAAGCAGGAAAATGCCCTGAAAAATTCTTTAATTTAGCGCAGATCAATTCAGTGCAGTGTAATCACCCTTTCACAGTGAGGATGGAGGAGCTGCCTTTGCTCCAGGTTAACCTCTCACTTGGGCCAGCTACATGCTAACCAATCTTTGCCCAGCCTGAATGTACCTGCTTGGGTATATTCAACTTTCTCATGCATGCTGACATCCAAGACATCCAAGTTGTTAGTATTTCCCAGATGTTTTGAGAGTCTTGAATGAAATTACACAAGAAAAGTACCATCTTTTCCTCATGAGCTCTGAGGAACATCTCTGCTTGAGCTGTCCCAGAGGAAGCCTGTGGGGATCTCTCCCTGGGGCATGTAGCAGAGAGAAGCAGTGGTAGCTACTGCTGTGGACCACCCATAGGGGTCAGTTTACAGTAAAAAAACCAACAACACACTCAGGATTTCATAAAAAACATTCATAAAGAGCAGTGTTTAATAAAACTGCATGCAGAGAAACAAACAAAACCAAACCAAAATTAACAAACAAACAAACAAACAAAAAAACCAAACTAAACTGAAACAAAAAATAATCACAAGCATTATTTGTTTAAAAAATGGTTCTGTTAACTGAGGACTTTGACGAAAAATGGGCATGGGATGGCTGCTTTTTTTCCCCACACAACAGCCTGGACATCTTTGCAAATGCCCACAAAGTCCTACTGGTTTACCTGTCATTTTAAATGACAATTTGAAAGCTCTCTTCACTGTGTTTGCCATCCTCCTGACCACAGAATGCCTACAGTGGTCACCACTGGAAAGCTCCAGTGCTTGTCACCAGTGACACCACCACTGAAGGCCTGTACACTGCAATTCACTGCACAGCAGCAGTCTGGCAAGTCCATGCCCCTCATGTCCTCCCCAAAATACCACAACATCTATAACTAGAGCAGGAAATGCCTGTGGCATTGCGGTGAACACTACCAGAATTTTCCTTTCTGCTGCTGCTTGTGAGTGGCTGCTGCTGATATACCCAAGGAATTATGAGCCTAGCTGAGTTGCAAGAGCAGTGTTACTTTCTCTATCTTTTTCCCTGTGCTGATGTGTTGTTTTGTTAGATTTTGGTTGGTTTTTTTCCCTGGCTTTTCATTTACCCTAGGAGTCTCAGCAAAGGGACCATCTTGTCATCCTACGGTTGCATCATCCATGACCCTGAGGCCCCAGTCCCTGATGGATGCAGTGGCAAGATAACTATGCTGTGTTAGCCACATGCATCCTGCCTGTGAGGCTGAAAAACAAGCACTAACCATCAAAGGCAGCTCAGCAAATCTGTAACTCAGATTAAAACTGACTTCTACAGATGTCTCTGGTGCCTATTGATGGGTGGATTGCAATGGTATGGAAGGAGTATGCAGGAGTTATACAGGAGCGCACAACCTTGCAGTGTAGGAGTTATCCTTTTATTTCCTAGTTTAGCATCTAGAAAAAGAGGTTTTTTAAAATATATCAAACTATGTCAATGTTTTCATAACACTTAAGGCCCTGCAGTCTGACTAGTACTGCCTTGCTCTTTTACTTCACTCTTGAACATTTTCCATATCTATAACCTACATTGTCTGCATTGAAAATTACACATAACTTCTATTTTCTTCCTCCCAATGGCTATCAAGGACAAGTGAACACCACCCATCAGAACCTATCACCCAGCAGTGAACATCTACCCATCAGAAAACTTTTGTTACTGTTTTCCCTCACTCCCACTCTACTTGCACTCCATTCATTTCCAGCTTAAATAAATCCAATTCCTTCAGCATTTCCTAACAGGTCAGTTTTCATCCTTTTGGCTGCTCTCTCCACATGCTCACTGTGCTTATTAAGGGACAGTGCCCACAGCATTGCCACAGGGTCCAGGCAAGGCCCTTGCTGGCAGCAGGGATCATGGGATAAGCACATCACATCTCCTCAGTTCCTGCTGGTCAGGCCAACCCAGAAAGAGGCACAGGTCTCAAGTGTCTGTCCCAGGACAGAAGGATGGGCACTACCACAGCCTGGAGCTGAGACAGCTTTGGAAGGACCTAACAATCCTTAAGGTGAGAGTTATGGAGAAGAAGGAGCCAGGTTGTTCACAGTCTGCTGGGAAGAGGAGAGGCAATGCAATGGGCATGAGGTGAAACATGATTTTCAGATAGCATATAAGGATATATTCTGTCCTTATGAGAATACTCAAATAGTGGGATGGGCTGGGAGAAGCTGCCCAGTCTTGTCTCTGGAGGTTTTCAAAACCCATCTGAGTGGAATCCTGAGCAACCTGATCTGATCTCACAGCCAGTCCTGATCTGAGCAAGAGGGTAGACCAGAGACCTTCTCATGTCCCTTCCAACATGAAGTAACCTGTGGTTCTGTGATCCTATAATCTCCCAGATGGCAAAATCAGATAGATAGGCTGTATAAGCCACTCCCCATAGCAAATATACATTTAAACCTAAAGCAGAAGGATATTTGAAATAGAGCTCATGAGGTATACAGAAGGATCCAGTTCAGTACTGTACACCCTGATCAGCAAGCAGTTCAAGGAGAGGCCTAACAAGAAGATTAATTGTGGTGAAAAGGCTGGGAAGTCAGAAAGATATCACTGCTTTCATATCCAGTCAATTAAAAAAATCGAAGTGGTTTCAAAGGTCATGCCTACCAAATGCCCTTTGCCACCATCACTGGTTTCACAATCTTGTCTTCCCATTTTATTGCAGTATTTTCTCACCTTGATTGCATGAAAGACCCACCCCTGAGATGGAACATGAAAAAAATTCCAGAACAGCTAAAGAAAGGGGGCAAGCAGTGAACCTCATTAAGCCCACAATGTTGTTGAGGGTTTGAAGCAAACAATCAGGGAAGATGTTTTCTTGAGCTGCTTCATGTTCTAGTACACCAAAGAAATAGTTTTGCCCATATTAGGTGAAATATTTTCAGAACTGGGTTTTCAACTGGTGTTTCTTAACATGGCACCTTGAACCTCTCACAGCTTACAAAGAGCACATCAGAGTCTGCTAAGAGCCCTGATGCCTGAGTCTGTTGGCAGTGGAACCACAAAAATTACACCATCCCCTCCTCTACGTAAACAAGAGCATCTTATCAGTTGTGTAATTGCAGCTTTTATGAACCTTTGCCACAACAGCACACTGAGTGACTGTGCAGTAAACTGTTCCACATGTCACCACTGGATAACTAAATGTTGTCAAAATCCTAGGTTAGTCTCAAAAGTCGATGCTTGTTTTTTAATTTTTTTCCTGTGAGCAACAAACAGTGGAGGAAAGAGAAGCATCCGAAAAGTGAAACATAAATGTAAAAAATTCTAGCATCAATATGATTAAAATAGCATCAGGCATAGGTTTAAAAAAGAAAACTGTTACAGACAGGAAGAGGTGTGTCTCCATGTATGTAGGAAATAGTGGAGAGCAGGCATAACATTTCCCTCCTTCATCCTTTGGGGGCTGAGGGAGCTCCCCTGCTCCTCGATCTTCCCAAGCCTCCTTCTACCCCCAGGCCAAGGCTCAGGTGAGCAGAGGCCAGCTCCTGGGCTCCTTCCACTGGGGAGTCCAGCCTTCACTCCACTTCCCCTGCCCCTTCACATCATCTAGGGAGAGGATTTCCACCCTCTGGAGAAAACATCATTAGCTTTCCAGGACAATTCCAGGTGTTCATTGTTTTTTCTCTCTTTTTTTCTTTACAGAGGGATTTTCTGAAAGGCACCTCAAGTCTTGGGAAGAACTTACTGGTACTTAGCCCCATGCAGGTGAAACAGCCCAAGAAGCATGACAACTACAGCAAATGAGTACCATACACTTCCTCTCCTACCCCCTGTGCCTATTTCATAAACTTAAAACTCAGCCTCTTCGCTGCAGGAACTTCCTCTTCCTACATGTTTGTACCGTGCCTAAAGGAGCAGGATGCTGCAGTCAGTCAGTCTGCCCTCTCCAGTGGGAGATGAATTTACATAGCCCTCTGTCATGGAGCTGCCCTTCATGTTCTTGCAGGGTCATGCTGCAGGTCCCCACATACTCCAAGCATCCACCTGGGAGCCCGGCTGTCCAGACACGGTGCTGAGATGCTGGCATCTTAGAGGTGACAGGGGAGATGTCAGTGTCAGGGGAGAAGGCAGTGGCAAGAGGATCTGAGCGTGGTTTTCTTTGTGGGCCTTACAAGTGGTTTTGGAGGAGCCTGGATGAGAGGTAAGTGCAGGGGCATGCCTGCAGCCCCCCCCCCCACTTTGAACACTCCTGCTCTGGGATCTACCAGCAGCTGCCCACTGCTGGTGTGCAGATGTGTGGAGACTCAGCTGCCAAAACACGCCAAGGTCAGTGTTGGAGGCCCTGGTACAAATGGTCTACTATTCTGTCATGGTACAAATTAAATGTCTCAATTAATCAGTTGCTTGGATTACATATCATCTTACTTCCAGAAGCATACAAGAACATGTATGTAGGCATGCAATGATCTTCCATACAAACCTGTGAATATTTCCAAATACCATGGGAAAATCAATATATGAGGCATAAATCATCCTTAAAGACTGAGCTCGTGGTTCTTGCAGATCCTCAAGCTACCACTGGAGACAAGGGACATAAAGCAAGCACCAAAAGTGCACATTGTTTGGTCAATTTTTATTTCTTTGCCTTCATTGCTGTGTGAGGGGCTCATGTGAGGCAGCTGTTGGCTCTCCACTCCCAGTGCTTAGGCAGTAACAGAAGGGAAGTTAAACAAAAAATGGCTTAAACCCCATGAAATGCACAAGTAGATATAAACAGCTGGGATGGAAGAAACTCTTTTTTACATGCCCCCACTGAGGTTTTATGATCTTTGCCTCTTTCACAGAGGGATTGCTGGGTGAGAGAGAATCCAACCAACAAAGGATACATTTGAATTATTTGTTAGTCTTGCAAAGTTTGTATACAAAACTGTACATCTAATTGTTGAAACTTGGAAAGCTGAAACTTTCCAAGGCTGCTTTTTTTTTTCTTTTTTCCTTCTTATGAAACTCCTTTTTCCTCACTTGAAGCCCTCATTTAAACAGGCATGAGGAGCATTTTCTGCAGACAGTTGACTGAGCACACTAAATGTAGCACCAGATTCCCAAGAGTTCCCAAGAGGGACAACATCCATGTCCAGATCTATTGCTGTCTCATACGGATGGACTTTCTGTCTGGCTCTACTCTGGGAAGGGCACCAGGAGAAGCAGAGGGCCCCCATTCAGACCCTAATTCACCCCCCATGACAAAATTCACTATTGCAAAGCCTCTTCTCAGCTCTACCATCCTCCTTACATGCCTGTGCCACTATCTCCAAACTGGGCATAATGAACAGCAACCATGTAAAACGTTGTTCCAGTCAGGAAAATGACAGCAAATAGTGTTTTTACTGGCGGTTATCAAAATTCAACCACTTTTACAGCAAAAAGGGCTCTCATTTTACGCGCCACTTGCACGTTCTGGGTTTGTTTCCTCTCTCTGTAATTTACTCAGCAGGGGAGAAGCCTATAAATTTCCTGTGCATGCTCCCAGCAGTTTTTGCCCTGGGAAGCTCAAATCAGTAGGTAGCGAGCTGGGGCTTCTCAGGATCAACATGGGAGCGGCAAAATCAGCGCCGGGATCTGTTGGGAAGCAATGAAATGGCATTAACTTGGTAGGGGTGTAATTTAGGAAACGCATCGTTGTCACATCCCTTGGAAAATAACAGCCACTATGCCCGAAATAAGTAGGAGTGATAGCCCGAGTATATAGTGGAACTTTGACAATTCAAGTGAAAAACAAACAAAAAAAGAAACGCAACAAAAGAGAACAAAAACAATCCCCAAAACAAACCGACCAAAAAAACCACCAACATACACCGCTCCCCCCAAAACACAACAAAAGAAAAACAAAACAGAAAAAAAGCAAACAAAACCAAAACAAAACCACAGACAAAAAACCCTAAACCAACACACACACACACCCCCCCCCCCGAAAAAAACCTCCCAAAAACCCACACACGAAAAAAAAGCCCCAAAATACCCTAAACAGCCTTTCATTGTTTACCAGAGCTGGTCTCTTGGAACTTGAAATAGTGTACTGGACAAATATACTGTTCTCTAGGGGTTAATGTTACATTAATCAGAACTGACAAGCATGAAAATCATTCTTTGTTGTCTTTAAATTGCTAATTTAAGATTGAAATCTAAAACGCTTGAGCACTGATCGTTAACACTGACGCTCGAACAAAACCCCGAGTACAATCTCCCCTCCTATGGGCCACTACACAATTGTTTTACATTTGGTTGAGAAAACAAATGCAAAGTCTGTAACTAAATCCTAATGTATCGTTTAAGTGTTTTCCATTCACAGGTTTTCTTTGGCTAAACTTCAACGAATTGTACTACAGTTTAATTGAAAAGCAGCATTTGCACAGGCATTTACATCTGAAGGCAGAAATCCTGGCATTGTACCATGTGGTGCAATGGCAGAAGTAATTCCTCAAAATCCAAATAATTATATTTTTTGCAGGTTGTGTTGTTTTGTTTTGTTTTCCAGTTGTAGAAGTATTTCAATAAGATGACTCTTACCTGAGGTATCAAGCAAAGTCTGAGGTAGTCAGTAATAAGCTTATTAAAGTTTAGAAAAAATCTATGAAATAGTAGAGCCCCAGCTGAGAGCAAGAAAGACGGGCACCAGATAAAATATAGGGGAATAACGATCCATCAAATGTGTGGCTAAAAAAACGAATATAAAAGTATGTAGGAGCAAAATAAACGGGACAAGCATGTTCCCCTTCTGCCTTTTTATTGGAATTACAGATTGCGCTGGGGGCCATATCAAGTCTGGTTTCTTTTGCCAGCTCGACTCTAAGCAAGTTCAGGTCTGTTTGCAGACAGGCTGAAGTTGCACGGCCGTAAGCATTTGCAGCAGAAATAAATGGGAGGTGAATATTCAGCTTGGCTGAAGCAAACTGTGACCCAAAACTCCAAACCCATCAGCAGATCTGGCTTGATCTGGTCCCCCGTGCTAAGGGAGGAGGAAGAAGCATATGTTTGTGATACCTGTGCACAGGGATGCTCCAGCCTCCAGCGAAGGCTTGGGAGGACGGCATTGGAGAAAGGCTAGGGGTAAAGCAAGCTACGCCCTCATTCTTCCCTCTGAGGAGCCAGCGAGCTACAGTAGCCGTGATAGCCAGCACCCAGAGAGAAGAATGACACATTTATCACATCCGATCACTTCGCCTTTCTTTGCAAGTACAGTAAAGCCGGGCTGAGCTATGCAGACATGCTCACCACATCCATTGACCTCCATGGAAGATGCATAGCAAACCTAAGGGCAGAACTTGCCACACAAAAGACGTGTTAAAGACACAAGCACTGTCATGCAGAACAAGCTCTTAGAGCAGAAGAAAAGGACTCAGCATTTGGCCAAGGAGTGGGGTCATGCACCGAGGGTGCTTTGTATTCTGGGAAGGACGTGGGACGATGGCTCTTCAGGCTCATGCAGAGCACAGGCAGAGGAATATAGGGCTTAAGGGAAAAGAAAATGCAAGAGATTCTGAGCACCCTCTCATCTGGCAGACAGATCCAGAATATGAATATGCCAGCAGAGGAGGGCACCTATCTTTCCTTTTGTTTGATAGGAGTGTAAAATTCCCCTCGAACTGGGAGTCAATCAGCACAACTATTCCTTTGTTTAAGAAATCTTCTGGTGTCTAGACTCAAAGTAAAATCTAATTTAAGTATAACAAAAAAATTAGATGTCCATCACATCACATGCTCCTTCTCTGCAGCCCCTATGTAGAGTAGTAGAGCAGGTACCAGTAAAGCAGAGGAAAGAAATATTGACAAGGGTGTTTTCAGCAGGATATGTTTGATTCAGATTCATAAGGGATGACCTCTGAGTTTGAAAATTAAAAACATTTTTTTCACTGTACACTTATACTTTCAAGGAGCAGTAGAAAGATTTTATTAACACATTTTCTTTTAATTAAGTTCTCTCCCTTGAAACTTCTAGTGGATGTTTAGTTGTTTTCTATGAAAGACTGGCAGAAAGACAATCTGTTTGATCATTTTCAGTAACATTAGATTTGTCATAGCTGGGATGTAGGAGCTCACCAGCAGCACAAGGAGAGCAAGCCAAATGCCTAATAATGACAAGGAAGCTTAAAGCCTCAGGCTTCCAGTTAAAAGCAAAAAACCCCGAAGTGTCAGTAAGCATTTTGGTGTGTTTAACATTCTCAATAGGCCTTCAAAGCCCCGGGACCAAATACTTCCTTAGTGTTAAACCATTTTAGCCCTTGGGGATGGGGTTGCCTGCATTTCTCTGGCAAAGCCAGTGTGAAGCGAAGTAGAACGGAAGGAAGAGGAGTGGAATAAGTATGGCATTAACCTTGGCAATAACAATTTGCACTCAAATCAGCATTAAAATGAGTATTTTCTGTTTTCTTTATTCTTATGCAAAAAAGAAGGGGAATTATTGGGAAAAAAAAAAAGATTAGTAGCATCACATATAAGCTTCACAATATTTGTTTTTAAATCTGTACCTCACTGAAAGACTCAGAAATCTTCCCAAACTTTCATTCTATTTGTGAAAAAGAAATATTTGCAAAATGTATCCTCTATGTTTGAACCTAGTTGAAGCTCAATGAAGTGAGTAGGGATGGGATCCAGTGCATCAAGCAAACCTAACACAAGTTAAGTGCAGGATTCCGTTCTCTAAGGGTTCTCTCTCTTTAAGGAATCTGTCAACACTGAGGGATCTGGGCTGGGGAGAGGTGTCAAGCCCCACAATCAAGCCCCAGGCTTAGTTCTTCAGCTCTGAGGCTGAGGATGCCTTTGGTGCCCCAGACACCTCTAGGGCCTATATTTAGGCAACTGAACATGTCTGCATTCCTGTTACAGCCAATGGAGATGCAAGGTTTGATTCAATTGCCAACACATTGGCATATTAACCAACGTGAGAATTCCTAAGGTATCTGAGACATCTGGAGCTAGCAGATATGGTGCCTTTCCAGAAGGGTAGCCTAAAACCATGTAGGTCATCCCATAGACTCACAAATGGTACTGAAAGTTCACAGAATTGACTGAGTTCTTGGTCAGTGTATTCGAATGTTTCTAGAGGTTGGTTCATTTCACCAGCCACCAGCTATTTGTTTAGAGTCAACCTAAGGACATCTCCAGTGTTTAGTTCACCCATCTTGGCATCCAATACCATTTGAGAGGCTCTAGGCAGCCTGATCTTGTCTCCAGCTGCTCCTGCAGAAGGGCACCACAGCCTTGTAGGTTATGTGCCAGGTTGAGCAGCCCTTATTGAATGTCTCAGGCACCAGAAGTACCTCAGATATCACTGATGCAAGGCCCATTCCAGCTCTACTGGGAATTAAAACACTTGCCTTGTGTGTAGACACCAACTTCATCTTGAACTGAAACAGAGCCCAAAGATTTCACAGGTGCTGGAGGAAATCCTGTGTTGTTTTTAGGGTCACACACACACACAGAGAATTTTTCTTTGAGTCTTGAATATGTTTAGAGAAAAATTATTTTGTTTGTGTCCAGAAACATGGCAACACAACAAATGCCCAGTGCAGATGTTCCATTAAGTTTACTTTTGCTTGTTATGTTTTTTCATGCAAACATTCTCAAAACAAGCATATACTGGTGCATTTGTGTATCAAAATTTTAGCTGAGCTTTCCAATACTCCCTTTCTTTTGTGGTATTTTAAAATGCTTCCAGTGCTTTCCAGGAAAAAAAAAATTCTATTTCTCATTTCGGGCTGAACTGGAAATCATCAAGCTGCTCAAATGAATATATGCAACTTTGTGATTTATTATCACTCCACTCATCCCATCAATTTTCTATGCCTTAGATGTGCAATTAGCTCCATATTGTCAGGCCCATCTGCTTATGCCTACACAGGACATGTCTGTACTGTCATAAAAGCAAAAGAACAAATTTCCTGAGCACCAGTATTGCCTCACACTTTGGGCAGCTGGCACATCAAGAGGAGAAATTTCATATAGGAGCAGCTTGAACTCAAAAGAGTTCCTGTTTTCAAGCAGTGTGGATGCAGGCAGCTCAATACCAGAGCACTGAAAAATGAGCCCTCCCCTCTGAGCAATGTGGCTTCCAGGGTGATGTGGGACAACAGCATCATACCCTGAAAGTGCCATGGGCACAGAGGGGAACCAATCCTAACTGGGCTACTGCCAAAAATAACAGGGTTCTTGTTAGCCAGAGCAAAAAGGGGTTCCATATTTGTTTAAAGTTTTTTATTTCTGTAGCTCATGTATGGTTTTCTCTTTTCACCAGTTCTGAACATTCAAACCACAAAGCCAGACCCAAACCTAGTGAAGGCAAAGATGCCTGTGCATCTTAGTTACTATTGATACCCCTTTGTTGTTCATATCAAAACTTATTACTATTTTAAAATTATGTTTATATTTGACAGACATTTAAAATTTCAAGTATTTGTAAAAGTTTAGATGCCTCATTTTAAATAACAGCTTATGGTGCCTCTATCCATCAAAAGGATTAAATATTTTTTTTTCAGTTTTATTAATTCAGTAAGTGTACACAGAGTATATGATGCTTGGAACCATTAAAAAAATTACGTAAAAACTATTTGCCATGTTGGAAATCATCATAAAATCGGAGGATGTTAGGTTGGATGGGACCTCAGGGATCATCTGGTCCAACCTTTCTAATATTACTGTTTATATGATATGTCTCAGTACACCATTGAGCTGAGACTTAAAACTTTACAAAGTGGGGGAATCCACCAGTTCCTCTGGAAGACCATTCCAATGTCTGACTGTCCTCATAGTGAAAAATTTCCTCTTGAATTGAAATGGAATCTCCCTGGGACCAACTTCTGCCCAGTGCCCCTTGACTTGTTCATGTGACTCCTGTAAAAAGGGAGTCTCCATCTTCTTTGTAGCTGCCCTTAAAGTACTGGAATATGGTAATAAGGTCTCCCCTAAGCCTTCTCAAGGCTGAACAGACCCAGTTTTCTCAACCTCTCTTCATAGGGCAGGTGCTCCAGCCCTCTGATCATCCTCGTGGCTCTTCTATGGACCCTCTCCAGCCTGTCTGCATCTTTTTTCTACAGCAGGGACCAAAACTGGGTGAAATACTCCAGCTGTGGTCTGACCAGCACCAAGTAAAGCAGGATGATGGCCTCTTTGTCACTGCTGATGGTGCTCTTGTTGATACAGCTCAGCATTCTGTTGACTTTCTTTGCTGCTGCAGCACACTGTTTGCTCATGTTGAGCCTGTTGTCCCCCAGGACCCCCAGGTCCCTTTCCACAAGGCTGCTCCCTAGCCAAGTGGAACATAGTCTGAACTGCACTCCTGGGTTATGTGTTCCCAAGTGCAAGACCTTTCACTTTTCTACACTGAACTTCATGAAGTTCCTGTTAGCTCACTTCTCCAGACTGTCTAAGTCATCCTGGAGAGCAGCTCTCCCTTCTGGA
Source organism: Calypte anna (assembly GCF_003957555.1). Lineage (NCBI taxonomy): Eukaryota > Metazoa > Chordata > Aves > Apodiformes > Trochilidae > Calypte > Calypte anna. Next base: position 90,056,017 of record NC_044244.1, read on the forward strand.
GTGTCAGCCTCTCCACTCATCTTGGTGTCATCAGTGAACTTCATCAGGGTGCTCTTTATCCCAGCATCCAGGTTGCTTATGTTTTAATAAACCACGAACACTCTAGCTGCAATGCCTGGGTGGTGGAATGGAGCTGGGTCTTACCTAGGTCCCTGAGGCTCAAGAATTCTCTTACCAGCCTTGAATGTTTTCAATATGGCCATAATTTAGGAGAATAAATACATGATTGTGAGATAGGTAAAAGGAAGGTGAAAAATATTAAGAGGGTTGTCACTAAATGCACACATGAAGCACAACAGATATAGTAAAAGCAGCACAACACAATTCAGTGATTTACCTGTTGTGCCAGAGCCAAATCCCAATTCCAAATCAATACTTTGCAATGGATTAGCCAACGTGGCAGGAACAAAGATTGAAGGCTGTCCTAGGCCAATAAGGGTATGAAGTGTACTCAGTGAAAATCAGCTGAAATGTTGTAATCTTGTTCACTTAGACAGGGAACCAACACATGCAGGAAAAAAAAAAAAAAAGAAAAAAAAAAAAGGAACTTGAGGAACCTTGTTTTGTGCTGTTTTTGTTAAATCAGATACTGCAGAGATTGCAGAAATATGGCAAATCTCTGTTATCACTAGAACAGGTTCTTGAAAGATAGACGCTGTTTGGTGAAAGAGTAAGGGGTGGCACTGTGGATCAGAGAACTGATAAGATATCAAGAGATTAAAAATCGCGTTAAATAAGATAATTTTATTTTAAGGACAGTAATCGCTTTGGGAATGGCTGCTGAAAGTGGCCATTTAAGGCATAAAGAGGGTTGGTGACAAGGCCCCGGGCTGCGTCTGAGTGAGTAATCGGCTCTGGAATAGGGTTAAGCATATGCATGACTGAAAGCCACCATTTCCCATTCACATTGCTGGCCCCATCCTTCCTCCGCTCATCCTGGCATCAAAGTTTCCCCTGAATTCTTAGGTAAAACCGGGACTTGGGATAACTCTCAGTGCCCTGAATCCCCCTCGAATCAGGAGCTTGGGCTTTCAAGCCCTACAGATGTACCGGGCCTGAGGGCTTCCGATGGAAGCAGCCCCGCGATGCAGAGGTTACAGCAGGGATGGAGAATCAGGCTGGTCTTGAGAGCTGATCCTGCATCCATTTAGCTGGCAGACAGTCACACACAGAGACCCAAATGTAGATATTGACTTGAGAATATTGTAAGAGGATTCCAGCAACATATCATCGCTGTGGGAGGGTTAGTTTGCCAGCTATGATGGAAGAAGAAATTGCTGCTGTTAAAAGATGGAGGTAGCAATTTGGCAGAAATAAGTATAGATTTTAGAAAATTGTGAAAGTCGTCTTAGAAACATCCCAAGAGGGATGCACAAATATGCGAAATCACTGTGCATTGACAGTTTTCACAAATATTTTGATTATTCAACATTATTCCACACTTTAAAGCTACAAGTTGGAAGCACAAGTTGGAGAGAATCGTGGTGATTTTACTTCAGCCTTATGCTTTTTAGTGAGCTCCTGAAAGCACCATGATAAAGCGATCTTGCAGAAAAAGGAGAAAAAAATTGTCTGTTGGCCACACCCTGCTAATACCGTCTCAGCAGTCTCATCAGAAACACCAAGCACTGGAAACCAGTTCTGAGACAACCGGGGAGCCTATAGATCTCGAGTTTTAAACTGAAACACATTTTCTGTGATGACACAATTAGAAACACAGAAACAGATGTGGGAGATTTTGATGCCGTCATGAAAACATCCTGATCCAAAATAGGAGGGGGGGATCCGAAGGTCTCTCGCTCGAATCAAACCACCTCTTGTCTATCGTGGCACACACGGCTCAGGCACCCCCTGCAGTCGCTAGCAGCACCGAGCAGATTCACAGAAATCAGGGGGCAACCTGCTTGAGAATGGACCCACAAAAAAAGACATCAGCCCAATCAGGAGAGAATTTTCACCCAGTACCTCTCGCTCCAAACACAGCCAGCCTGCACAGCCTGCACAGCACCTCCCGGGGTATGCAGAAGGCGTGTGCAAGTATAGGGTAACGCGATTCAGGACAAGAAGAACTGGAAAGCAGCTAAAAAGAGCTGGCTGCAACACAGAAACCTTTAGTTTTAACAGGACCAGTGTAAAGGCGCTTCAAATTTACAAAATAGGACATCTGCAGGATGTGAGTTTACAAGGTTTTGCCTATTTAAGTTTCTGTAGTGAAACCCGAGACCGAAAAAAGTATTCGATAGATTGGTAACAGGGGCCCGATAAGAAACTTTTTAGGTTTTGTTTTTTTTTTTTTCCTCTCGTGAGCTGCCTTGCAGAAGGTTCGCACTAACAACCCGCACAGGGAGATGTGCAGGAGGTTGAGCTCCCCTATACAGTGTGTTTGACGGGGCTGGACCGGGCACAGGAACCCGGCGAGGCCCGAGCTGCAGCGCTGTGCTGAGCGAGCCTCCTGGGGACTCAAAGGGACAGAGCCGTCTGACTCCGGCCAAATAAGGACGGTGCCACGGAAAACAAAACACGAGTGAAACGTAGGAAGGAAACACGGACAGTCACTGCCGGGGTGCCCTTCTCCTTTCCGGCTGACTGCAGACCCATCTCAGGTAAAACAGGTGCCCCGCGGGGACAGGCCGGGAGCAGAAGTAGCTTTTCGGTACCTCGGGAACTGGGTCCTAAAAACCCGCCCGCAACGCCCTCCCCAGTCCCACCCCCCCTGCTACCGGGGTAGTGGCCCCGCCGCTCCACGCCCGGCTTCCTCCGCCCGTCCCCGCGGGACCGGCCCGCTTGCCCCGACCGTAGGCAGGAGGCGGCAGGCGGGGGAGTTCGGGGGAGGTGGGAGGAGACGTGGGAAGGACTTGGGTTGCCACTACAAATCTGGTGACAGAGCCGCCGCGGGCACATGGCGTGCGGACCTTCCCGCCCCGCGCTCGGCAGGTGGGTGCGGGGCAGCGGCCCGGCCCGGGATGGCCGTCAGTGGGTGAGAGCGGGAGTGCCCCGTGGCTTTCTCTCCGTGGCTCGACGCCCCTCATTTCCCGCGGGTTCTCCCTCAGCCGCCCGCTCCCCACCGGTGGGCGGGAGGCCGCGGCTGAGGGGGGGGGGGGAGGCGGCCGCGGCGGGCACGGGAATCCCCTGTACGGGAGGGAGTGGTGGCGGGGGGGTCGCGGGGCGGCCTCGGCGTGGCGCTGACGTCGCCGAGGGGCCGCTCCGAGGAGGCAGCGGCTCGGGGAGTCCAAGATGGCGGCAGCGGCGGGTGACGGGTACGTGTAGGGGCGGACGGCGGGAGCGGGACGACGGCTTTGCCACCCCGCCACCCGGGGGCGGCCGTCGGGAGCCCCGCTGCGGGCAGGTGTCCAGCGGAGAGGAGAGGGGTGGTGGGGCGGCACCCTTCCCCCTAGGGAGCGGCGGAGGGGGCGACCCGGGCATTGCGAGGGGGCTGTGGCCGTGCCGACGGCTCTGGTGCAGAAGTGGGGTCCCCAGGACAGTCCTTCCCCGCCGGGCAGGAGGCGTCCCCCCGTCTCCCCGCTGCGCTCGGTGTGCGCCCAGGAGCCCGTCGGGCCCCTCACCCGTCCCGGCGGGGTCGGATAGGCGTCGAGGTGAGGGAGAACGGAGGGAAGAGGAGGAGGAGGAGGAGAAGGTGGCGGTGAGACGCGGTGCGGGCAGCGGGGCTGCCAGGTCAACCGCTCGAGTTTTGTACCTGAGAGACAAGACTCGCGCCATGTCGCGGGAGGAGGCTCTGGGAAGCCTCGGACCTTTCTACCGAGAGTCACGCTCCGGCATCGAGCCGTGGGTGAGCTTAGCTGGAGTGTCCGAGCCGTGGGTGAGCTTAGCTGGAGTGTCTTGACTGGCACGGTCTGTCAGAACCGGGGCCAGGCGGTGTCGGAGGAGCTGTCAGAGCTGTCGCAGATGCTCATTTTTCTAAACGGGAAGAACCGTCAAGTGTAAATCCGGACTAATCGGAAGTGCATGTTTTTCATGCTTCTGAGAAAGTGCTTCAGTCTGAACTGTGTCTTTGCCTTGAACTCTCAACTGCAGGAAATGCGCGGTTATTTGCAACGAGAGACATTCGATATTTTGCTGTACTGGTGGCCTGGTGTCAAGGGCTACTTTTAACCAGCACACTGTGTGTACTTAGATAGCGAAAAAAACCCAGGAAAAAGTTCGATGAGAATCTGTGTCTCCAAAGGCTGGTGTGTGTGTGTGTTTCTTGTCAAAGGCTGTATTGTTAAAAATTGAAAATAATTTCCAAAATACAATCCTAAAGTGCTGCTTTGCTTTTTAATTTCAACTGTTACTCCTGCAAGACTGTTGAGCAGCATGAAGTTCTGCACACCAATGTTTTCTCGGGTTGTTTTGTTAAAAAAAAAATACTAGAAATTCATCAGGAAAGCAGAGAAGCGCAGTGCATCTGCCCTCTAGTTAGCATGCTTTTTGTGGAAAACTTTCAGTTGTTACAAGTATTCATGATTCCTTTTATTCAAAATATTAAGCAGGTACTCTGAATCTGATGAAAATCAGTTGGTAAGCTGCCATCTGATTAAAAAACCAGAATATTAATGGCACACATGCACACAATCCTGCCTGTATATTAGTGAAACTATGCTGCATTTCTGGCCTTTAATTTTTTCGTTTATGTGCCAAGGAATTGATTACGAAAGTAGTGACTAGGGGAAAAAGCTTTCCTCTTGTTTATATTTAGAATTACGGTTTTAAAATTTATCATCTGCGAAAAACACTGTTTACATGGAAGAAAATCATACATTTTCTTGACTTCCAAGTTGTTGTGTTTTGACCTTGAGTACTTCCCAGCTTGTGAAATGTACATTTTACAAGCCATTCTTTTACTGAAACTTAAAGGAACTGGCACGTCGGTAAGGTTGAAATAGGGTTTAATGAAGAAGAAGAAAAAAAAAATCGTATTCCTTATATTTTTATTTCTTGCTTGTGAAACTTTGGCGCAAGAAAAGGCTTGCGTTTATCTCTATTTCCCAGACAACTTAATTCTTTCAGTAGTGCTGTGCTGTATGTTAGTACTTTGCTTACTGCTTTCAGCTGAGGTCTGTGAGAACGCGGGGGGGGGGGGAGGAGGCAAAAGGGGAAGGAGGGTTTGATCTCTGAAGTGCTGGTCAAGTAATTCACAGTTTCTTTGTGTTTGTGCACAAAACTGAACCTGGGACAGACGAATGCAGAAACTAGCGCTGAATAACTTTTTTTTCAGGGAATTTTAACGTTGGAGCATTTGCTGCTTCTATTTTATTGCAGCTGCAGATTTCTAATAGGGGTGGGAATCAGTATGCAGTGTGTTCTGTGTTTCTTCCACCATTATCTGCCACTTCACTCCTGTTTTTCCCTGAGCTGTTAATTCTGTCTTGCCAAGTTTTGGTCGTAAGGTTAAGTTTTTAAATTTTGTTGACTGATGTAGTTTCAGTACTTCAGTGCTCCACATCTTTAAACTTTTACACTGTCAAGTCTGCCGCTTGACATTCAACTATAGTTTTTCTTAGTCTCAGTTTTGCACTTTCAGTTTTTTCGCAGGCTTTTCAGATATTTCCGTCTTTTTGACCAAACCCTGCATTTTGATTTCTACACATTTTCTTCAAAGAAAGACTTCTCCCATGCCAAGATGTTTCCTCCCCCTCCCCCCTTCCACCACAAACCCGTCTCCTTTCTCCACACATCGACGACGTAGGTGGGAAAATGTCATGCTGGCTTGGTTGCTGGTGGGGGAGCTGGGGCTTTAGGTTTTTCTCTTTAAGGCGCTGATCTTGCGCCTTCGTGGAATCGTGTTGCTTTTGCATGAAGAGCTTGATTGTGCAACCCTGCTTTTTACACAGTGGTTGTCCTCAGATCAGCAGTCCACTTTTGTCCTCAGTCCAGTATCTGCTTTACATTGAGGCATGTAAGTAGTTTCGCTCTGGGAAGTATTTTTTAAAATGGAGAAAACCAAATATTTTCTGACCACATAATATGAAAGTAAGGAAAAGTACAAAGAACGGTGTTTGCACAGTAACTTTAACAAAAGTAGAAAGGTCGACCTGTCAGACTCCTGACTGACAGGCAGCATTGCTGTATGTGGCAGCACTGTAAGTGAAGGCAGGGTTTAGTGTTCTTTTCTGGCCTGCTGGAAGGGAATGTTACTAGTATGTTATGCAGGATCTTCTATTTCTGTTAGTCCAGAACCACGTAGATGAGTCTTGTCCTGTCTACCATAATTCATTCTTGCAGCAGAAGTTTTACATCATTTTATAAGTATTAACATACACAGTTCAACTCCGAAATTGATGCGAATTTTTGTCCTTGCTAGAAAAGCTCTGCTTTGTTGGGGAAAACAGATCGTCAGAGTATGAGAAAATATGGGATAATGCCAGTGGTCTTATTTACAAAGGCAGTATAAGAAGCAAACTCGGCATGCACAGACTGTTTGTAAATGAATCTCATTAGCAGCCTACGAACAGACTGCTTTTTAGACGTTTGAATGTTACGGATGGTAGCAAGCTGAAAAAGTTCAAGCTTTTTTTTTTTTTTTGATCTGTTGACCATAGCACACAGGGGATTTCGACCTCCCATAATACACTATGGCTGGTACTTAATCTGGGAATTACTGAATGGATACCCTGAGGTCGTGGCGCCTGAAATTCTTCAGTGCAGTTAGTATGAAGTGGAGAGAACTCTTAAATAAATCGAATGAGAATGATTAATACGGGCAGGTAAAACTGTGTGCACTTTACCAGTTTCACCACGGCTGGCTCAGCCTTTTTTGTGTTACAGAATAAAAGCTACACAACACATGCAGTGCTGGATCCTGGCTGTGTGCTTATGGAGTTATTACAGCTCTTGTGCTGGTATCTGTATTGCAGCGTTTTGCTATGCACTAGCCTTTGGCCAGTTAACCAAAGCAAGACACTTTTTGTTAAATCCTTTACAGTTTTGTCTAAGTAGCAGATGAAAAATAAAGCTGTTTTCCTATCCAGCTGCAGCTTTTTACCTGTGTAGCTTCTTTAGTGTAAGTTAATGTTGCCCTCAGTGTAGTACTTATTCTAACCAGCACATCTGTTCTAAATTGAGTAACCCTTTTGTGTGTATTTCAGAACTGTATAACTGGATGCATATTAGAATATTGTAGGATAATAGCTGAAATACAATTTTCTGGATTCTCTCCAGAGTTGTCCAAATCACTCAGTATTTTTGTAGGATGGTTTACTTATCTGTAAAACTGCAGAATCCCAGACCCTGATTGTCCTACAGCCTAGGCCAGTTCCACTATATGCATGCATTTGTAAAGGCACAAGGTGTTACTGAGCATAGTCTGGATATTTGACAAACACTTGGTATTCCTCAGATGAATTAAGTGTTTCATCTAGCAAGTCCTGCCCATTATGATGCTGGTGCTGTGTGCTTTTTAGCCCCTCTAGTCAGTGACATAGTGGGCACGAACATCTCAAATCAACTATAATAACTTCCAGATGCATCGTTTGTCTCTAGGTGATATTCTTCAACTAGAGATAATTTAAAGAAAGATGGTAAAAACATAAAGAATTAATCACTGCCTCTTTAATTTTGGTTTGTTGGAACCCACCTGTTTGTTTTTTTTTAAAATGCACCTTCTAGGAGAAAGCAAATGCAGGAGCTTTGAACAAATCAGTGCTGCCACATAAACTTATGAAAGGATCTAAGCCTGTGCCCACCAAAATTTTTAAATTTTTTTTTTTTTTTTGAAGACATGTTCAAAATGCAGGTTTTTATAAAATCTGAAGCAGCTGAGGTAGTTGGTAGTTCTGTGTTATAAAGAAATCAGGTCCTGCTTTTCCGGGTCACTCTTTCAGAGGTGTTAGGCTGACATGTTAAAATGAGCTTATGGAAGATATATTGAGGAAAGTGCTGTCGTAATGGGCTTGCCTGAGCACAAAGGTGCAGTGATTTAATTAAAGGTGTGGTTTAATTAAGGGTTTGAGATGTATAAAGCCTCATTTGTCTGAACTGTTGGCACTGTGTAAACATAATATATTTAAGTGAACTTTGCACTTCTGCACCTGTATGCTTAGCTATAGAATTAACTGGAACATTTTAGAATCATAGAGAGTTTTTTAGGTTGGAAGGGATCTTCAGGTCACCTAGTCCACCTCCCTGCCACGGTCACTTCCACTAAATCAGGGTGATCAGAGCTGCAGCCAACCTGACCTTTGGTGCTTCCAGTGAAGGAGCATCCACAAGTTCTCTGGGCATCCTGCCTCATTTTAAGTTATACTTATATCTAAACTCTTTAACGGTGGTTTGGGTTTTTTTAAAATAAATCAGTGCTCCTTTGAAAAAAAAAAAAACAACAGGCCTAATCTAGAGTGGAACTAGTATGCTTCCATCTTGAGCCAGAAGGCATTGGGAATATTAACAGTGGTATTCAGAACATTTAGCCTGAAGTCAAACTGCTGTTGATGATGTTGCTTGTGGCTCCACATACCTGACTGCCTTTGTCTGATTGATGTTGATCATGATTTTGACCTTAAGTATACTTGGGGTGTGGTGTGCTGACATCTGTAAAAGTGATGCAGTTGGGTATCCATGAACTGTAACTCATAACTTTTTCTTTTTGTAGTTGCAGATTGAAGCGTGACGGCCAGAAGATAGTTTGGATGATGCGTTTCGCCGGCGTACCTCTGCAGTTTTAGTTTTAAGGATGGATAAGTGTAAGCACATAGGACGCCTGCGGCTGGCCCAAGATCACTCCATACTGAATCCTCAGAAATGGCACTGCCTGGACTGCAACACCACGGAGTCAGTGTGGGCCTGCCTCAGCTGCTCCCACGTGGCGTGCGGAAGATACATCGAAGAACACGCACTGAAGCACTTTCAGGAGAGCGGTCACCCGGTGGCACTGGAAGTAAACGAGCTGTATGTTTTCTGTTATCTCTGTGATGATTACGTTCTTAATGATAACGCCACGGGTGACTTGAAACTCTTGCGAAGTACACTGAGTGCAATCAAAAGTCAAAACTATGAGTGCACAACTCGAAGTGGGCGGACTTTGCGTTCAATGGGTACGAGTGACGATTCTTACCTTTCACGTGGCGGTGCCCAGGCCCTGCTTCGGAACGAAGACCGCATGTTCACAGCTCTCTGGCACCGCCGCCGCGCGTTGCTGGGCAAAATATTCAGGTCCTGGCTTGAGTTAACACCTACTGGGAAAAAGATTTTGGAAGAGGAAAGGCGTCAGGCAGAAGAAGAGGAAAGACGGGACAAAGCTAGAAAAAGAAGACAGGAACGGAAGCGTGAGCTGAAAGCAGAGATGGAAAAAATGCCTCCAAGAAAGAGTAGTCGTTTACAAAATCAGGTTAGAATGGCCTCAAAAGCAGCACCCTGCCTGCAAAAAACATCACAGAACATGGAATCTGTGGCAGAGTTAAAAGAAACATATACCTCAGATGAAGTAAGATTAAAAAAAATAAGTGACTCTCCAATTAAACGAAGGCCCACAGTGACTCCTGGGGTAACAGGACTGAGGAACCTGGGAAATACATGCTATATGAATTCGATCCTGCAGGTATTAAGTCACTTACTTATTTTTCGAGAATGCTTTTTAAAGCTTGATCTCAACCAAACTCAGGAACTGTTGGCAACAGCAGCCAACGGTAAAACCAGATCTTCATCCAAACACCTGTTAATAGCTGCCTCAACATTACAAGTCAATGAGAACCAAGAGAAAGCAAAGGGATCATCTTCCGTCAGGCGGCCTAGCTTATCCTCTGGATTAAGTGGAGGAGCATCAGAAAGCAGAAATATGGAACTTATTCAGCCCAGGGAGCCCAGTTCAAAGCATATTTCTCTCTGTCATGAGCTGCATACTCTGTTCCAAGTTATGTGGTCTGGCAAATGGGCGCTTGTGTCTCCTTTTGCCATGCTTCATTCTGTGTGGAGACTAATTCCAGCCTTCAGGGGATATGCCCAACAAGATGCTCAGGAATTTCTCTGTGAACTTTTGGATAAAGTGCAGCAGGAACTGGAGACTACGGGGACCAGATACCCGGCTCTCATCCCTGCTTCTCAAAGAAAACTTATAAAACAGGTTTTGAATGTGGTTAACAACATTTTTCATGGACAGCTATTAAGTCAGGTATGTTTTACGATTTTTTTCTAAATTACTACTATTTCTAAGGTGTATAATGATTTACAGTTATGCATTTATACTCGTCAGTGAAGGACATACATCAAATGTCAACACTTTTTTAACTACTGAGTGGGGGCTAGAGAAGATGTAATGCACTGAATTTCAGAAGAAAGGATGTTTGGGTATTTCTAAAACTTTCAATAGAGGAGTCATCTAATGAACCTAAAGGTATTAAATTTGGTATATTAAGAGTACCTTTGCACTGCTGAGAAGTATCTGTCTTCTCTACTACGCAACAACAAATTTGCAGGAATAAAAAATTTGCAGTTTAAAGCATCTTGCTTATCACTACGATAATACTAGATAAAAGGTGTTAAAGAAGCTGTTAATCTTATCTAACTGGAAACCGATGGTAATGGACACCAAGCAGTGTATTATTTTAGTAAACAGCTTGAATTTGAGATTAATTACTTCAGAGCAATTGCGTGTAGTGATGCTATGAGTGGAAATACTAATACTTTTCTGTTACAACACAAAGATACAGAAGACTCTGTCAACGCAGGAACCGAATGTGTGGGGTGGAGGTGGAGGCGACTTTATTTTGGTTTTTTTTTTTGTTCTCTGCCTGACTACTCTTTTTTTCTTCTTCCTGACTTCCTCTTAAGTACTTCAGTGTGTCTACTTACTCTTATGCAAATCCCAACTGCGGTCGTGTAGAAACATCTGAGAACTGACTGAATAAACAAATGTTGGTTTCTGTTGAATTAATCTAAAAACTAACCACATTGCAGCAGGAGCAGAGGTTGAGAAAGTGTCCCCCCGGAATGTTTTTTTTTTTTTTTAGTGTGCACGTACACTTTACAGAGGGAGTGCAGAAGTATTTAATGGACATGTTGTGTAAAGGAGTAGCAGTTTAACACAAATTAACAAAAATTATTTACCATTATTCTGACTATTTGATTGATAGTGTAATATTTTGGTATGGGAAGCTAGAAATCCAAGTTTTTTTTAATTCTTTGTTTACTGCTGTGATGTCTATAAGCTTTGTAATATAATAACAGGACTTTTAAAATTAGGGTTGTTTGAAGCATGTGTTAGCTTTTAGGTCAAATTAGGTTTTGTATAGCTATTAGAAACTGTTGTGTCTACTAATAAAACTAGATCATCCTTTACCTTACATGTGGCCCAGTGTAAGGGCATTTCTGTTGATTTACTTCCTTCTTTACCTTGGAGTAGTTAACATAACCTGGTATCAGGGTTGTTAATCGAAGTTCCTAGTTTATTATATTACTATTGCTTTCTGTCTGAAAATAACACTCCTCTCCAAAATAGTAACTTTGTTAGTAAAACACAGTAATTGCTTAAGTATGTGGACAAGGTTGTATATGTATATGTTTCAAGCCTTCTTACAGGACTGATTTTTTAAAAGAATTTTAAAGGTTCTGAAGATTCGCACTTTTCAGTAGTAATACTTTTTTCCCCCGTGTTTTTGGCATTATTGAGAGGCTTGTGACTAGAAACCCTCCCACCTTCTTCCTGAAACCATGGAGGGGAAGAGCAAGAATTCACTTAAGTGTCATTGACTAAGACTGAAAGGGAACAAAACAGTTTTTTGCTATCCTGTGACTATAATATACAGTGAGGGGAACAAGGAAACGAGCATTGAGGCTGTTGTCTGGAGTAATTCCTCCCTGGCTCATTAAGGCAGTTTCCACAGACAGGATCCAACACTTTACCTCCTAATGTTCCTTTTTTCCACTCCTTTGTTCCAGTTTAGTCTACACTAGCACTTATGAATATGGTAAATATTAGAAGCAAAAGGTAACCCCTGAAGATTTATTTACATTGCTTCCTTGATAAAATTTATTCAGGTTACCTTAATGATTCAGATCCTGGTTTGTTTGCACATGAAAGGATGAGCTTTAAAACCTATTAGGGAGTTACTTTCCTCAATAAGATTCCTGCATCATGATTTCTCTAGGCTTTTGTCAGAACTGGTACAAATGCTGTAATGAAGTTAACAAAAAAGGCAAGAAAACATCCATGAAGACCTGAATTAAAATCTGAAAGACTTCTTGCTGTTACCGCATCTTTGACAATGTTGGCTCTTAAAAGCAAGGAGTGTACTCTTTGTCCTTGTAAGCTTAACTTTATCTACCTTTCAGATCTAACATTATTACAATTTCTCTCTAGAAGATAGTTGGAGCTGTAGCCTGCTGCATTTCTTCAAAATACTATGGGATTAGAGTCGTATTTAATAAACTGCCCCTTGATTCAGTGAGAAAGGGGAGCTGAAAACCTTGTTTCTGTGCAGCAGTTGCCATCTGCTTTAGGATTACTAAAAATGTTATACTTATTGTCCCTTATACTGAAAATATTAGTTCAAGTGATTTGTTTCTGTGAGATACTCGCATGCAATGAAGTCAATCTTCTTGACCTTCAAACCTCAGGAATACTATGAACTATTCTTGATACAGCACACAGAAGATCACTTACAATGGAGATAAGCTGTATGTTTACTTAGGTTTCACATTGCTTTCACATGTGCAATAAACATTTTCCCTCTTAGTGTAGCTGTTCTATTTTAATCTGAAGGGAAGTCATAATCCTGAGCATGCCATCATTTTGTGTTATTGAAATGGCTGCCTGGTTCAGCACTGTAACTGAATTTAGGATATAAGATAAAGAAGAGGTCTGTGAGAATCTTACCAGATTACTTTTTGATAACTAGAAAAACATTAGATTATGTCAAAACCATTGCCCCTTTCATATGAGTTAGTTGTTTTTGTTTTAAGTTATCAGTTGATTTAACGTAAGTCTTCCTCATCTGCTATTTGAAATCTTTTACTGTTTAATGAATACTAAATTAGGTAATGAGTATCTCGAAGAATAGCATACTTGGATTGCCTCTGGCCTTTTTTTTTTTTTTTTTTTTTTTTTTTGTAATTATTATTCCAATATCCTTTTTAGGATTAGAACTTTTTACTCTGTTGTACAGACCGTGTGATTTGAATACCCAGGACATCTAAAGGAAGTAAAGATAGGATATATAGCTAAGAAACCCTTCCCCTCTATTTCCCTTTTCACCTGGTAGCCTTCATCCAGTGATTGCCTGGAGAATGTTGTACTGTAGCACTGGGCAGAGGAGTCTGTGTCTTGCAAACCTGTGCTTTCAGAGGCTGAACTGCTGGAGCTGTGGCTCTCATAGCTCTCAACACCACTAGGACTGCTGTCAGATACCAGTATCTCTACTAAAAATCCCAGTTGTTTTCGGTGCCCATGTGCTTGTACTCTTGTGGAACATAACACCCCCTGTCTCCTGTCCTTTCTCCTTCAATGGGAAGGGAGGGAAATACTGCACTACGTAGTTTCGTGCCAGTGGTAAACTGACCCATCCCGATCCACAGATCTTTAAAGAGGTCAAGTATGTTAGCTGCCATCTCCCTCGAGAGATTTTTTTGGCTTCTGTTTTTAAATGTTCCCAGCTAAATAGCACAACACGCAACCGTTTTTAAACTATCTGTATTTCAAGTTTTGTTTATATTAAACAAGGACGTGGGCAGGTGGTTTTTTTTGAGAAAAACAGATTAAAAGAGCGGATTTCAGCTCTCAAAGTAAGTGTATATTTTCAGCATTGAATGGGGAAAATGTCCCGTATGTCCACAGAAATCATACTAGCAGGATGATTTATTGACCCATTAATATATTGGCTCAGACAAAAGTCAAGATCATCAAGACATCAAAAATGGTGAAGGAATAGAAATGTGTTTCTGATACAGTTTAATTGGAGGCACACTTAACATTAGAGTATAGCGCACATATGTCACAGATGAATTGCCCAGAATAGCTGTCCCCTAGTTCAACTCATATAGTGTAAATCTTTCTGGAACTAAGAAGTGGTAGTTACTAAGGAAAACAGATACTGAGTGTCCCGTGTATCTTGTACCTTTTGACTATGTGTTGGTAAAAACTAGTTAAAGCTTAAAATAAGCCTGTTGTCATGTCAATCACTAGGGAAAAAAAGACTTGTAAGCCAGAGAAGATGATTCTAAATGTTTTTACCTACTTATTTAAACACCAAAATAGTAATTCAAATTTATTACTCTCTCAGTGATCTTAATTTTGTGTATGAGATGTGAAGATATATTCGAGTCTAATATAATAAAAAAAAACCCCTAGTCAAAACAGTCACTGAAGATCTAATGGCTATTTTTAGAAAATTATTTTGTTAGCGAAGATTGCTTGTCTTACCTCAATTGCTTGACTTTCATTCTCTATTTTTAGGAAAACTTCCTGACAGTTAAGTTCATGTGCACATGTGCACATATACACATGCATGCACACATCAATTTGTTAAGGTTGGCTAGGACACCTGGAAATCATCTAGTCTCACTCTGCTCAAAACAGGGTCAACAGGAACAGGGCTTAGGGCTCTGTGCAGTGGGGTTTGAAACAGCACTGAGGAGGATGGAGACACCACAACCTCTCCAGGCAGCCTGTGCCAGTGCCAGACCAGCCTCACAGTACAAACTTTTTCTGTCTCGGTAGAACCTCCTGTGTTTCAGTTTGTGCCTGTTTCCTCAGGTCATTTGGTACCACTGAGAAGAGCCTGGCTCCATCATCTTTACTCCCCACCTCATCAGGTGTTTATACACAGAGATAACATCTCCCTGAGCTTCTCTTTTCCAAGCTGAACACTCACCCGCAGTTTCCTCAGCCTCTGTTCACATGCCAGATGCTCCAAACCCTTTCATTATCTTTCTGACCCTTGCAGGACTCACTCCAGTAACTCTGTATCTTGAACTGGGAAATGCAGCACTGGACCCAGCCCTGCCACTGTCCCTCACCTGGGCTGAGGAGATGGAGGATGGCCTTGCAACACCATCAGCCCACTCCTTCTGTTCTTTTAGTTTAATCAGGGATAATTTCTAGACAAGCAGAAGGAAAATAAATATTTTCTGTGGCTTAAAATGGCTCATTTAAGGGAGAGGGGAAAAAAAGTTTCTTCCAATTTATGTGAAAGCTGCTTGGCTACCTAATTCAAGGAATAAAATTTATGTTGAATTATGAATGCAGTGTTTTATTGAACTGGTGCATGCTGCAAAGCAATAAGCAGTTGGTGCATGCTTTATAAGGTACTATTAAGTAAATTAAATTTTAACATAAATTATCAAAGAAATACTCTGGACAATGTAATTTTAACATCTTTTTGAAATGGTGAGCAACTCTTTAGAAAATGTTTAGTGTGATGGGTTTTGAAAATCTCTTGAGAGAATTACACTTTGTTTCAATCTGATGCCTTACATAAACCTCTGTCTAAATTTCTACTACAGAAACACCAAACACAGAATCAGTCAAAGTGTAGAGCAGTGGCTTACAACAATTTAGCAAAAGGTTTCCCTACAACAAAGTTGTTATTAATTACCATTTATTCTTAGGACAAGGCTGTGAGGTTGTTTGTTTTTTTTCAACAGTTGACATTTATTACAGCAACACCTAGCAAGAACTAGCTTTTGACATTAAAAAAATCCAAACCCAAATGCTTTGATTACTTACTGACCATATTTAAGCTGGAATCTGTGCATAATGTCTCCCCCTACCCCTGCTCATCATGGCAAGAATAGCAGTGAGCAGTGATCAAAGCAGTCAATATACCAGAGACCTGGAGACTGAAGTAGATTATAACTGTGGTAGTCTGAAAATTTTTTTTAAAAGGTGGTGCCTGTCCTTGCAAGTACTGTTCCATTTGGTATCTCAACCAGTGTATTTCAGCCTGAGAGAAGTGGAAATGTGCATACTTTGGGTTATTTAAAGCCCTTCAGTTTTGGGTAGTGTGCTGATTTCTGTATTTCCACTATTAGTTTCTGTGCTCTTATGTTGCCTCGATCACAACATGGTTGTCAAGCTGCTTTCCAAATAGATGGAAGTGACCTCTTAAGTTAATCTATAGGAGGGCATTGAATGACAGACAACAGTTTGCTGTGGTTGTGCTTAGGTTATGCTGTTAAATAAATACAGATAAATCTGATGATGGTGTATGTCTGTCACTGCAAAGTTTAGCTACTTTTATAACTGAAGAAACAGAGTAGGGACTGTCATGTGGAATCCTGTGTTTATAGCAGCATCCTAGAAATTCTCTTCTACTTTGCTTACATTGCTGTTGTAAATTAATTACTACTCTTTGTATATATGTCTGATAAAGTGAAAAATCTAGTGAAAAGAACTGACAGAAGAGAAATGGGACTGGCCACCTTAACTGTTCTTAAACCGAAGAAAAAAGAACAGGGATGGCAACAGTTGTCTCTCTTCCATGCAAGTGCAGGGCAAAACAGTTGATGATGGAGTTAGCTTTTTCTGCAGCAATATGTTAACTATTTTCTTTTGGCTGCATTTAGGCTGAATGCCATCCGGGGCAGTGCCTGTCCATCAAATTACTGTGGGCACAATGATGCTTGTCTGAGTGGCCTCCGTGCTTGGCTTGAATCAAGCAATTTGATCCAGCTCTTTTCAGCCTGGCCTTTGGCCCATGATTGAATACTGAGCTGTAACAAAACAATTGTATATAGTATCCGTGTTTTGAGGCATGAGAGGGTGGTCAGGGCAAAACCTAAGGCAGAGATTTCAGACCAGCTAAAAACAGTGGTTTACTTTCTTTGAACTAATGTAAACTTCTCACATAGCTTTGTTTTAAATGACAGCATCAAGGCTTTCTAAAATAGCAATTATTGTAAATAATGGGGAGGTGAAATCCAGCTCAGAATTTGTAAAATTTAGGCTTAGAAAGATACACATCACAAACCAGACTGATGGAGCAGACTCACTTCCCTGTTAACTGGTGTGCATACTCATACCATAAAAAGTTACATTGGACAGATCCATAAAAGTTCTTGCCAGACCGCTGAGTTTGTATGTGGGGTTGTTTTGTGTTTTTTTTCTAAAATAAAAACTTCACATCTTGTTCAGCCAACTTCTGTGCAGTTTATACAGTTTCAGTGCTTTTCCTGAAAAGAAGAAAATCTGGGTTGCACTGTGTGAATGTTGGTGTTAGTGTGAGATAAAAGAGTCCCATTTAAGACAGAAGGAGAAGTGATGGGAGTGCTGTGAATCCAGTCCCTATGCTGATGGGCAGGGCAGTGCATATGGATGCCTCAGAAGGATAGGGATCCTCCTGCTTGTTGAGTAATCTGATTTGTAAGCTCAGGCCTGGCTAAGAAAAATACTTCCAACCTTTGTTACAGCCCTGATTTACCTCTCATTTACTATTGAGTGCGTGTACAGGACACAGTGACTGTTATGGCTGGGTGTGTGCTTATCTGAATGCACCCGGGTTCTTGGCTGTTGGCAGGTATGCAAATCCCAGATAAGTCTCCCAGATTTTAACTCTGCTGGTGTGGAGGACTGGGAGTGTCTTGCATTTAAGGAAATAAGCTCAGCTTTGTTTCAGTTTGGGAATTCATCAAGGTAAATCAGCTTTCCTCACAGTTGGAGGACTGCAAACAGCACTGTTGCCTCAGGTTTTTGTTTGTTTGTTTGTTTTGGTGTTTGTTTTTTGTTTTTTTTTAAAATGTGTTTTGTTTGGCTGGTTTTGTTTTGGTTTTGTTTAGTTTATTTTTTGAGAGGTAAACATCGAAAGCTGGACAGATGATTTTGTTTTCCTTTGGGATTGTCCTTACTAACTAGGTGGGAAGTAGGACCTTAAAATAACCTGTATTGTTAACATTACACACTAAATTTAAAACCCCAGAACTTGTTCAAATTATTTGTATTGATTTCATGTATGTACTTCATCCCGAGCCCATTAAATCTTCAGTGTGCATTCACGTGCAACAAATTCTTAAGTAAATCGTCAATTAAATAAACTTTTGGCCAACAAAATCACCCATTTGTACAGCAGAAATCTATTAGTTATTCTGTGTTTATACTGGAGCTAGCTTGAACTCTGGCCAAACATATCATTTTGTCTACCAAGTCTAGATTCCAGCTCTGAATTACTAATAGTTTGTGGCTTTGAAATGTTGCCAGATGTTAGCACTTATAAAAGAGGGTCCTGTCAGTGTACATTAGAGCAGAAGATTCTCCTCTTTTCTGCCATGTAAGTTCAAAGTTTTGTTTTCTAAGAAGACTGTGGTGTTTCCTTCTTATTAGAATTTTTAAGCATCTAAAAGCTTTCCTAACTCCACTGCTAAACATGGGTACTGGTATGGAAATACAGATGTGCATTAACTAGCAAATGCATAGGTCACCTGTAAGCTATTGTAGCTAATGAATACATTAAATAATTGCAAGAACACTTTGGAGGAAGGTACCATAAGTGGACAGATTTGTCCTTAGATAAATGATCATGAAAAAAACAAAGCAAGGTGAAGAATTACCTAAGAGCAAACCTTCAAGAAAAAAAAAAAGGGACTCCTAAACAAAACTGTGAATTTTCACACTAATGTAAGTTTACTAACCTAAGTGAAGAGAGCTACACTGAAACTATGTAGAATGGCAACACAGAGGGAGGTGTGCCTCTGAAATAACATTTGGATCCCTCATGGATTTTCATTCCTTTCTTATTACATCTTTATATTAGTCATTCCAAACAACTTGTGGCATTTTCCTAAATATGAAGATGCTTAAAGAGCAATTATTTACCCTTGTGGTGCAAATTCAAAAAGATACTTGATATTCCATTTGCTGCAAAACATGAGTGATGGTGTCTCATCACACTTGGCTGTTACTCTGTGCTGGGAAATAAGAGTATCTTGAGAGTTGGCCCTACATGGAAATTTGCAGTTCTTTTAATAATTTTATTGGGAAAGTTTAATTGTTGGGGAAGGGGCTGGGAACATGTTGGAAGTTCTGTGAGCCCAATTAAAATCCAGCTTACTTCTAGAATTAATCTTTTATAAAGCAGTGAGGTTAGAGCTGCTTGAGTTAGTGGTCAGCTGCCATTTATAAGCCAATAAATATTTTAACAGTAGAAGACTCAGAGGTAGGTACTCTTCAGGATTGTACTGTACTTTGTTGCATTGAATATACCAAGGGTGAACATAGCTTTAGTCTCACACACACACAGTTGATATTCACTGGTATTACTTTATAGCCTTTATAAACTACTTATTACTGTCTAAATGGAGTTACACTACTGCATAGGTTCAAGTTGCTAATAGAAGTTATTAATCCACATGGATTGTGAAAGGATGAAGGTCCTGTGAAGGAAGACTCAAATGGTGTGACACTCTTTCTATAAACAGCTTGAGCTGCCTTTTAGAAATTTGCATTGCAAATCAACACCTAATGTATGGCCATTCCAGCAGCATAGAAGAACAACTGCTTTTAACTTACTTTCCCTAAATATTGAATATTACCATAAATAAATTGTCCCCTGCTGTATTATCTGCATTTTCCAGGTTGACTCACTTCACTTCTTGACATTTTATTTATGTTATCTTACTGCTTGTCCTTTCCCTAGTGTGACGATGGATCCACTTACTGAAAGAAGAAATAAATTATTTTTACCTGTTAATTTTTCTTTGAAGAAGTGTGCTTCCTAATCCAGGCTTCCCTGGAAGACTTACAAAGTAAGAAGAATATGACTTTAAAATCCCCAGCTGTTCTCTTTTTTTTTTTTTTTTTTTTTTTTTTTTTTTTTTTTTTTTTTAGTTTATTTTTTTAATTATCTTTTTTTATTATTTTAAATTAACCTAAATGATAGTTTCTCTCTTTCATTTAAATTTGCGTTTTCGAGTGTTTCTTTTTGGAGAAAAGTCTCCCGAGATTCCACCATCTGCTTTCTCTTGGACAGCCTCAGACAGACCATTTTGACACTGCTTTTGTTTCTCAGTAAAACATAAAACCACTTACCTGTTTGTGATAACAGTATTGGACATGCTGCTTCAGACTAGGAGTCTCATTTCTTGTGTTAAATGACTGTCTTGTTTTTGGTTGCATCAGTTATCTCTAGGGAAAAAATAGGTTTGGTTTTGGTTTTGTGGTTTGTTTTCATTTGGGCTTTTTGTTTGGTTGGTTGGTTGTTTTTTAGCTGTGTTTTCTGACTGTAAGCAACTGGTCAAATACTGTTTTACAGGTTACATGTCTTGCCTGTGACAATAAATCAAATACCATAGAACCTTTCTGGGACTTGTCCCTGGAGTTTCCTGAGAGGTATCACTGCAATGGGAAGGAGATGGCGTCTCAGTATCCATGTCTGCTGACAGAAATGCTGGCCAAGTTTACAGAAACAGAAGCTTTGGAAGGGAAGATTTATGCATGTGATCAGTGCAACAGTGAGTAAAGGCAGTATGTACTCATGCATACATTCTCTGTGTAAAGTATAAAGTAAACTGACTGACACGGTGGAAGGAAAGAGTTAAGTCTTAAGTGTGTTACAAACTGAGGCCTGGTGTGGTCACTTGGCAGCTGTTACCATCCAGAAGCTGGAATTGTTCAAAGGATGTTTTCAAGTGTGATGCTTCTCTTAGGTAGAGTCTGATCAAATGCTTATGGGGATTCTGATACTGCCAGCTGAAGAACCTGTCAGCTTTTTAAGTTAAGGGGACTAACCTAAGTGACCACGAGCATTTTATACTTGTATCATAAAATAATCCCTGTGAAACAGCTCTCAAGAGCGTGTCCTTTTCAAGGAGGCACACACAAGTTTGGTGGATAAATCTTAGATAGAAATACAAGGCTGTTGTTGAGATTTGTATTGTGTAACTGTGTGTTTGGCCTCAGCAAAACGAAGGAAGTTTTCTTCTAAACCAGTTATACTCACAGAAGCTCAGAAGCAGCTTATGGTGTGTCGGCTACCTCAGGTTCTCAGATTACACCTTAAACGGTTTAGGTAAGTAGTACCACCACAGTTTTGCAAACTGACCAATTCATTTCTGCTCTTCTTTCGCTTAAGATCAATGTTTTACAGCCTCAGTTCCATTTCTCTTTACAAGTATGATGAGAAATAGTTATTAGAATCTTATTTAACTTGTTTAATTAAAGATATGCTAGAAGTATAGAACTGATTTTTGGATTCCAGCTGCTTGCTATTCTAGTACCAAAACTACTTAATCCTTCTTTTTTCAGTCAAAACCTAATAATGTTGCTGTGAACTCTCTTGGTAAAAATTAATCTTGTGTTATCTTCAGGTAAAGTAAGTGCTCATATGCACTAATGTACAAACCAATATTGTATTCAGTGGAAATCTCACATGAATTAATGCATTAGCCTGAGAGTAAGGAAGTGAAGGCTACAACTCTGTGAATGTTTTGCTAGTCTGTCCTGAATACAAAAGAAACTGAAAATGGGATAGAAGAAATCATAGAATATGCAGAGTTGGGAGGGGCCCTTGAGGATCATTGAGTCCAACTCCTGGCTCCGTGTAGGGCACCCCCAGGATCACACCATGTGCCTGAAAGCATCATCCAAATGCTTCTTGAACTCAGGCAGGTTTGGTGCTGTGACCACTTCCCTGGGGAGCTTGTTCCAGTGCTCAGCTGCCCTCTGGGTGAAAAAAACTTTTTCTGATATCTAACCTAAACCTCCCCTGATTCAACTTCCTATCATTTCCCCAAGTCCTATCTTACGTCATAGCAGTGAAGAAATCAGTACCAGTCCCATCTCTTCCCTTTGTGAGGAACCCGTAGACTGCAATGAGGTCACCCCTCAGCCTCCTTTTCTCCAAGCTGAACAATCCAAGTGACACTCCTCATAAGTCATCCCCTCCAGACCCTTCACCATTCTCATGGCTCTTTTTTTGACTCTCTGCAGTAGCTCAGTGTCTTTTTTTTAAAATTGTGATGCCCAAACCAATAAGATACAATACACAGGAAGAGATCTTAAGATGGGTAATTTAGAAAATGAGAATCATAGGCACCACAAACACATTTTAAAAGGCCTTGAAATAGCGAAGTGAAAGAGGAAGCCTAGGAAAGAAAACACTTAAGACAGTAGGGATGATAGCAATTGTTAAGTCAAAATGTAATTAAAAAATTCTGTGTCCTTTCTTCAAAACAATGTCAGTTCTCATTTGACTTCTCTCTCCAGGTGGTCAGGACGCAATCATCGTGAGAAGATCGGCGTACACGTGAATTTTGATCAAGTGCTGAACATGGAGCCCTACTGCTGCAGGGAATCCCTCAAGTCTCTCCTACCTGACTGCTTTATCTATGACTTGTCTGCTGTGGTAATGCACCATGGGAAAGGATTTGGCTCAGGGCACTACACTGCCTACTGCTACAATTCAGAAGGAGGTAGGAACCAGCTGTACTGGCTTTTAAAACATGGGCTGGCTATAAACTCTAGATAAATCTGAGGAAGCTAAGCTGGGCTTTTAAAACACCCAGGCTGAAACAGTAATGCTCTTTCTACACAACTAGCTCAATGGGACTCACTAATTAATTATTAAATACAACGCAGCTCCCTCAAATCAGTGTCCTGATGACTTTTTTTGGTGTGTTTCTCTCACCGCAGGATTTTGGGTACACTGCAATGATTCAAAACTCCACATGTGCACTATGGAAGAAGTATGCAAGGCTCAAGCTTACATTTTGTTTTACAGCCAACGACTTACTCAGGCAAATGGATGTGGTAAAATACCATGTCCTAGCACAGCTGAAAGGCAGCAGCACACAGATGTAGCTGAGTGTTCCATGGACAACAGTAGCAGCTAATCCAAAGCCAGTTAACTGTGTGTATGGTGAAAGTTTGTATTGTTGTAACTATATATTTCTAAATGAGATGAAAGTACAGTATTGTACTTTTTTTTACTTTGAATCCACGTACAATGTTTATATACTTTTGTATTAGCTAAAGTACTCTTTACAGTTGTTAGTAAAAGTTTTTATTGCCAGTAAGTAACTTTCTGAGTACCTAGAATTTCAATACAGCTATTTTTTTAAGAAAAAGATTTATTATTTGCATTTAAGTCTTACCTCAGGCTGTTTTTTTTAAGCTGGTTTTTGTATTTTGATAATATTTTTGAATTGGTTTAGAAAAATTACTTTCAATGGGCAACTGATGTTTCTCTGATTATTTCTATATATGCTTGTGTACATTTTATAGTATAGTTCTAATGATTCAATGATTCTTATTGTCTGCAGAAGTGCTACTAGGTCGTAGAATTTTAATATTCACCAGCGAGGAATGTTTTACATGTCAAACAGTAACTGAACATTTTGTTAAGAAATTGTAGATTCTTCATGACTACAATGAAATTATTTTGCAGGCTTCAAGGGAACTACACTAAAGATTTGCTGATAGAATTTTTTAAAATATGAAACTGAGAAAATAGAGCATGTACTTATTCTCATACAGCTATGTAAGAAGAGTGTTGAATTGCACAAGGATGTATATTTACCAAGACTTCCATGTTATAGCCTTAACAAGCCTGACAACTCCAGTGCCAAATTAAGAGTATTAACTTGACAACCAGGGGATTTTTATTCCACTAGCCTAAAGTTTTCTAGAAACAAGAAACCAAATTCACCCACCCCACTGTCATTGCTACAAGAATGTCAGCAGCCTCTTATATTGGACAAGGTGATTTTTAAAAATCGTAGCAAGCATTGTCTCTGCTGAAAAGGAAGCTGTAAAACTTGTATGGAAGTATTTTCAATTTGACTGGTTTCATTACCTACAACTGCTGTACCATCTTTCAGGGTCCCAACCCCTAACGTTGTGATTCTCCACAGTCCTCCCACTCACATCAACAGAACCACAGACTGAGAAGAATCTAACAAGCAGGAATTATCAGGCTTTCTCCAGATTCAGTAGTTAATGCCAAGTAAATTTTAATTGTGAAGCTATTTTGCATAAGTTCTATGCAAATTGTTACCTCATCTTCTGCAAAGTTTATACCTCAATAAAATGCCTTGATGTGTACAGAAAACCATGTGTATACTGGGGTTAGTGTCATACATTATCAATACAATATATAGGTATTTTTAAATTTTACTTTTTTAAAGCCAAGGAACACCTACTGAAGTGAATCATACAACAAATCTACTTGTTACAGCTGTGGAGCCTTTTCATATACTTTTGCCTGTTCTTTCTGGAGGAAACGAATGTAGTTCAAACACTTTCTGCTTATGGGTAGCTTGGGGAATAGTGCAAGTAGAAAGTGTTGTGCTAATCCCCTCTCAGACTCCCCAGACTTTTTATTCCCCCAAGAGCCAAGGAAGCAGCAAGGTTCAGGACCAGGGACAAAATCAGCAGGAATACTACAGCTAATGCAGCAGCCTATGCCATGCTGCAGGCCTTACAAAAGCAGACAGCAGTTGGATCAGAGGCCACTCACCTGTTTGAGCAGCAGCAGAAAGGCAATCCGAAGTAGTCTTGCATCTTCCACTCTCCTTTTTAATCAACATTCAGAAAAACAGGTTCAGGTTGAAAGTTCAGCTCCACTGCTGTCTTGCCAAGAGCGGTCTCCAGCCCAGATACTACCTGGTTACCTAGAGCTCCATACTCTGCCTTTGCTATATTCCCTCTCACGGTACAAGCATGTGGGAACATGCAAAGAAATTGTGCAGCAATTACCATTAATGAAAGGTTCAGGACCTCCTCACACACATGGTTAGCACTGCATTAAGTAGCAATTTGGCAGCCAGTGGCAGTGAGTACATGCACCCGGACTACCACCCAAGACAGAAATGTTTCCAGTCATTAGTTCTTCATGCACTTTTGAGGTCACTTGCCAGCTCCCTTAGCCCTTCAGAAGAGAGGCTGGATTTTTTTTTTTAATCTGGATAGACAAAGTGGTATCACACCTTAACCAGTCACCTATCAAGTACACTTGAGGAAAGTGCCCAAAGTGGTTGCTAGTAGAATGGGTCTCTGGAGATTATAGTCCAACTCTGCTCAAAACAGGGTCAACTAGAACAGTTTGTTCAAGGCTGTGTTTAGTGAGGTTTTAAAGAGCACCAAGGATGGAGACACCAGGTCTCAGGGCAGCCTTGTGCCAGTGCCAGACCAATCTCAGTACAGTGTTTCTTATTCTGTCTCAATGGAACCTGCTGTGTTTCAGTGTGTGCCTGTTTCCTCAGTTCAGTGGGACTCCACCACCTTTACTGCCCTCCCCCCCATCAGGTGTTTATACACACAGATAAGGATCCCCCTGAGCTTCCCTTTTCCAGCCTGAACACTCCTACCTCCTTCAGCCTCTCATCACATTCCAGATGCTCCAAGCCCTTTCATCATCTCCTTGGCCCTTTGCTGGACTTCCCCAGTAAGCCTGTCTCTTGTGTTGGTAAATGCAGTGCTGGACTCAGCCTTCCAGGGCTGAGGAGACAAGGTCATGCTGGCTGATGCTCAGCTTGTCCCCCAGGTCATTTTACAGGTTCCCAGCCTGGCAGATGCCTGAGGTGAATTCCTGCCCAAGCAAAGAACCTGGCACTTTCTTTCCCCAATAGGCATGTCCTTGCCTAACCCAGGTCCCCAGCCTGTCCTGCTCCCTCTGGGTGGCAGTGCCCCCAGCTGGTGTCACCTTCCCCTCCCTGCTTGCCCAGGGCCCACTGACACATTACCCAGGCTGAAGCAGCCCTTTCTTAGACTGAAAAATAATGCCATTTTCTAGTCCCAGGTGGTAATGGATATGTCAGTGCAGACAGCATGGGGTGGAAGAATGTGTCTTGTTGTAAATAAGGCTTCTATACAATTTAAGGGATTCAGAGATTTAGCCTTACTGAGAAAAAGATCCTAAGTTCAAATGGGAAAGCAGATAACTAAAGCTTGAAAAGGAGGCAAAAGGCTTACTCCTAATCTTCAAAAAATGCTATGTTGACTACTCAGCAGTTTGTTGTTTTTTTTAAAACACTGTAGTTTTGCAAAACAAAGAAAAGAGTGAGCATCAGTATAAAAGCAAAGCTAAAAAAACCCCAACCTTTAAAACTTCAGCTACAAGAGTTGGGTGGCTGCCATGAGAAAACACAAATGAAAAATCCTGTCTCAACACTGTTATCTACTTATTTTTTCATTTACTTTGAAATTACCCAAACATTTCAATTTGCAAAAACAACTGCCTTCTGAACCAATGTAGGGAAAAAAAATTAATTCACATAAAAATACCATCTTGTTCCTAAGATATGCTGTTCTCACACTGCATGGCCTTTGTATCTCCAAACACACCTTCAGAGACCTATTGACAGAAGCATTATTTTGTGAATGGGCTTAAGAAAATACACTGTCTGCTTTTGTTTATGGACAGCTGACTGATGTTCTGTGGAATCCCAAGTGCCAACAAAAGTGGAAGCACAAAATCCTGGCAAATTATTAACTATAATAAGCTGAAGTCTCTTCATCATTCCTGTAAGACAAATATTTTAAATGAGTAGGATTAGGCAAAGTTCCTCTGCCTTCAAACACCACCTGTAAAATTCAAATGAACAAATTCCAGTCATGCTTACCTATCACATCATTTATGTTTCCATGGCCTCGTACTCTGGTTTTATACTTTTATGTAGTTTTGATTTAATGAAGGCAACATGACACAATGAAGCTGGAAGACATGGGATCAGTTTACTCACCGTAACAGCAAATTCATCTCCCTCCCTAGATGCCCTGTTTTGGCCTCCTTCTTGAAAAATTAGTTATACTCATATTTAAAATGCCTGCTTCCTTGCAAGCTGGGCTGCTACACAACGAAGTGCTTCCACAACGAAGTGCTAGAACTGCTTTCTTATTTCACAAGCAGAAGTCCAAAGTAGAAGAGTAAGTCCCTAGAGAGAGACCTCACAGTTGCTAGTTAGCACAAAGTTTATTTTCATTTTTAATAAAACCTGCCAGTAAAGAGGGGGAAACTGATCTTCTGAATAAGGTGGTATTTGTAAGAGAAAATGCAAAGAAAATGCAGTGAGTGTGTGCACAGCATCAGGGTGCTGCTAAAGCAATGAAACACAAGTTGAAGTAACTTTGCTGCTTTACAGTCAGAAAAGTAGTACAAGGCTCCTTGTGGAGTACAAGGCTCTCCACAATTAAGAGAATACTTACTCAGGTTGAAACAAAACATAAAAACAATCCAAACCCACATCTAAGAAGAGAAGCATGTTGTTCGAGTCTAAAATTCTTTGGCCATAGCTCCCTTCCGAGGACAGTTCATATGAGGTCAAGCTGTGCATTCTCTAATTAAAGGCTTGTGTCTCAAGGGCTCTGCGAAGGAAAAACCCTGCCAAGTAGGTTCTGAACTCTCTGGCACCTCTACCAAATGTACTCTCTACAAAAACTTTTACTGTTTCTGTTGCTGCCCCTATTCAAGCAACAAGATGATCCCTGTCTTCTTGGTATTTGAGGAAGACAGAGGTCAACAGGTGGCTCAAAAGTCTTTCATAAACTTATGATTTCTGCCAAGTGACAAAGATTGTATGGTCCAGTTATCAGGCAGCATGGCCAGGACTTCATAGCTACACTTCCAGCATTGGGAAAAGGCAGCCTAAAGATCATGAAAGCAGTAGAGAAAACTATGAATAGGGCTTGCCTTCATACTGCCACATGTGAACACAGGATGATCAGTAGCACAGGAAGCACGTATCCAAACTCAATTAATTTCAATGACAACAAATAATCATCGTGTTCTGCAAGTATTTTTTTCTGAGGCAGTTCCTCTACAACTTGTTATGCAGGATTATCAGCTTCCACATGTGAATGAGCAAACAGTAAACTAAAAAGTTAATAAACCCCAACAAAACAACAAAAAGAAGCCATTGTCCAAGGCAGCTCTGCCCATCTGGGTCTTCCCACTATGTTCCGGTGAAAGAAAAGACAAAGGCAGGAAAACAAGTAATCATTCTGCAATACTAAGTGTTCTTGAAGTAACCATCAAAGATGGTAAAAAAGACTGAGGATGTAGGACCGGTATCAAAAATCACTGAGCTGCTAATAGACTATCTTTCTTGAGAAAGAAGTCTGGAATTATTGAGTAAGAGACTAAGAATTGAAGCAGATTTTTTTTTCCTCTAGCAGAACTTGAAGTAACCCAGGCTGGTTACCAAAATAGGTAAAGAGAGCTGGAAGCCATCCATTCTACCAGAACCTGCTCATATCAAGTCATCAGCACTGTGGTTCTGTTAGCATAAATAAAAATATTGGCAGCTAATGTACCCAGCAACCCCACTCATCACAGACCTTTCACAGTGCCAGCTTTCACTTTGCAACGCACAAGCATCTACAGTAGCTACTGTTTGTTTGGAAGCTGAGACACACATGCCCACATGGCTGCAGAGATTACTTAAAATTCATTGCTGGGATGCCAAGACTCCCAAACAGCACCAACAGAAATACACATTTCATAATCATTTTACATCCATTTCTACAAGTTTAAAAAGTACTAAGGGTTGTCTAACAACACAAAACTGTGTGGGAAAAAAACCCTACGTGTCTACTATGTCTAAACTGTGGTTAGCTACATGACACTGCTCCCCTCTAAACTGCAGGTCAGACACTGGCTTTTAAAAGGAAAAAAAATGCAGCTTTTACCTAAAGACAGAGGGGGAAAGAAGTCGTATGTTTAAATTAACATGAACTCCTCTACAAACAAACCAAATGACATTATAAAGACACAAGTGAAGTGTCTGCTTTCCCTAGAAGTTAGATTTAAGACACTGTTATTGACCTATTGAAGAAGTATTACCAGTAACTATGTCAAATTTTAATATGGAAGTCATGAGGTAAGCATACAGCACTGTAAAACATGTTTACTCAGTCTAGATCTGAAGAGCCATGGCGTTCAATTTGCCTTTAAAAATGAGGTTGAACAGCCAGATCCACTGCAGCAGGAAGACAGATAATGAATGATCTCTAATGTCAAGAAAATAGCAGATACTCCACATTAGCTTGCCTGTATGGAAGAACTTGTAACAGTCCCAGGTAAATTACTGCTTTAATTCTCCCCACTTAGCTAATCAAATGAGAATTTTAAGGAGACCGGGAGTCACATGAAGGAAAATTTTACTCCATGAAAGAAGGCATGCCAATGGCAAACAACATGTCAGGATATATACCAATATTCACAGCTGATGTCAGCCAAAAGTCACACACTGCTGGTAAGAGCAAGAGAAACCACCAAATGTGTTCAAAATGCTCTAATACAGCTGAAATATAAACTGAAGACTGGCATACTCAAAACCTAATGACACCACGCAACTTAACTGAAGTAGTCATATTCTGTGCTGCAAAGAGTTCATGACTCCTTGCTCTGTATCCCAGCACCATCAAGACTATTCAAATAAGCACTGAAAGGCCAAGTTTCATAATAAGGATAGGACAGGTCCTGTTTCAAAGACAAGGCAAATCAAGATTGTAAAACATTTAATAGAGCACTTTCCCAGCAGACTCCTGACCAGAATCATAATAACCAGACTTCTAAAAAGTATATATAATTTAAGATCTGAAAATTTGTCTTTATTTTTTACAAAATGGATTCCAGGAAGTTTAAAAGGCAATATCATAGAGGATTTGGGTGCAGAAATCAGGTGTAGTCATTCAAAGCATTCAAGTAGGAATATGGTAATATAAATATTTGAAAAGCATCTTTTATCATAAATGTTCAAAACAAAATGTATAACTCATTCCAAACTAAGAATTGAGCTTTATAGCACATATTTCCCTGAACAGAAAAAAAAATAAGTAACTTTTGAAGTATTTCTAAAGGCCTGAAAGCTTTTTCCTTGGTTAGTTACATTAGGAGACTTGCCTTTGATTAAATTCCTTCCTTTCCAGATATGGAAAGTATTACATCAGTCCACCGTTAAAACAGAACAATACTTTGCAAATTAATTCTGGGATAGTATGTTCCAACAAAGCCTAAAGTATAAAGGTGCTGAGGTGGCTTAAGAGTTTAGTAGTCATCTCCTCTACTGACAACCTCCTTGCAGGTCGGGCGCAGCAGTATAGTGTGCTCAAACTGTGCTGTGTATGAGCCTTTGATGTCACACAAGGGAGGGTAGGGATCCACTATACCCAAGTCACAGAGGTTCTTCAGTGCCATCAGGTATTTGCTCTCCCCCAGGCGATCCAGCCATCGGCGGCAGAAGGCAAGAGTACCAAAGTTTTCATTGATAACATTCAGCAAGTGTTTTGCTCTTGGAAGCCTGAAGGAAGGAAGGAAGGAGAACATGTTTGAGAAGTCACAGAAAACCAAGACATCAATTAAAAAAGAGAATTAGATTTCAAGACATTTTAAGACTGCCCAGTCTTGGGATGCCTTTCTATACTGATCAGTGTAGTGAAATGAGGCAACCAGGTGCCACTAATTACCAGGTAGTGGACATGAGCTTGTGCTAAGCCATCAGGTTAGCGGTGTTTATAGAAGCAGTACAAAGCCAAGCAACTCCCAGGTTGTGAGTTCAGGAATGAGCTGAGCCTGTGCTTCAAGCCTCCCCATTTATTGGCCCCCTAATCCTGTTCATGCACAGTTGGGGCCTGCCTTAATCAGGCACAGGTGGGCTTAACACAAGCTCATGCCCACTGCCTGGTAATTAGTGGCACCTGGTTGCCTCATGTCACTACAGATCAGGTGTTCTGTTCACAAAAGTGCATTTTTCTCCCACACAAAAAATCCTTCAAAACGAATCTGAATGCTGCCAACACCCTGGCCATCCCTTTCAAATAGGGCAAGTTAGAACTGTGAACAAATCAAAGAATCATAGAATGATTTGGGTTGGAAGGGACTTAAAAGATCCAACCCCATATTTGCATATCTGAAATATCTGCATCTAACTACCCCCACAAGAAAACTAAACAGGAAACACTGTCTTCAATAAAAAAGCCCACTCATCTTACAGAAAAACAGAATTCTTCCTCATCCAAAGTGGTTACCAATCTGAACAAAGTTAGGTGTAAGCTTGGTGGTTTAAAACGCTGAAACTTTACTTCTTGAGTCGAATATTTGGTAAGCTCTTTCTTTGTACTTCTTACAATATATAAGCATAAAAATTAGAAATTTATAGGTATGCTAAGAAATAAATTTGCTTCCAAATGAAAGCAGTTCTTCTCGAACCCTTAGGCTAATTCCCCTCCTTTTTCAAATTACTAGATTGTTCTGTGGGATCAAAGTGGAACTAAGTGGAAAAGCACATCTACTTGCTACATTTCTAACAGTAACAGCCTTCACTTCAGAAAACAAGCTCACTCCTAGACGTGCCAAAATGGAAACACAGTGAAAACTGAAAATTTAATAGACTATTTCATTTTACAGTAATACACTGAAACAAGAACAAGAATATATTCTGGGACCAGCACTAAGACTGTGGCACACAACCGTAACACCAATGTCAATTTTAAAAAAATAATCTAAACATTTAATACATAGACTAATGCACAAACATATAGTGTTATATATAGTGGTATATTAACACTAAATAGTGTTAATTATTAAATATTATGATTTTTAATCAACTTGAAAATATTTAATATAAATAGCTAACAGAATATAATATAGAGTAAAATTATAATTAATAATTATAAAAATTACTAGTTATTAGATTGTTGTTAAAAACAAAACAAAAACAAAAACCAACAAAGGATCTGTATTTCTGAAGTGGTAATAATGCAGGATCTCCATTTCCAAATTCTTTACAATATTGTTCCAAATTTATAATCAGACCGTATTTCATTACAAAAATCTTGCTAATAGCACCTTTATGTCCTCTTACAGCCTTCTTAATTCATGAATAACCTGCACCGTATCCAATTTGAAGCCTAATAGGATGGAACCTCTAGCACAACATACAAAAAAACCACAAAACAAACAAAAAATCCAACCTTATTGGCACGTGCCCAACATCGAAGTTCTTCATATAATGAGAACACTCCATATCATCATGAACAACACCTTTTCCTGTGCTACCGAA
This sequence comes from Calypte anna, assembly GCF_003957555.1. Taxonomy (NCBI): domain Eukaryota; kingdom Metazoa; phylum Chordata; class Aves; order Apodiformes; family Trochilidae; genus Calypte; species Calypte anna. Next base: position 90,087,931 of record NC_044244.1, read on the forward strand.
GGTTTCTATAGCATACACTTCACCTTCCTAAGGAGAAATAAAAAAGGGAACATGTTGCAGTATGAAATAACTGACATTGGGCCATTCTGATATAATGATCTCAGCGTAACAACTTCTGAATAAAATTGGTTACATGCGAGTATATTCAGTCAACAAATCAATGCAGAACAGAAGTCAATACAGAGACCTCACACAGCTAAGTTGCAGACATCTCCAAACCAGCAGCTTATTTATGCTGGTGACATTTTATTTGTCCCAAACCATGAAGATCAGCATGTTTCTAGTCACAATTTTCCCCAAAGTCATTGCAGTTAAAAGACTGTCAAAATATACATCTAATATAGCTAGGAAGCTACATTCTGTTGCAAAACATTTGCTAGCTGGAAGTAGTTCTCCTTTGCTATTCAGATAGAAGTCCTAGGAAATGTATCATATAGACACAGCAAATAGATGTTGATTACAGAGACTTACTGCACCGAGGAAATTTCTGCCCAATTTCTGCAAGAATTTTCTTCTACCAGCTGCTAGCATAAACCTTTAACCTGCTCATTTCCACTCCACAAGATGTATTTCTTCAAGAAATGAAGGCAATACATATCTAAGGGCATTATCAAAATTCCAGGCAAGAAAATACTGAAATGCCATTGTATAAACTCATTTCTGCCAAGTACATTCATGTATCCTTAACAGTAGGCCTGTGAAAGGGACTTACACAAGACAGGGCACCAAATATTAACGGATAGCAGGAGCTGGGATTTCAGTTTATTGAGCTACTTTGAAAGTCATAAATCAAAAAACAGAAGCCATATGTAAAAACACAGGCTTCAAAATTCAAGACAAACCTTAATGATGTCCTTGAATATTCAGCTGTTTTAATTGAACAACAAAACACAAAACCGAAAAAAAAACCCACACACAATGCCACAAAAAATTTACTTTACACCCACTTTTTCAGAATAAGGACTGTCAATTGGCTATATTTCTCTTCAGCACAAAAACCTCATTGGATTGCAGTTTGATACTATAATTAGCATAGTACAGTAAGAGCTTGGCTATGCTCCACATTCTTCACTGGCAAAACTCACTGTCTTTAATCATGTAGCACTGAGTCCTAAGTAACCTCTAGAAGCTAAAGAAATTTTAAAAGTGTCTTCTCCCCAGTGTCTGGATATTCAATTAGAACAAACTCAAAGCTCTGAAATCTTTAAGTAAGATCTGCTTAAAGAACATGCAAATTTTATATTAGTAATATAATGATGATGGATGATATACAAGACCTAACCATTCAATAAGCTAAACCAAGGAAGGCACACCAGCTTTTCTACTTTCCTTTTCTCAGAGTCTTTAATCTCTTTGCACATTTTGATTAATAAGATGGTAAGCTAAAACTTTTGTCTTCTAGCTCACATCATTATTAAGTTAAATAACAATTATGATACAAGTTTTGGGTAATCAGAGTGAGCTTACCTCAAAAAACAATCCTGTCCAGACCACACCTGTCCCTATTCAGCTCTTAGGAGTCTGATGGGCTCCAATAGGCTTATTAGTGACCATTGCTAATCAGTGATCAGCATTCAGAGAATGAAAAGAAAAGCTCCTTATCTCATTACCAATAAGCCATCTTATCTTGTTAGAACACAAGCTTACATCAAAATGGTGGCTAAATCTCAGATTACATATTTTAATACTACCTTTCTCCTGTATAGTTTGCCACATTGGGTACAGCAACTTCCCTTGCCCTTCTCAAAAACGTTAATCAACATATTTCATCTAGTCTCATACAAACTAACTAGAAACATACATAATATTATTATTTTCTACTGGCAAAGAAAAACTGCAGTGGAAGCTTTTCAATAAAGGTATAATACTTAAACTGTACTTGCAAAAAGTCATGCAAAGCTACAACACAACAGAAATACTTCTAAAGAATTACCTGAGTAAGAGAAGATTGGTATTTTGTCTTTTTAATGACACACTGAACAAACAAGGAAAGTGTAATAGGCAGGTCCAAACATCTTTCAGGAAAACTCTGGTCCCTCAAGTTTACCCCAAAATCTGTATTTCTGTCCTTTGCCCTGCTTTTAAGCACAACTTTGCAACAATACATTTATGTAATGTATATACATAGAGAAATAAGTATGCAAGTGTTTCTGTATGCATCACTAAGGTTTTTTCTTTTCTCTCTTTTTTTTTTTAATACTAGGGTTCCAGGGCTTCCATTTCAGAAAGTGTTAAGATACCAGAACACTCCAGAACTAAAGGGAGAAGCCACTATGATGAAAGAGTGATCACACCTTCCTTTAGAGAAGCATTACAAATTACAGTGAAGTTCCTCCTCTGCTCCTATTAGGATCTGCTCCTATTCCTGCTCCTACTAGGATCACAAACAGCAAACATTAGGACTGCACAGGAAATACTATTCTTGCAGTGACAACTGGGGAAGCAACAGAAAGATTTAAGAACTTCACTTACCTCCATTCTTGTGGCTTCTCCTCCTTTCACAATGGGCACTGTTTTTCCTGCATGTATCCTATACGGCCCAATCGAGTGTCCATTCAAATTGCGAATTGGTTTCACTTTGAAAGAAAACATTAACATTACAGGTAATTTCCTAACATGTTAAACCCTTCAAAGCAATTTGGTTTGTTAGTCCATACTGAAAGTACAACAGTGACTCATCATAATGCAGAGGAACTAAACTCAAAACAACCCTCACAATCTGTACAAATTTCAGCCACAGCTCAAGTTAGTTATGTATGCTATATCAAAACTTCATTATAGAAGACTAGCAACTCCAACAGTAACAAAAGCTTATTAATGAAGACAAAACAGCAGTTGTCAAATAATTTGTACATTTTGAAACAATTGTTTAGCCTTTATCTAAGTTGTGAAAGATACAATACTCGGACATATAAGCCAAGAACATTCCTCCATAGGAATGGCAAACCAGCCAGAAACATGTATTTATATATAAAGTCACCCACACCATACTTCTAGGACAGAACTCTTTCTAATATGACAGAAATAAATTAGTATTTGTACAAATAAATATACAAGAGCAACTATCCTTACATAAAGAACAGACCTTACCCTGGTATGTTTTGCCATCTATTTCAACCTCATAAGACTCCATAACTTCCTGTATGGCTTCCCCCACATCACAGAGACGAACATCTATTCCAGCACACTGAAAATAAAAGTGCAAATATCAATGGAAATTAACTGCAAAGTTTACTGTAAAAGACTCAGTAAATTACTTGAAGAACGATCATACCTTTATTCCAGTATTCGTGGCATCTTTTACAGCTTGTAAAAGCCTGTCGTATTTTGGATTGAATGTGACTGTAAAAGCACAGTCAATAATATGACCTGAAACCAGGAAAAGTTAATTAGCTTCACAATTTATGCACCAAAGAATTCTCTCAAAGTTTTAATTAACAGAAGAAAACTAACCACTAATATGTGTCCCAAAATCTATTTTGCAGATATCGTCGTACTGCAGGACTGTTGGATCTCCAGCATTGGGAGTGTAGTGGGCGGCACAATTATTCAGAGAGCACCCAGTAGGAAATGCAAGACCTGCATTTAAACCATTTTCCTTTATTAGCTTACGTGAGCAGTCTTCTAGTTTTTCACTGAAAGGCAGAGGGGAAGGGGAAGGAGAAGAAAAGAAGAACACAAGAGTTGTCATTAATATTTTTTATGATGACTTCAAATAAATCAATGCAAGAGCAAAATCTCAAAAATATTCAAGCGAATGTTTTAATTTGAAATTGTAAACTACTTACATGCTAATTAGAAAAAAAACCTGGACTGGAAAATGTCATAATGATCTCCAGACCTTAGTGCTGTTTCTTCTAACCTTCCTTGGGCAAAACTAAGTAACTAGTGCTTTTACTCTAAATTTAAAATATCCATTGTTTATAAGCAATATTCATTTTGAGCAGCAGAGGTTATGCAACTGAAATTCTGATAAATTAAATGCAATTTTTCTATTACTGGAATTTAAAAGAAATTTCCTCTCGTTTATTTTAAAAAAACTAATTAAAAAGATTTTTTTTTTTAATTTAGTGATAATTTTGATATAATATTTTGAGACTAGCATTTGTTCTTGTTTTTTGTCTACTCTCAAGCTGCTTGCTACTAGAAAGCTCCAGATACAGGTTCACCAGTGCATACTCGGGTAGTGGCAGGGAACGATGTAAACTGCAGCTCACAACAGTGCACCATACTCTGATTTTATTTAAGAAAGCTATTCACTCAGAGCAACCTGAAAAAAAGAAGAGCTTATTTTAATGGGCAACTCCCCACAGCCTGATGTACTTGAGGAAGAAAAATCACATTTTGAGAAAATTATTGCTTATAACTCAAACAAATAAACCTGTAGAAGTCAGTATGACAGATTTGTTTCAGCCAGTCCAGTGATTATTAAGGCAGCTTTCTTCCATTTTCTCTGATGGTACATTATTTCTTTACATTATCCTCTCACAGTTACCTTAGACATCAGCTCTGATTAGCTTTCTTACTATCTTGCCAGAACAGGCCCCAGTCATTCCAGGCTGAAAAAGCACCTGATTTTGGAAGCTGAGCTATTCTGGATCAGTGCAATACTTGGACAGTAGACAGTCACTCCAGATAAACTGAAGGACAGAAAAAGGAATAGCTGGAAGAGTCAAGAGAATTAGTCCAGGCTAATTACTTCTTTTAACCTTACCTTATCCAGCTCATGTTTATCTTAAAAAATAACTGAGCAAAGGTATTATCAACTGAGAACAACACAAAGAAACATTGTGTTTCTCCAGAAACATGTCAATGAAGGCTAAATACAGACAAAATCTTCCTGCCCTGGACTGAGTACACAGCCGTGCCAGGTTTACGGCTCTTCACCCACTCCCAGCCTCATGCTGCATCTGCAATGCTCATACACACAAGATTTCACAGACAATTCTGGTAAAAGTCAGGATGTTTACTACTGCCACTGCTGCTTCCTTCAGTATTGCTTGAAGAATTTGTATGCAAGAATAGCCAGGGCAGAGAACACTAAAATCAAGCATGAACTCAAAACAAGTCAACATAACTCAAAGTTTAGTTTGAAATTCTGTATGATCCCAGGCCCTGTAAAGGTGCACAAGCCAAGAATATAAGAGGAAACTTAAAGGAAATAATTTTGGATACTCGTGTACTTCAAACAGAAATCCCCCCCCCCTCAACATCTGTGATACAGCCAATTAACCACACAAAACTGAGACTAAACCCTACTCTCTCTGGAGAAAGAAGGCAAATTTACAGCAGAGGTCTTCGAGAAGATCTGTGTCCTCACCAGATTTCTATCATTGTCATTCCAGGTTTTATCCAGCTCATAACGTATTTCCTCACTTGTCTGTGTGCCTCTGCAGCCTCCCGAAAATCATTCCAGATTTCCTCACTGGCTTGGTCTAGTGCTTTCTTTTCTTCACTAGTTGTTCTCCAAGCAGCAGTTCGCCTTGAAAGTAAATAAAGTGCGTCATGAAAAATTACTGTAATCAGAGTAATCACTACAATTTCTGTCTTAAGCCTGCAAAGCATTTATTAACTAGTCAAGCCTACATTCCACTGTGCAACATTAAAAAAGATCCCAATTCATAACATTTTCATAGTTAAGAAAGCCTATAAATATGAGCATTACAGACTGGGACCTGTGAAAGGCAGTAACACTCCAGAAAATAGCAATTATGGGTACAAAGGAACTTAACTCAGACTGTGAACCACATTATTTCCTGTACATGCTGGAAAACCTTATCTTCCACTACTCCCAGAAGGCCAGAGGAGCAGCATGCTTGAAGGATGCATAATATTTTTCAAAATGGCAGAAAAGCCATAACGTTCCTATCAATGCCTGCAGTTCTGCCTTGAGTTCAGCAGGCAAATAATTATAACATGCTCTGCTCATGCAAGAAGTTTGGGTTTTGCCCAATTTTACTCATTCAGACAGTGCTCTTCCTGTATGGACAATAAGCTCCTTCAAAGTTTAGAAGCTTGCAATTTCAGTGTTGCTTCTGCTGCTCCTTAGCCTATTTAGGTAATAACACCTAACACAGTGCATGGCAGCTACAACACATGCCAGGAAGTTACTTTCTAAATTTGCTGGATGATGAGTTAACAGTTGTTGCAGAATACCACTCACTCATTTTGGCTTTTTGGTACGTTCATGGAACAAATACATGAATAATTTTCATTAAAAGACTAAATATAACATTATTAATAAATATACTGGTTTTGAATATAGTTTTCATTATGAAAAAAACAATACAACTAAGGATTCGAGAAAGAAATCGAAGTAATTTAAGCACTCAAGCAACTGTCAGAACTTAACAATACCCTTCAAATGGTAAAGCCGGAGTCCTGTAATGACACAAAACTCCCTGGTGATAACTGGAAGAACTCTGTACCTACCATGCATGAGGAATATTAATAAAACCAACACACAGCTGCACATCCTGGTAGGTGGGTCATAAAAGAAAAGGGATGATGGACAAGATGGACCAAGGATGCTGAACTACACCAACATTTCCAAATTTACTGTTCGCTGATTCTAAGCAAATAACTGAATATGCAAAGTCAAAGGATTACTTCTTGAAATTCAAAAGTATAGGTACTCACTCATAGACATGTAACTTGGCTGCACTCTAAGAGTTTCCTTCACAGCCAAAAAATGAGTGAGCCAAGAGATGATGGCTGCAATTTTACTCCATTTTGAACTGATTATTTATAGTGTTGAGAGGCCTGCAATCTCAAAACAGAGTTGAAAAGATAAATAAGGATAACAGGCTATTCTCTAAGTTTTTTCTCAGAATGACCAGAAGATCCAAACAGTTTCAGACACTGTTGGTTGGTTGCCTTGAATTTTCTCTACCTTTTCAGATAAAGCAACAACAGTGCCAAGGAGAAATTCCATTTACTTTTCTAAGCAGTTTTGTTGCTCCAATAGGAACAAGCATACTGTTCTTAGAATTTGCCCTAACACTAGTAAATTCTACCAAGAAGGTTAAAAAGCAAACAAGCAGGAAGCTGAGACACCTGAACCCCCCTGAATTTGGAAATACTGCTGGCACAGTAGTCACAGCAGAATATGGAAAAGGTGTACAGCAGAAAAACAGGGTGGAAAGGACAGGAGGATCCTTTCAGACTGCTCTGGATTCCAACAGGGAACACCCTCTGGTAGCAAAAGCTGCTGACAGAGTCTGGGCAGCTGCTCTGCCATCAGTCACAGATTTAAGTGCAAACTCCAGCAACCTGGCAGAAAGCCATCTTCACTCTGTCCTCCTATATTTCAATGTAGTCACCCCATGCAAGACACCTAGGGGACGAAATAACCTCTCCAGTTAAAAATACTGTATCACACCTAAAGGATTTTGCTGCCAAAGCTGCACCACTGCCACCTGGGAGCTCAGGAAAGAAAGTGACAAGAAATCTGGCTTGAGTCTAAGACCTTCAGACTGTGAAAACTTTCAGGACGTGAAAAACCAACTCATCAAGCAAAGATCTCACATCAAACATCGTTATCTTCCTACAAGTGTATGAGCTAACAAACTCTTTCAAGGCAAGTTTCTTAACATGCTGGCTATTGCTCCAGTCCATTTGTTCCCACTTTTTACTCTAATTCACAGACCCCAGTTTTCACTAGTACAGTCTTTATAGGATTGTACTGAAACCTAGATTTTAATGATCAAAGCTAATTATTCCAGAAAATAATTCCCCAAAATTATTTTAACCCAAATAACAGCACAGGGGAAGAAAGAAGCAGTCAGGGACAAAAATTCCATAATTCCACTACAACAGAATCAGTGTATCATGAAATAATGCTCATAGCTTTGCCACCATACCTGTTCCATAATTTCAAATTTAGATGTCTTTAACAAAAACCACAAGGTTCAAACAAAACAGGTATAAAAATACCAAAGCTGCTAGTCTGTTATCTATATGAGAATTGATTCTTTGCTATTTTTTCCCCTGAAAACTGAGTGACACTCCCTTCTAGAACAACTTCCTGCAACAAATACACAATCCTAGGCTGATGAAAGGTGACTTTAGAAAGCATTTAACATCAAGAGTTAAGATCAAAAGTGCACCTCTAAAAAAGAAAAGAGACAAACTCTACTGCCCTCAACATGAATACAAGAGAAACAAATAGGCCCCACAGTTCTATAAACTAAAACTATTATTCAGAGTAAGAAATACCCTGGTATTTATGTTAGCTACTAATATAAGTAGGTACTCATGTTAGGAAATGCTACAGTAGCACCACAGCAATTAAGTATCTAAATCAGGAACAAAATTAATCACACATTTGCTTAAGTAAATTACATAATGGAGCTCTTTCAAGTTCCTTAGAAGTGTACATTCTTCATACACAGCAGAAGATTCTTGATACAGAAAATATGCCCCGCTTAAATCCTGTTAGAAAAGATGCCTTATTTTTTATTTGTTTTGCTGGGGTTTTGGGGGTTTATTTTGTTTTCCTTTCAAATGAACAGCTGTGAACCTATTTGATCTTCATCAGCTGGATACAAAACAGAGTAAAATAGCATGTCATAAGGGCATGTTTAATACATTTATAATCTAATTTCCTGGATTGCTTAAATCATGTCCTTCTGAATGTGGCACAAGCATATAGATATTTAACTTTAAAACATGAGAGAATGACTCCTGGATCAGCCTGTCAGGACTACCCTGTGAAAGTCCTTCATTAGCATGCTAAGACTGTGCATACAAACAAGGCAGTCATTAATAAATATAAGCACACCTTGTGATCAAAAGGAAGTAATTAAAAATAAGCCTTCCTCACAACCAAATTTTAATCTCATAAACATGAAACCATAATATCTGAATATCTGAGGACAATTTATAGGATGTGTTAAGACTCTTAGCTACCTTGCTTTACATTCTATGAGGAGTCATTGACTTTAGACAACAAAAAAACATTTCAAAGAAATCTGACCCTGAAAAAAGTTACAGAAAAAGCACAATGCTTTCATAAACATAAATATTTATCTAGTCCCCACCCCCTTAACCTATATTTTGATTAATTTCCTGAAAAGTTTTCAGTCATACTTTTGCATTTTCATTCAGATTTTTCTGTAACTCATGCTGATTAACCACCTCATTTTTCTTATCCATTTTGATTACCCATTCATATTTCTTACTAGCAGCCCACTGAAATCTTGTTGGTCCCCGCCTCACAGCAACTGTGCTCATACAGGCTATACCCTAATTAAAAAGGAACATTTTGGCCTGAAGACTTCTATTCTATTCATTAAGATCTTAGATGATACAAAAAAAAAAAAAAAAAAAAAGCAGCACATAATACCTTACTTTGTTCATTTAGTTGGACATTAACAGTTTTGCAGCTGAGCACATCCAGATGATAGCATTTATTTTCAAGCTTAAAACACTTACCCATCTTGTGTTGGTGGGTATTCACATTCTTCTCCCTTTGGGAATACGTTGCTGGGAAATAGATCACATATTGGAATGGAAGGTGGATCTGTCTGGACCTTAGCTGTTGAGGGTAATGCAATAAAGTTTTATGTATGGTACACTGGAAACACGAAGTACCTATTTTCAACCACAAAATTTAAATGGCATTACTTACGATCCCCTTACTAGAATTTGGGCTTTTACCAAGAAAACATTGTATCATAATGCCTTCATATGACTTTATTTGGCCAGTGATGAAGGGGGCATTCAGAGATACCAGAAAGAAGAAAGGTTAGTGAGACTTAACTTACAAACCAAACCGCACCCCAAAATCTGTTTCAACTGCTAAGAACAGCCCTTACATACACCTAACCAAATATTCATACAATCTGTCTTTATTTTTCTGCTTGATACCTACGTCCTTTCTTCTTTTTCTTCTTCTTCTTTTTTTTCCCTGCTGCTCCATCTCCTTCACCATCTCCATCTACAGGAAAAAAAGTGCTCTGGTGAACATAAAGTAATCTTAAAGAACCAAACAACCTAGCATGAGACACAAAACCATCTGGACTACCTGAAAACACTTCTTTCACAGTATAAACTAATGGATTAAAATTATCAAACCATTAGAATTTTTGGCCCCTAAGCCAAACACAGACATAAAGGCGTATCTCCTGAAGTTGGTGGCTTAAACAGATCACCAAACAGAAAAAAAGCAACTCAGGGAAAGTTTTCAGAAAGTCCTACTTCCCAAAAAGATGCCTGAGGTTGGGGCAGGATGTGAGAAAACTGTATAAGACATAACAGGTAACAAGAAGCTGCTGCTTCAAGCCCATCTTCTGATGCTTCAGCTAAAGGAATCTAATATATCTGCAAAGCTAAAAAACCCAAACAATAAAGAGGGTAGCACTTAGACCAGGGGGAGCTCAATCGAGAGATAATAGGGAAAGTCACAACCAGCACTGAGCTAAAACACTGCCTGTGGGATGTACCAGTGGGAGGCTTTCAGAGAGCACAGCGTGTAAGCACCAAGAACTGGTCACATCTTAGTTACTTAATACACAATGAAGTATTTATCCGATGTAATAACATCTAAATAAACCTCCTGGACCTAGCCACAAGTTCACTTTAAAAATAGGTAAGTACTAGTTATCTACATTTAGAGTATTTTTTTTATCTAAAGAGAAAAGCAAAATTCAAAGTACTTGTAGAATCAAGTGAAAGTGCTACAATTTTTTATGCATTTATCCACAAACTTGTATTTGTTCCTTTAAATAAAGGAAAAGCCAAACCAAAATACAAACTAGCTTTTCCAGTCACTAGATTTCAACTACCTCATAATGATTGGTGGTGTCCTCTGCATTTTTATGCTTTGGTGACTGCTGCAAACCTACAGCTGGGGCAAATTTCAAATTTCTAACCTCTGCCTCTCCCCAGATCCTTTTGGGACTAAGTATGTTATTTAAAATTTTTGAAAAAAATTGCAAGCAGAACTCAGACTACTAGTGTAACTACAACACAGCCCAGCCTACCAGATTCTATATCAATCCTTATTTCATAGGCAGGTAAAAAATCTTAAGCTGTGAATATAAATTTCTTTAAGGTATGGTAACTGCCACTTTTTTTTTTTTTTTTTGACCTTGAGCTGTGCCGAAGCCATTAATCAAGAAATGGATTAGACATGAGTCCAGTTAATTCACCAAGTGATTTTAGGATTTTTTTTTTAATGCTCAACCTAAATTGAAAAAAAAAAAAGTACTGCATTTCTTAAATGTTGTCACTGCTGCTATCTGCTTATTGTGGCTTTTTCATACATCACTGCACCTGAATCTGCCAACTGCAAGACAAACTAACCAGGCCTATGCTTTCATGTCCTTGAAGATTGCTGCAGACTAGCTGTGCTGCCAGAAACATAGCTACTGCATCTAACCATTGCTACCCTGTTTGTCTCCACATTATTTAGCTGATAACAAAAAAAAAAAAAAAATTTCAGCAGAATAGCATCTTCAGATCTTTGCAAAACTGAAGTCCAACCTGATGCCATTTTGGTATAGCTCTTAATAACTTAATTTCATGCAAAACTGTTATCTGTCAACATATTTCAATACTGCAATGGAAATTGGAAGAACACTTCCTAATCTCTCCCAGATTTCAAAAGGTACACAATCTTATTTTTTACACCAAGTTACAGTCTTATCAAGGAGGGAAAAAAAGAAGGGGGATATGTATTTTACTGGGTTTAATCTATGCAGCACCGTGTCTTAAGCAACACCCCCGAAACCTATTAATTTAACAAGGCAGTGGTGAGAACCAGTATAAACAAGAACACCCATCTGCTGTCAAAAAACAATTTTTATTTTTCTGCAAAAATACTGCTTTTCCAAAATCTAATAGGAGGAAAAAATGAAGACTATTAGTTCAGTAACAGCACCACTTTATATTGTAATCATGATCTTTCAACTTCATAACCTGAAACCTACCCTGAAAGAAATAATCCATCAGAATGTGGAAAGTAACTGGATGCTATATAGATTAATAATGTTCAAAGATAAATTTATTTGTACTTTTATTTATCTCAGTACACTTCGTTGACTTAAACTTCTACAACTAATTGATTACATGATATTCTGGAATGATGAATTCTACCAATAGTAAACTAAGAAGATTTCTAAGCAGAACAGTAAGACCCATTTTGTGGTGCTCAGCCAACTTAAATACTAATTCACAAGAAGGAAACTAGATTATCAATTTGAGAAACAGATTTTCTTAGATGTCCATTTCTGTTGAGAACCACTCATCAAAACAAAAGAAAGTGTTTTTATCTTACATGACTACTGAAAAGATGCATCCAGCCTGGATTTCATTACCAGGGACTTCCTTACATCAGCTGCAAAGTACAAACAACACACAAGGTGTATCCTTTGCTTGTATATTAATCTCTCCTCAGTTCAGTTTTAATGAAAAATTAGGATTACAGACAAGCAGGTCTGAAGTCACTCACAAAGACTTCAAGACCTTCTAGTAATTAAAATGTTCTCTTAAAATTTTCCTCTGTATATTCCATTCTACAGCAAGAATAAGGAACATAATTTGGAACACAGATCTATACTGACTATAGTAATGCAAGTGAATGGTAATGCTTACCTTAAGATAAACATTTCCACACAGTATTAAGGACCTTGAAAACAAGAAGCTCTAGCAAAGCTCTTTTCTCTGGTGTATATATGTACACCACATATATACGTGTGTGTGTGTGACAGCTACACTGCTGCCAAAAAAGTGAAAAGCAAATATAGCTACATTCCAAGAAAAAAAAAATACAAAACAGCAAATAAAAACAAAACAACCCACACAGCACCTGTAAAGGGGTGTTAAAATGGGATTCTAGGAAGAAGCTGAAACTGGAAATGTCAAGAGAAAAGCTAAATTTTACTTGCCTTCATCATCATCATCTTTTTCTTTGTCCTCCAAGGCTTGTTTATCCAATTGTTTTGCTACATCATCAAGAGGACCGTCCATTTCTTTATCTGTTTCTTGTCCTGTTCGTAAAATTAAAGCATGACTTACAGTAAAAAGATAGCTCCACATTAGTAAACAACAGTCTCTAAAACATTACAGAGCTGTCACACAGTATTTATCCTACAAGATACTAGAGTGCAGCTTTTTTTTATTAAAGCTGATGCAGTGGATGAGATCGTAGGGCAACACGCTGACAGGCACTGCTATTGAAACTTGTGCATAAAGACAGCGGACACTTCTGACTACTTTTTTTTTTTTTTTTTTCTTTTTTGGCTAGAGTAACTAAATTTTTCTTGCCACAGCAGTAGCCTGCTCCTGTGAGATAATATGGGCGTGAAGTAAATAATTATAAAGGCACATCACGATGATCGCTAACTGCTAGCCTGCTAAAACAAACCTAAACTGTAGTTCCTTCACACAGTTTGCCCAGACTTGCTCCGGCTCTCGGAGGACTTGGGAGGGGTACCGAGACTCCATCATGCGGGATGACTTTTACAGCAGCAGCCTCACGCCTCTTCGCCCTCAGGGCAGAGGAGGGGATGAGGGAACGAGCGTCTCTCTGTCCGCACCAGGGCAGGGAGGGCTCACCCCACTGTAGCTTCCCCTGTTCTGACCGGCAGAAGCATCCTCCCGGCACCCCAGAGCCCCCTCCTCCCCGGGGGGATGCCCTGGAGCCCACGCAGCCGCCACGGCCCGGGACAGCGGCCTCGCCGGCACCCATCACCCTGCCCGCTCCCCACGCCGCAGGACCCTTTAGCCACCCACAGCCCCCCGCCGCCGCGTACAGGCCGGGTCCGCCGGGTGGCGGCCCCCACCTCAAACCCTCCCCGCCGGTTCTGTCAGCGGAGGGTCCGGTCCCGACGCTGCGCGGCCCGGTTCTTACCCGCGGGGCCCGCTTTGCCCTTCTTCTTCTTCTTGCGCTTTTTCTTGGCGCCATCCTCCGCGCCGAGCCCCGCCGCGCTGCCCTCCGCGCCGTCCTTTTCCTCGGGGTCCGGGGGCAGCTCGCCGTTCAGCTGCTTCTCCGCCTCGGCGGCGGCAGCGCTGCCCTCCCGCCCCACGCCCGCCATCTCGCCGCGCCCGCGCCGCCTCCCACACGCGGGGCGAGACACCGAGACACACCGAGATACACCGAGACGAGGAGAGCGAGCGGCCACGCCGCCCCTGCGCTGTACGGTGCGCGCAAGGCACGCCGGGAAGGCTGGAGGACTGGGAGGCGTGGGGGTGGGGTGGGGTGGAGGCCGCTCCCTCCCCTCAGCCGCGCACGCGCGCTGGGCCCTGTGTGGGGAGGAGGGGGCGCGGGGCTCTTACCCGGTGCCCCGGGTCTTGTACCGGGGTTTGTCCGTGAGTTCGGTGCTTGGCTGGTTATCGGTTGCCGACCTGGCGCTGATCTCGTCCCAGCATCTCCGCTGTGTCTCCCCCCACCCTCCCGCAGGCTGTCCCCCGGGTCACCGTCCCGCCGCGTGGGGCAGCGCCGGGTGCCGGCGCCATCATTGCCGTGAAGCTCCGTGTTACGCACGGTCACCTCCTGCTGCCGAGCTGTAGTCCCCACTGACACGCGGGCTTTTACGTGTGTAAGTGGGTTGTGGTTCTGTTTTGTTTGTTTTTTCTTTCAGGAGGAGTGCGTGCCTTTGAGTTTAGCGAAATGCCCCGTCTTGGTTTCCCGCATTTTCCAGCGGGCTGGGATGGAAGGAATCCCATTAGGTGCTTGGGTGGCACGCAGGCACCTCCTCATGGTTGGGCTTCAAGTGTGGAGAGGGTCAGTGCAGCACGATGACAAGGTAGAAGCCAAAGCAAAAGAAGGTTTCAAAAACGCAGGCTGAGGAGCAATGGCGAAGACTTCCTCTGTCTCCACCAGCAAGTACCTTCTTGGGCAAATGGAACAAAAAACCAGAAAAGATTGCCAAAGCAAAGTGGTCCTTTCACTGTGGGAACAGTTGGCACGAAATGTTTTTACAGTTTTTCAGATCGTTAGGATTTTACAACTTGAGAACACTGAATAGATTAACAAAGTCACATGAGAATTTGTAGAGAAGAAGAATTTAAGAATAAAGTGTTCCAAGGTTGGTGGAGCTATAAAGGGAAAATTCTAACACATGGTGAAGGGCGCTGCCTTGTCTGTATTTAAGCACTGCCTATAAAACCAAGGAGAAATACCCTAATTATCTCCACCCACTAATGGTTAATTAAATCAGCCTAATTCTTAACATACCTGCACTGAGCTCACGCTTCCCATGGGTTTTCTGAGTATAACAATGCTGACTAAAAATGCTAATTTTTCTTTTCTTTCTTAATGGTATATTTTAACAACTCTTGCTGATGATGTATTTATAGTATAATACAGTTCATAAGTTATAAATGGGTTTTCTGCATAAGTGTGTTTTAAAATGCTTTGGCAGCCAGGTCTTTGGGAAAACTGGTAATGCCTTGTACCTCACTGAGGCACAAATTCTGCCCCTTTGGCCCTGGCCACTCACTTCCATTTCCTGCTCACAGCTGAGACCCAGGGGCACCCTTCACTCCTGGGCTGATACAACTCTCAGCAAGCACAAAGCATCAAAAGGCTAAGATACTGCCCAGTACTGATCAAACAAACTTAATCCTGGTCTGTGCAGGTGTCACAGCAGCACATTCTCCGGTCCCTTTGCTTTTAAGAGCACTTAAGCATGGAAACATCCAGCTGGGCCTTTTCTGCATCCAGTCTGAGTGCTGGGAAGCTGACTTGTCCAGTCTTAAGCCATGTTCAGAGCAGTGAGACATGCCTCACCAGTTTGAAACCTCTCTACTAGCACTTGTTCCTCATTAAAGCTGTGTGGTTGTTTGTCAATTATTATAATATCAATTAATATAACTGGGCTGTTAAAGCAGAATAAACATTGCATGACAGAGCAGGTGGGCCATCTAATTCTCAGCTGCTATTTTCCTGCTGTTTTGTTGCCCTTACTGCAGTCAGAATTGATGTTGTCCAAGGCTGGTGAAGTCAGCCATGGAGGAATAGCTCTTTCTCATACTGAGAATGGATGATGCAAAAAGCATGTGTGCTAATGTTGCCTAGAACACTTCTTGTTTATTGGTTTCCATTCTATTTTTCCAATTAGGTGGAAGAGGAATCTACAGAGCCTTTTTTTTTTTAGTTGATGGTAGGGGTGTGGGCTAATTCCCTGAATTCTCTATTTTGAGTCATCTTAAATCTTCCTGTGTTACACTTATTGTTGCTGGGCATTTTGATATTCTCAAGAGATACAACAACAGTATTTCTACATTTTGGTTTAATTTTAATCTATTATTTTTACATGTATCAGACTATTCCTACCCTTCAATACATTCCTTTTGGTGCCTTTGACAGCTTGAAAAAGAGAGTTACCAGCTTGTGCTCCTGGTCCCTTCAATCTGGTATGTGCCAAAACAAGAAGAGTTGCCAGACCAAGGATTTTGTTCTAGAACTGAAGTCACAGAAAAAGGAGACCATAAAATCTGCAGAAACTCAGGGAATACATCAGGAGAGATATTAACCAGAGATAAAGAAAGGAAAAATAAGGTCGGTAAGACTCTACAGGCATGAAATTCAGTAGTAAAGGCATTAGAGGAAAAGGGACAACATGTGGAACAAGTATTTCTGTGATCAGCTGAATTCATGAAGCCAGTTTTCTCAGAATTGTTATTCCACCAAATCTGACTGAAACTGGACATTTGCATACACCTCCTTTCCTTAAAAAAGAAAGCTAAAAATAAATCTTCAAGAGGAGTCGTGCTTTAGTTAGCAAAGAATATGAGTGAAAACTATGAGAATGAAAGAAAACTGGCAGTGAGCTAGAAGAGGCAGCATTAATTGTGTCTCTACAGTTTGAAGTTACACTAAACTCCAAGTGGTGTGGCTGGACCCAGGTGCACTCCAGAAGCTGTGCTGATGAGCTTTCAGAGAAGAGGGAATGTTGGAAGGAACGAAGATAAGCACTGCTTCCAGCCCTGGAGTGAGCACTGTACTCTGTGTAGAAGAGTAGAGATAGGCAATGATAACCACTGTGTAAAAAAAAAAGGAATGCTAAATGGAAAAAACCATGCAAAGTAGGGATAAGAAGCTGAGCTGACTGCATTAACAGAGTGCACATTAACATGAGCAGACTGACAGTGGGTCTCCTCGTTCCCCTATTTATTTGTCTCTTTTTTAGAGGACTTGGTCTCTTAGAAACAGAGTGAGCCTCATCTTGTACCATGACCTTACTAGCTCAGGTTTTTTTGCCCTTCTTCTGTTTTTGCTGGTCAGCTATTCCTAGCATTTAATACACTTTATAGTAATGAATGCTACATTTTCCAATTTCATGCTGTACTAGGCAGCATGATAAGTAGACAGTAGCAGACAGGCCATAGGCCAGAGGAGATTTTTGAATACCATTTTTAGCTAGAGAAGGATACTGGGTTTGTTTTCTCACAGTGGCTGTTCCTTAACCAGCCTCCTGGACAAAGCCAGGCAGTAGCTGGGTAATTAAGGGAAGGGCTGAATGCAGTCCACAACATGTGGTAACTAAGCAGCAAGACTTCAAACCCTTTCCTGAAAGAAAACAGAGATACTCACCTCCTCTTCTTTTTCTCCTAAGGAGGCAGCTCCCATGGCACTGTTTTCCTAGCAAAAGAAGTTATGACCTTCAGGAAAAGATTTCTTTCAGGGTATGTTATGTTTTCTTTTGTGTTTTAAAGCTGTATGTAAGTACCAAGAAGTTTCATGGAATGCAGTGGGGGAGCTTTCTCCCCCTGGAAAGAGGGACGAAGGACAACTCGGGAGGAGTAAATAATCTGTATCAGTCTGAAGAAGAACTGAGCAGAGAGGTGTTATTTTTGGTTTTCTTTGTCTTCATGTTTTGTCTTTATGGGACTGATGCCATTATGTATGTGATTACAACACTTCTTTTTTCTAGCTTGTAGTCGAAACTCACAGTCCTTACTCAACTCTAAAAATCCACTGAAGTTAATAAGACAACTTTTATGACTAGAGGTTTAATACCAGGCCTAAAGGTTAAGAAAGCAAATGTATTTTCTGAACTCCAGAAGGAAAGATATTTCCCCTTATCAGTTGCTGAGGACAGATGACACTTGTTTTATTCTGCCATAGTCATCCGTAGTATTTACTATGGGAATGACAGCTGTCACCAAATAGTGTCTTCCTTAGCACAGTAAGATAAAGGGCTTCCTCAATTCTGAAACAACTCCTTCTCCAAGATCTTACCTGAAACCTAGATGAAGTGGCTAAATCAAAGTTAAAAGTGACAAAAGCAGCCGAAGAATTTACATTTAGCATTGTTTACTTTGGACTTCTTTCCAAATTCTTTGATGATTTTTTTTTTTTCCAAAACATCAGTTTGATTACAGCCATAATGCAAACTTCCTGGTGGCTTGCATCAGCTAAAGAATCATCAATGTTCTTTGGAGGACAGATTTTTTAAAGGATGCAAGGAGTGTTTCATAAAAGAAACAAATTTTATCTTACTGCTGAAAGTCACCTTGAGAAGCTCAGAACGCTATGAACTCAGACTGGGACCAAGTAAATGCTTTTAGTTTACATGATAAGATGCATACTGTGAAATATAAAAATAAATTGCCTCCTTTGGAGCTCATTTTTAAAACTGCTTTTAGGTGTCAAGATTCAAATGAACAAAACAGTACATTGTCTGGACCATCATTTCAAAGAGACTCCTTGTGCAGATGTGTAAGGATGTGCTGCAATGGGCATCTCCCTGACAGCAAATCTCTGTGCCCACATGAAGTCTTGCTAGGGGATGTAAGGCTGAACAGAGTAAAGGTTCCCCACACTGGTATCTTTCAAATACATTTTTATATTAATGCTAGAGTCATAAAAAGCCCTCTTCTAAATAAAAGCATATTTATTGACATACTCATTGAGTCATAGCTGCAGATACAAGGTCTTCTTTTTCACATAGCAAACTGAGACATTACCTACAGTAAGAAATAATTCTAGGTCATGAAAACACTAGATGATGATGATAACTATATAAATTATTATTATTATACCTAAATTAAGAAAACCTGATATTTTTATCTTCATCTTTTAATCAACTTCGTATCATTTACTCCACTAATGCATTATGTATTCCCATTCATACAGTGGTAGGCAGATTTCCAAGGCCTCACACAGCCAGTTAAGTCCTCAGCTTCACTGTAGTGTGGAAAACATAAACAGTTTCTTTCTCATAGCTTACTGTTATAACTGCTTTTTTCTGGGGTGTTCCACCCCTTTTTTATCCAGGTAGTAATGGAAGTGATGTTCACAGCTGCAGCACTGAAGGCAGGACCTGTATATTTCTTTGACCAGGTATTTTACTTTATGTCCATCTTATTCTTCTACTTTCCTCTTCCCCTTCACACCTCCTCCAGTCTTAAATTGGAAACATTCATTTTGTTGTAGCTGAAACCTAGAATGAAAGAGATGGTCAAGAAGATACCAGAAGAAGAGTCCTCATATTTCACTACAAGTCATCCCCCTGGCTTTACTCCCAGGTAATAGTGTGACGCCAATAGTGATAACAGCAGGTAAGTTGCTGTCAACCAGTTTTTTAGGGAAGACATAAAAAGGAGTCCCAAGGTAGATGCATCCAGGGCAGAACAGGAGGCGGGAAAGGCATATGACCAGAACTGGCACCTTGCCACGCAGTGTGAGCAGAGGGAGAAAAGTGGGAAGGTGACAATGTCTTATACCTAAACCAAACTCCTGGAGGTATAGTACCTAAAGTTCGTTTCTCCTGTCAGCATTTCAGTACTTTACTATATTTAACATACAAACCATGGGCAGTTTGTTAAAAAATGCTACATAATAGCTATGTATCAACTGTTTTGGCATGGACAGAACATTTTTAGGAGAAGAGCTCTGTAGATTTCAGGAAGTTCGTTTGGGCTGACTCATGTACTGGGAGCCAGTGTTCACAGTATGCCTCTGGTGTGTGACACTTCTAGTTAACTGGGTTTTAAATTCATGTTTCTTCACATTTATTTTAAAATTATATTTTTGTTCCAATGACAAACCATAGTTTGCCGAACTTCCTTTTAGATTTCAAAAATCTATGCCAGATTATTTCAGTCTATGAACATGTTTGTGTGCACTTAAGAAGTGTAAGAAGCTACCACTAAAACTGGAGGGGGTAAACATTTGGGTACTGCAAGGCTTCTGGGTGTTTAGAAGCTTAAGGACTAAGAAATTTTTGGTACACGTTCTTTATATTTTATATTTTAAAACTCCTAAAACTTGCTAATACATTTTACATATTGGCACTCCTCTAACTAAACTTTCACAGTTTGAAATAAAGATGGTCCTCTCATAACCATGGATGATAAGAATTCCCAAACTGGGAAAAAAGAAAAGAAAGCCAAACACAAAATAGAGCTTATAGAATCAGTAGCTACTGGAGAAAACTTCTTTAGACACTCAGTGTTTCATTACATCTACTAGTACTTTGTGTGTCACATCTAAGAAAGCAAAATTTTGGATTTATTTGATCACCATTTTACTGAGGCAAGAGAAAATAATTTTACATAGGAGAGAAGAAGTCAATCAGCATGTTAGATAACACTGCCTTGCACTTCAGTGCCAAAGCATACACTGTCATTGCAGAGACTCACTGATTTGGCAATGGCTGCACTAAATCTCATCATCCTGCTCAGCATTGGTGTTTCTGATCTTGATCTAGGAGTGTCTGTCTTTGGAGAAAATGTGGGTCAGTCTCAGCTGTGAAAGGAAGCACTGCAATCCTGCCCACCTGTATTTCAGACGTGAAACCTAGCAAGGCTCTTTTCTGTGTTACTTCACTGTTACTGCTCACCCTTAATGATACAGCTTTTTCTTCTACTCAGCCCAGCTGTAGACAGGAGTGCTGTCTGTACAGGCAAGCATGCAGAAAGTCGTGAAGATTTTTTCTTAAATGATACAACAAGCAGTTGGCATAAGTCGTTCGTAGACAACATGTTACAGGAACTTGGAGAGAAGTTGCAGCTCCTTGCTAGGTATGAGACTGGTTTCCCTGAGGGACTTGTGAATGTGCTAACCTGTAGCTGGAGAGAACTCACTGAGGGAGTTGATGAACTGAAATGGCACATGCAGTCACTAGCAAATAGAAGTGTGACATCCAGGAAAAAACAAGCCTCAGGGGAAGTTAAGAGTGGTCGTCCAGGGTCCAGACATACAGAGTGTGAAATGACTGCCATCAGAAAAAAACGATCCAAAAAAGGCTTTTGTCTACAATCCTGCTCTACAAAGGGAAAAAGAAAACCTGAGACAGCATCAGACATGCTTGTAGGAGGTAAAGGTAAGGTCATGCTGTGTAAATGTGTTTGTGTCGTAATGTTTGGCTGCAAATGGGAAAAAAGCACTTTCTTTTTAGCCTATACTCTCTGTTGGCTGGGTAGGCCAACATACTCCACTTTATAGCTTGTTATACTGCAGTTCTCTGCAAAGCATTGTTTTAGGACATGATGAAATAGCTTTGCAGCTGAAGCAAGAGGTACAAACACTTAGAAGAACAAAGCCAGTGAAACTGGGCAATGTTTCAAATCATTTATCAAAGCATTTTAAGTCTCCTCTTTCAAGGTGAGTGATACAGTTGTAGCATACTGCGCCAGTAAAAATCATCTGCATCCAGACCATTTCATTCAGCAAGTGTCAGAAATCCTCAGTGCAGAACCAGAGGCTGGGGTCAAGCCTGTTCCAGCTCTCCATGTGCTACCGCAGTCTTCCTCTTTTAACAAAAAGAGAATAATGTTTGGTTTTATGTTTTTGAAAGCTGACTCATCCTACCATGAGTGATCATAAACATTGCATCCCTCTTTCTGTCTAGTTCCCATCGTGCAAAGTGATGCTGACCAGTCATGTGGCACAATCAGCTTCTCACTTTCATCCAGCATTGGTGAGGAAGGAGGTAAGAGCAGCAGACAGCTCAACTGGATTGCTAGTTCTTAACAGAGGTGGTTAGAATTATGCTGCATCTGGACCAATGTTCTGAATGCCTGAGACCTGAAGTGTGGATTAGCATGAGAAGGGAATAATTGTACCAAGCAATAACCTCCCTTGCTTTTTTGATACAATCTGTTTTTAAATACCTGGTCCTGCTCTGGTTATCTTTGATCATCTGCCAACAAAGTTTTCTGCATAGCCAATGCAGGTCCACTATTCTTTGCTAATAGAATACAGCATGAATAAATGCTTTGGGATATTATTTTAAGCCTTTCCCTCTGGAAACTATCTGACCACATATATTTGACTTAATAACTTGCTTCAAGTGGGAGCACTAATGCACTAACTGAAAAGTTATACCATTTCTGCATAAAATGTGGACAGATTTTATGATCTGAATGGAAGAACTGCTTACTCTTCATCTCTTGATGGATTTCCTTATAAACATTGCCATATGGTGCTAAAAAAAAAAAAAAAAAAAAAGAAGTATTTGTGCGTTTTCTTTCTCATCCTGGCCATGCAGTTGGTCAGGTGCCACCAGTACTGCAGAACTGAAATTCTTTGGCTGGTGAAGGTTAAAAGTGCTGCAGAGACACCCAGCATCCTAGCACAGAGGAACAGCTCCATAAACAAATATATAGGCACTAAAGGGAACTGTAAACTCTCCTATTGTTTACTGAAAATGTGGTATATCATTTCTTCTGTTTGTAACAAAGCAACAGCACTTCTGAAATGCTTTACTGTAGTGTGTTCTTGGTGCATCTGAGATATTAAATTTGCAGAAGTATTGATTCCACCTTTAGCTCTTGTACTCACAGGCAGCCTCTTCATTCTTTTGTCTCAGTGATCTCAAGATGATGCACATTTCCCTTCAGCACTCCACCAGTGGATCTGCCAGTGCACTGTATAATCAGGCAGCTGTTGGACTTTTCTTATCCACGACTGAATGTCCAAAGGATCAAGACACCCAGCTTTCACTAAACCATCCTTACCCTTTCCTATCCCATGGCAGCTCCCATTTGCCAGGTTTTTCATCACAGGTTTATTTTTGGTTGGTGAAGGGAATGGATGTGGGGATCTTAGAAGTCTTTTGCAGCCGTGACAATTCTGTAATTCTGTGAATGGCCAGCAAGAGGTAATGCATTTCTGTGACTGCAGTTCTAACCCACCAAGTTCTTGTTTCTGACTGCCTTGCTTTTCACTTTTTTCATAGTGAAACACTCAGTCTAGGGAAACTGACTCTCCCTGTATTGATTTTAACAATGGCTTGTCCCATTCTCTAACAGTCTGTGTCTGTAACCATTTTTTATCACCTCATTTAAACTTCCATATCAAATGATCTAATTTCTTGGGCGTTCTCACCTTTTTAGAAGACTGACAATAACCAAGAATTTCTAGAAATTAAGGAACTTCTTCCTTAAGAGAGGAACTTCCTTAAGGAACACTCCCACTGGCTGCCTCAAATCATCCACAAATGCTGAGCATGTGAACTAAGTAAAATGTACCTGCCATAGTGCAGCTGCAAATACAGGTGTCTTACAGAAATGCATGCTAGAAAAATCCTATGCCCTCACTGCTCAAAATGATGCATGGCTTAATTTTTCAACTACTTCTTTGGTTGCTACTGAGAATAATAAGAGTCTGCACTACCTGCACCCTTTTTTCAGCAGCAAACCTGGGCTGTACACAAATCAAACAGTGACTCTGACTGGTATGGAAAGTTAAGGTCGTTCATACGAAGGTCTAACCTGGAATTTATCTGAATAATATATTTATCAGGATGTCTATCTTCTCCTAGACATATTTTTCTGTTTTTCAGTTGAAGGTAAGAATAATGCACATTCCCACTTACCCATTATGTTCTTCAAGGCAAAGAATCTCTTTAATCTGTTTAAGGCAATTCATAGTGCTTCAGAACTTTGTAGTCATGAATGAATCTTACTTTTTATCGACAGATGCCTTAGAACAGGACTGACATTAATATTGGTCTTCATTTATACATCTAATCTCTCATTCTATTTCTCTAGATTGGATTTTCCAGCTTTCTGACTCACATTCTGAAGATATTCACCAGGAGTTGTCTTCTATGTGGACACTGGAAAGGCTAGAACAAATGCAAAAACAAATGTAAGAAACTGAGTTTTTTACTTCTGTGAGCAAAGTTAGAATAAATGGCAGTGTTTTAATGGATTGCAAATTAACCTAACTAACATGCTGGTCTGGAGAGCATTATTGCCTTGAAAGCTTCCAGAGTTCTGCTTAACATTTCAATATTCATGAAGGAGAAACATACACTTTTATTTTAGGTAATGGCAATGGGAAAATAAGAATTACCTCAGCAGACACGTTTTCAGGGATTAGTGCCAAGACAGTATTTTCTGATAATGATTAATATGGAGATAAACTTTCCAATAGTTGTGAGAAGCTGTTTGAGTATCTTTTGTAAAAGAAACCGTAGTCCATGGAAATAATATTGCGTTTTGATAATTTGCTGTGATCTGTAGCCTGTTGCCTTTCTGGGCCCTGAAGAAAGAGATTGTGTCCAGAATCAGACCTTGAGACTTCTTCATGCTACTTATATTTAAGTTTTTTATTTTTTACATAGCACAAGATAGCTTTAACACCCCGGAGGCTCCCATAGGAAACTGGCCACATGTTTAAAATGTGTAGTAGCTTCCAATCAGCCATTCTCTGAGTATCAGCTATAGTGCTATAGTAGTGTCAAGAGATGGAGATGTCAGCAATAGTTAAGATTTACCTTGCCTTATCAATCCTCTGAGGAAGAAGTAATTAAATTTATGAAGCAGGATAGGTTTAAATGAAAAAAATCTTTGCTGAAAGCTAATTATAAGCATTAATTACTTACAGGGACAGTTAATAAAGTTAGCCCACATAATTTTTTATCTACAGGATACTTCCTGAATTTCAGCAGTTACACATCCCTACTATTTACTGGGTGTTCCTGTACACTGGCAAAATTGTAAATATATTTTGTAAATGTATCTTAGGTAAAAAAAATCTTCATAATAATAGGTTTAGCAGCTAATAGGTGTATAAAATTGAGCAGTTTTTAGTGTGTTAGTGTGTATTTGCTACCATCGCGTTGTACATTTTACAATATAGGACACAAAGCATATTACTTATTGTGGAATTATTATCACAGCACACATCACAAGGAAGGGCATGGAGCTGTTAGAGTGAGTCCAGAGCAGGGCCACATCCAAAGATGATCAGAGTGATGGAGCACCTCTCCTAGAAGGAGAGGCTGAGAGAGTTGGGGTTGTTCATCCTGGAGAAGAGAAGGCTCCAGGGAGACCTTACAGCAACTTTGAAGTACCTGAAGGAGGCCTGCAGGGAAGCTGGGGAGGGACTTTTTAGAGGGGCATGTAGTGATAGGATGAGGGGTATTGACTTTTAACTGGAAGAGGGGAGTTTTATGTTAGACATTAGGAGGAAATTCTTCAGTGTGAAGGTGGTGAGACACTTGACACAAGTTGCCCAGGGAGGTTGTTGATGCCTCTCCCTCTAAGGCTGGCTGGGACTTGGAGCAACCTGGTCTAGCTGGAGTTGTCCCTGCTCATGGATGGGGGTTGGAACTAGATGATCTTTAAGGTTCCTTCCAATCCAAGCCATTCTATGATTCTGTGATTCCTTGGGGAACTGAGCAGCTCGAAGTCCAAAAGAATTGATGCTGCAGCAAAAACTGGAGTTTGCATTGCTTGACCAAACTCTGTATGTCAGCCTCCAATAGCTATGTAATGTATTAGTGAAGCCAAGAAAAAGAAAAGCAACAAGAAAGCTGAATATGTGAGGGTTCTACTGGAAACAATGTATTTTCTGACTTTTTAAATGAACACTGTTTTCTTCCCACCCATGAAACATAGAATTAGAATTACATGTTTGGGAGACCATTGTGAAAAGTATCTGTCATTCATCTTCTTGGATTCTGGGTTTTGACATTTCCCAGCCTGCAACTGTTAAGAACTGCTTCTCCAAAAACTCAGGATACCTCTGGTTATCTGTGGTGCATCTGTTCTGGGATCTATCATTTTACTATTCCCAGAAGTTCTGCAGTCAGATGATTTGGTCTTCCAACTGAAGATGACATTATGCCACAAGTAGGGTCATATGGTCTCTCTACAAGCAAGGTGTTCCCTTTCACAGGACCTGAGCATGTTTGAAGGATTTTCAAGCCCTGTTGGCCCATCTGGTTGGAAGTAAAATATTGCTCTTCATATTGCAGTACCCTGATGCTGCCACCAGATTCCTGTGTTAGTACCATGAGTGTTGGCTTAGTGTTCTTAAATATAAATAAAGACAGGTCAGCAAAAGGTTTCTACTTTTTTCTCTATTTATAATATATATACATATAAAGTATATATATTTCAGGCAAAATTGAAACAGCAAGAAATATTGGCTTGAAGACAAAGATAATATCCTTTGATTTCTGTTGGCTGGTGTTTTACATAATTAGCTTCATTAAACTGACCAGCTTTTGTGCTCATTATTTTCCTGTAGTGATTTTGTTTACCTAATACTAATGTGATGACCTGCACATTTTTTAAAATGCTTAAAGACTAACAGATAAAAGTGTGCTCTCTCATATACATGTAGAATAGTATGCATAGAACACCTAATTGGAAAGGATATCAGCCAAAGGACAGCAGGACTCAGCAGCTGTCTGCTAGGTTTGGGTTGATTTAGCCAGCTTCAAACTCTCTTTGCTTCTTTCTCATGATCAGTCATGAGACAGAAATAGATACAAATTTGGCTGTTAGATAAAGAAATATCTAAATATTTAAATACTGAATATTTAAATGAAGAGTAGCAGAGTGTATGTGTGGAATATAGGATGGTGAAAGTGGAGAAAAAAACCAATCAGGTAGACAGATCTTCAACAGGGGTAAAGTTGACTGCCCCTCACATTCAAAGGATCTCTGCTATGTACAGGTGTAGAAGAAGGTTGGTGCAGTCAGTTCTTGTGCCCCCTTAACCACAAGTGGCATACATGATCTTGACCCGTTGTTATTGGAAAGTAATGTGTTTAATAATATTTATCATCTTTATTTTCAAAGCTCCTCAGGATTCTCACATGAGAAACAATTTAGAAGAGTGAGAAATAGTATCATTAACTGTAGGGAGGTCCTATTGAAAGGTTATGGATGAGAGAAAACAGAAATCTGTCACTTCAGGACAGTATTGCCTGGGGAGGGAACTGGGAGATCAGCAGGTTCTCTTGCACTAAGGAGAAAGATCAGAGAAGAACAAATATTGAGCACATTTTACTGATACCGTAGCTGAAGATATAAACCCAGTGACTTGCTAAGATAATTTTAAATGTACAATAGCTGAGATTTTAAACCAGAAATTTTCATTGTCCATTCTGGTCTGTTAGAGGTATGAAGCACCACATTCTACTGCAACTCATGGGCTGAGTTCATTGATAAAGCACTGAAATGTCTATAAGAAATTCAATAGGTGATGGGGCTGTTCAATGATGTTTGTGAGCCTGCCTGAATTCCTAGCTAAATTAGTAAGCCTGATAATTCCTGTCTCAGCTGAAAAACTCATAAATCAAGCTATGTTTTCTGCTTAGGTCAAACTTCATTCTAAATTAATAGAGGTCTTGACTAAGGAACTAATCAGAGGTGTAATTTTTTCCTCCCTTATGTAAGCAGAAAAGAGCAAACATCCAAGTTGAAAGAAGTGGGGTTAGACAAACCAATTATTCTCCGGCATTATGGTGATCACAGAGATGAAACTTTCTCCAAGACATGGAAGGCTCAGAGTGACATGACCATTGGGCCAGAGCTGACATGTGGCAAACCTCAGATCCCTGTGGTCAAGAAAACAGGCACAACACAACGAAAACTGCACTATAGGCTGAACGATGGCTCATCTTTCATTTAATATCCTTTCAGTTTACACAGCACATGTGTCTTCTAGCAACAGTGTAAGAGGTACTGAAAGGATTTCTCCAGGGGGAAGGCTCAGACTTAATGTGTAGCTCAACAGCTTCCAAGACTTGACTGTGTGAAAGACATCTTTCTTTTGTTCATTTTCTCTCAGAGGTGGATTGTATTTATATAGTACCAGAGACACATCCAGGTAGTCAGGTTATAACAACAAAGTCCAGTATGTGTCAGGTGAGTGTATATGGCTCAGAAATAAATATTCCAGAATGGAAAATGTAGTTACAAGGTAATGGCATCAGACTGCAGTCTGTTATATAGAGTGTAAACTTGTCTTGAATGAGCATCACTGAATAGCCTGCTTGGTCACAGGGAAAACTACCAGAGATATTATGCTTCATAAATATATTTCTTATTTATATGTTGGTCCTGTGAAGGTAACTTTTGGCCTATACCACCCATGTTAGCTTAGTCAGATGGGAGGGTTTTGTACTGAGAGTTGTGCCCATCCTCCATCTCTCCCAACCCATCTCCTTCAAGGAAGGAAATGACTGGGTTGGTAGCTTCACTGATCTGTATGCACCTGCACCCAATGTAGAGCTGATATAGAGTGTGTTAGTCCCTGTGTTCTCTGCAGGGGCATGAAACATAAACTGTAAAACTAGAGAGTGGTAACAAGTGTCTTCCTTGACTCTCACTTTAGCTATCCTTCTCAGCATCTTGCTGTTTGCCAAAGCTACTGCAGTCTCCCGTGTGGGGGTTTCTATACCAACATATTTAGCCCCTCTCCAGATCACTCTATAGTTGGAACTTTCACACCTTTTGGACATGGCAGCATCTATCTTCCTAGCAGGTAGGTAGATGCACTATGAGCTCTTGCTTGATGCTACAAATCAGAGCTGAGACCATGAAGCTATACAAGGATGTGAACAGTGTTCAAAACCATAATGATATGAGAAAGGTAATAAGTTGTGCAGCACTGTTTGTTTGGGTTTTTTTCCCTGCAACTTAAGAGTCTGATCTTAGCTGTGTGTTTAACAGTGGGTTTGGTTTGTTTTGTATGTTTTTTTTTCATCTGCCCTCTCAACTCAAAAATGTAAAGTCTTTGGGCACCAGACTTTTCCTAATGCTAATAATCCATACGGAGGTTGGCATTGGATGATACTAACATATGTGGGAAGATTAAAAAGATCACTTCCATCTTATTTGAAGGTTATCTGGAGATGTAGGACCCTCTGTAAGTCCCCCTTAGGAGTCAAATGCCACTGTTTTTTCAAGCAACCCAAAAGCACTGTTACCTTAATTGCTAAGCTAATCAGAAATAATTTTGAAAGTTGAATTTCCCATTTGTGAAACCAATACCATGAGGACAAGATGCTCTTTGGCTTTCTGGAAAATTTACACAAAGGAGACAGAAGGCTATTGGGAGCCAGCCTTCTGACTGCCTTGGATGCATGAGATGAGCTGCAGATGGATATTCCACAAAGACAAAATGCAGACACCCTCTTCCCCACTCCTGCCAGTTTTTAGTGCCTCACAATGTAATGCATTAAATGGGTTGTAAAAAGAGATGATCAGATTACATTTGTTCTATGTATTTTTCAGTTTTCGTTATGATTTTCTGTATTAGAAATAATTGGTATAGCTTTATGGAGAAATTTGAGCTACTGACCTACTCTGGAATAATTTACACACAACAGAACTGAGATCTTTGTGCTGGACCACCACCAAATATTTGCAGATTTGTTTGGTCCCTGTCCCTTGCTCTCTTTAAATGTGTCTGGGTGACTTCTCTAAGACACTTCCACTTTTTCTGTGCTCTGTTTTTAATAAGGATGGAAACCAAGATTATAATTGTTTTTATTAGAGCTTAGTTGCAAGTTTTAAGAAAAGTGCTTTAACAAGTGTTGTGTGAGGTTTTCCATTTTTATCTTGATTGTTTCTTTCACTGGATTTAATTTCTTTTCCCAGGTTTGTGTTACACCAAATTGTTAAAACAATTGCAAGAATTTGTTTGGATACTTATATCCATCTTTCTTACTTTTGTGGGTAAACACAAAAGTTTATAACATAGACTGATATGTGTTAAAACCCTGTTTAACAGAAGCTGCAGGGTGAACAGTAGTATTCTCAATATCCTCTTTGTCAATTTGAAATGCAGTTGTAAAGAGCAGATGCCTTCTTGTGGAAAGCATACATACTGGTGGCTTCCTCTGAAATTTCAGGCTCACCAGAGCATGTAAATTGAACATTGACAGTTCTCATCTGGTTAACATCTGTTTATATCTCTTTGTAGTTCTGCGCACCTTTACATGTTGTGAACAAGATTATAATTGATTCCTACTTACAGCACAGTTTTTTCCTTAGTTTTAGTCTTTTATGCTTCTCTAGTGACTTTGCAGTACTCAAGACATCTGGGAACAAAATTTCATGCTTTGCAGAGAGGGGCAGTAGCTAAAAATGAAGGACACGTTGGCTGCAGCTGCCTTCATTTTTGAAGAAGTCAAGTTTATTGGATTACCATTCTGGATGAGTGCTTGGATTTGGAGAAATATATTTTATTGGAGTTCTGTAGGGAAGGATTGTTCAGCTCTTCTATAAAAGGACTTTAAAAGGAATTCAGTGCCCACAAAACTAATGGAAGGAGCTGGCCCTTGTTTCAAAAAAATAGTCTAGGAATCCAGAATATTAAAACCCCCTTTTGAAACAGTTCTCAGTTTGGATATAAAATCAAACCAAATCAAGCAAATTTACTTACACTTGCCTAACTTATGTTACTGAAAATCAGTACATGGAAAACATAAAGTGCAAGAATTAAATTTCAGGATTCCTTATGTTTAGTGCTTTTTCCTTGTTAATATACGTGCATTTATTTTTCAAAACCAAGTGGAAATTCAAGAAAAACATCTTTTCTTAAAGATTCTAAACATCTTTTATTAAAGATTCTGTTGCAGTAGTCAGTTAAGTTGTGAGGAAAAAAAAAAACAACCAGCAAACCTAGGACTATGCTGGCTACTTCAAGGAATAAACCCCTCAAATTTCCAATCCTCTATGACTAGAGAAGACCATCAACACAGAGAATCTACTTTAAAAAAATTCTGATTATCTGAGGATCTTATCTGTGTTTTTCAAAATTTGTCTTCATGCAGGATTTGTCTTTGCTTATCTATTGATGTGTTTGCACTTCTGTATACAGAAGTGTTTGGTTAGGTATAGATAAAAGAAGCAATAGAATACATATTATTCTTAATAAATATTAAGGATAGAGTCATAAAAATGTTCCTGAAGCTGTCAGCTGAAGGCTCATACATGAATAGCATCTACATGCCATTTTAACTTACTTGTTTTTTCCTTTAAATTTACAATAGAATTTGAGGTGTTTTAGAACTTCTAGTGATGTACTAGTAAGCGGAAGTGGCATTAAAATAACATAATTTGGCATGAGTTTCTTTTAAATTTGACTTATTAAAACAAGATCTTTTTTCTGTATCACAGGGATAATAATTTATACCTGCCTCACAGACCTGTAGCATGAGAAAGGCTTGATGAAGGAGTGGATATGCAAAGTGGCTTTTAAATTAAAGACTCATAGATCAAAGAGAGCTCTTGGATTGCTTTGGTTTTACCAAGATACACCAGGAAAAACAGGTTTCATATTTCTGCTTGTTTACAGCAACACCGTAACAGTGATGTTTAATCAGGAAGGAGGTCTGGTGACTAATAAAGATGAAGAAATGGTCAGAGAATGGAAATGGCCTCGGGATGGCAAGCTTGCCCAGCCAGTTATAGCACAGGTAATATTTATTGCTTTACTTTTCTTACAGTTGTTTTTACCTCTTCTTTTTTTTTTCTCTTTGTTTTTTAATTTCACATCTTCAGGTCTCTCTGGGGTGTCCTGTTTTCAAGAAACATGATCCTTATGCTTCTTCCTTAGCACATCCTTTTCAAAGAATGGTTCTCCCAACAGACTCCACATGAGTGGGTGTCATTACCTCTGTCTTACTCAAGTGTCAGCTTAGTGAGAAGAAGGAAAAGTGAATTGTCTGCAGCTGTTGTAACTCAGGATTCCAATAAAACAGGGGCCCATCCTCTCTGCTGGAGGCATTTTGGAAGAGACTTTTCTGAGCTCTGGAGTATGAACAAGCCATTCCTCATTTTTTCTTTTGGGCATGTTCAGTAGCAGGCAGCTTTTTGCCTTACTGCAGGCCTGATGCAGTTGCCACTGATGTCCATGTGAAGTCTTCCGTTGTTTTGTAGTTACCAGAGCTGGGCCTTGCATGCTGCAAAAACGCCCACAAACAAAGGTGAAACATTTGAGACCCCAAGTCAGTAAGTGTGCCCTCAGGCATGGGGGTTGGTAAGCACAAGTGCTATCTACAGGGGTTGGATCAGCTGGTTCTTTTGTTCCTTGCTAATACAGAGCTACTGGCAACATGCTTGGTGTTTTACACAGGGCATACATAAGGCCCCATCAGTGATGGAGGGTGATCAGTAATGATGGGAAACCAAGCCCCCATACCCTGTTTTCTCTACTTGGCTCATACTACTGGGCTGGCAGCTGACAGGAAGGAGTAAATTTAAGTGAGTGACCATAAAATTCTTACAGCTGCCACAGCTGTTTTGTACAGGCAGATATACTTACTTGGAGTTGGATTTTTTTCTGCAAATCGACTTTTGCTTATTCAGTGAAATCTGCAGGGGGTTCAAATGTCAAAAATACCATGCTGTGTCTGCAGTTTTGGTTTTTACAAAGTCTGTAAAAATCAAAGCATATAATTATTGAAACAGTTTGGATTCAAACTGTCAAATACAGATAACTGTATCCATAAAACTGGATATCAAATACAGAATGTGACGGATTATAGTATATGAATTACGTGCTATATCAAATTAATCTGCTGTCCTTCAAGAGCCACATGAAAATGGAAATGAGTTTAGTAAAGCTGTTAGGCTTTGCAACACGGTGTTTATTTTGTTTGAATAGGAAAGAGTGTCCAGAGGATGGAACATGCTACTGCAAACTGGTTTTTGTATTAAATGGAAGTGGTTCCAAGTCCCCTGCTTGCTGTCACCAGGGCATTCTTCATGGTCTACGTGCACAGACAGTGCTGAAGGCTTTAGTGACCACAGTTTTAAGAAAGTATTTTGTATGTGTCAAAATGCTAATTCTTTACTGGGGACTAATTTGGACATTTTCCACATTTCACCCACTCACACCAACAGTTAAACAGCAGCTGAAGGGCAAGCAAGGACTAGAGCTTCTGTCTGTCTGTCTGTCTCCACAGCCTCTGCCTCTGAAGTATATGTGCTTTCCTGAGTGGTTTGAGCAGTATGAGAGTTTCTCAGTGCTTCCTGCTGTACAGCATCACCTTCCAAACTGTGCACATTCTCAGTACAGTTCCTTTGGAGTCATTCAGGCCCAGGGCCAGGAGCTGTCTTTGTCCACAGGCTACAGGCTTAACTTTGCAGGATTCAGATGAGAACAACAGCCCTGAAAATGCTTTGTAGACTAAAGCCTGGAGTACCCGAGCATTCCCTTGGTTATGACCAACTGTCTTGGGCAACTCTTTGAGACTTCAGTCTGCCTCTACCATCCAAAAATAGATATGAACATTTGGTGGAGTTAGTAAAGCTCCCTTTTTGCTCTTCCAGGTTAATGAGTACATCACAGTGAGGATTGCTGGGCGCTTTGCAATTAGCTTGGTCTACAAGTGGCAACATGAAAGTGTGTGCTTGTCTTTGTCACCACCGCAGGGTGCGGCTCTTCCACGGCTGGAAGAATGGGTATGTTGTAGCTGATACAGTATTGTATTTTATGAAGGCCCTTTAATAACATTATTTGCTCTGCAAACTCGAGAATTGATGAGCTCTCCCAGAACATACACTTTGCAATTTTATTTCCCTCTATGTGTGCTAAGTGCAATGGTACAGAGCGATTACTTATGAGCTTCTAGAGACTAAATATAAGCTCCAATGGATTTATGCCAAGGTCTGGCCCAAAAGGGACAGTTATTTCTGTGTCCTTAGGTTCCTACTTCTGCCTTTTGTTTCTGGCTGATTTCCTTAATTATGTTATATATTTCCTATTCATAACTTCTGGTTATAATTTCCTACTTTTCTACATCCACTGTGTCTTAAGTGCAGCTAGAACAGAGAACACTTTTGCTCAGAAAGGATGGCTAAATATTACTTGTAATTTGTCTAGAATTCTCTGGTCTATATCTGTCCTTTCTAGAATTGTCAGATAGAATACCAAGTGCATTGACAGCCTTTTCTGAGGTAGGTATAATATATTGTACTGTAGTTGTCAGGTAATGAATGAAGCCATAAGAAATCCTGATCCAAATCATTCTGGTCTTCACTTCCATGCAGTGAGCTGACATTCCAGCTAGGTTAATCATCCAGCCAAACCTCAGCACCTTAAAGGCAAATACTGTCTTATAGTTGGGCTGAAATAGGTGGTTTGTAAAACAGACTTTTTATGTGATTTGTGAGTCAGAAAAAAAGTTGCAAAACAGTTGTTGGAAAAGCAGAAGTCTATGATCCAAGTAAAAGAAAATCAAAATTCTGTTTGTTCAGACTTTATTTCCTTCTTCCTGTTGTATAAGAAAGCATTTAGCCTAGAAAATGTAAAGCACATATTGCAGGTCTATAAAAGGTATCTATACATGTGTCATGTCTCATTGATTTTAAGAGAAATTTAGATTAAATCCTAAATTTCTGAGAAACTAAATTTGTTGGAGTAATTAAGTGGCATTTTGTAACCGGGTTTCACAGTGTTTAGCTCACAGGCTTGGATGTTAGAACGCAGTCAGTAAAATTACTACAATGAGCATCACCATCGTTAGCAAAAAAATACCCAGCTTCTCACTCACACACCTTTCTGCTTATGTGGGCAAGGAAACATTGAAATGAAGGGGTATAAAAGTAGTAGATTAATGCATTAAAAATCTAACCTATTTTTCATTTGTTTGGAAACAAAAATTCAATCTACATTTCATAAGCAAGACCTTAGCTTTTTTAAGCAGCTCAACAGTTCTTTGATTAAAGAAGATTGAGAAGCTCTTAATACCTCCTTAATAAACAGCAGTCCCTAACTAGGATGAGGAGCAATACTTTATTCCTTCTGATTCTGGAAATAGCTGGGCCATAACAATAATACAGCTACTCCTGAGTCCCTTTAAGACTGCCACCTGAAATTCTGCTAGAATGAGGCTTCCTGCACAGAAGAATGGAGAATATGTGCCACTCTCAAAGAAGAACTAGGAAAGATGAAGCACCGTACAGAATCCTCTGGATATCTTTCCCAGGTGGAACTGAAAGAGTCACTGCTCTGAAGGACTATAAGGAAATAGAGATAACTGATATAACTCAAATAAGTCTTTTGACTCATTCACATCACAGCATCTTAGAGCAACAGAATGGTAGGGGCTAGAAAGGGACCACTGGATATAACGTAGTCCACCCCGGCTGATAAAGCAGATTCACCTAGAGCAGGTGGCACAGGATTGCTTCCAGGTGGGTTTTGAATGTCTCCAGAGAAGGTGATGCCATAAGCTCTCTGGGCAGCCTGTTCCAGTGCTCTGTCACCCTCAAAGTAAAGTTTCATGTTCAGATGGAATTTCCTGTGTTTCAGTTTATGCCCTTGTTTATGCTGGGCACTGCTGGAAAGAGTCTGGCCCCGTCCTCCTGGCACCTGCCCTGTGAATACTTATAAGCATTCGTAAGATCCCCTCAGTCTTCCCCAGGCTAAACAGACCCAGGTCTCTCAGCCTTCCTCATGAGAGAGATTATTCAGTCTCCTAATCACCTTCCTAACCCTCTGCTGGACTTCCATCAGTAGTTCCTTGTCTTTCTAGAACTGAGGAGCCCAGAACTGGACATAGTGCTCCAGATATGGCTTCACCAGTTTAGAGTAGAGGGGGGAGGATAACCTCCCCTGACCTACTGCCCACACTTAATGCACACAGGATGCCATTAGTCTTTTTGTCCACAAGGGCACACAAGGGCTGACAGGACTCCCAGGTCCTTCTCCCCAGAGCTGCTTTCCAGCAGGCCAACCCCTAACCTGTACTGGTGCTCCCCAAGTTCAGGACCCCACATTTGCCCTTGATGAACTTCATGAGATTCCTCTCTGCCCAAATCTCTGGACTGTCCAGGTACTGCTGAATGGCAGCACAACCTTCTGGTGTATCATCCACTCTTCCCAGTATCATCAGCAAACTTGCTGAGGGTACACTCTGTCCCTTCATCCTGGTCATTGGTAAATATGTTGAGCAGGACAAGACCCCATATTAACCCCTGGGGACACCAGTAGCTTCAGGCCTCCAACTGGACTCCACACCACAGTTCACAACTCTCTGAGGTCTGTCGTCCATCCAGTTCTCAACCCACCTCCCTGTTCACTCAAAGTGATCATCCTTGAGTGGGTGTTTAGAATGTATACAATTTGTAATTCAGATCTCCTTTACACACAAAGCCTTCCTTGATGAGGCACTGAGGTGGAGAATTTGACTTAAAGAGATTTTGGCTTTAAATAGCAGACACAGCAAACTCCACCTGGATAAAAATACACCTTAGCAGGCAGCTAAGGTCTGAGACAGAGACAACCTGAATCTTTACTTACTCTACTAGCACAAGGATGTAAAAAACCTATGAAGTTTTAATGTAGTAAAAACCTATGAAGATGTTAGGACCAGAAACTTTTATTGAGTCATTTTAATTTGATTATGGGTTTCTACTCTCACAAACTCCACATTGACTCATCAAGACAAACCCTAGCAGCACACACGAGAGGTATACAATACTCTACAATCATATTGTCCTTCCTTCTCCAAGCAGGACACTTGCTTAAACCCTACTGGTCCAAAAGAACCAATTACTTTGAAAGGTCAGACTTTTTTGAAAATGGATATGAGGCGTGCTCACATTAGAATATCAGCCTTAATTAGTGGTATTTTAAATACTTGTACCTGTTAGTTCATTATAGAATAACTGACAACACCAAAAATGGTATAAACTTTGAGGTAAATCAGCATTTGTCTTTTTAGTTTTCCCTTTGTTTCTTATTAATGAAAATTATCTTTCCTCTGAATTTTGACAGTGCTACTTACTGACTGAAAAAAAGGAACTCTCAAGGGGTGCAATATTAAAATTGTTTATTTTTAATTTAAGTGTATTTTATTTAAGGTATGAAGTAGAGACTCTGTAGAGTTAATTTTATATTAATTTTATATTAATTTAAGGTTACAGTTGTATTTTTCAGAGGAGGCTGTCTCAGTTAATTTTTGCTTTCCATAGTTATCAAGGGCTCTTTCACACACACTGATATGTTAATTGTTGTTTGTAAAAAGTTATTACATGTGTTGTGTTGTTACTATGTATGTTCAGAACAAATTAAATGTGGAGCATTTGATTGGAATTTTGTGTTTTGTATAGTGCAAAATGCTGTCTTCTTTGGCCACTGGAGTTTTCATGAGCCCAGCCAAGTAGACAAATGTTATCAGTATCTACTGTGCTTTTCAGCATTTATTGTTTCCTTTGTCCAGACTAGAAGAGGGCAATATTCACTACTGCAACTATTCTCCAATGATGGTTGAGCTGGCTAAAAAAGTTTTTTTTTAAATTACACCCAGTTGTATCAATAACTTTTACTCAAGAAGGTGTTTGTATCCCAAAGGCATTTAATAGTGTATGCCATTGGCAGCACCACAGAACACCAGATGGAATCATTAAGTTCTTAACTGTGTTTTTCCATTGTTATTTTTTTTAAAGCCAAAGTTGACAGAGCTGTTGATGAAAAATGAAGTTCCAGAGGCAACTGTAAGCCGCATAAATGACATCCATGCAGCCAGAGAACTGAGGAATTTGCAGAGGAAGATCTGGAGCATTGTGGGTGACTGGCTGCAGTATTATCGCACAGCCCTAGGTCAGGCATGGTCAGAAAACAGCTGGGAACGTGGTTTTATGAGCTTGTTTTACTACCAGCAGATACCAAAGTAGATTGAATAGTCCTCTGAAAGTTCTCCCCAGGCTGATCATCAGAGAATACAGATAGCTCTGGCTTGAACACCAAACTAGAAGGCCAGTGGGTGACCTGTTACTCATATTGGTGGGCAGGTACTTGATATACTCCTCCAAAGTCTGCAGATATTTCTGTTCTGTTTCCATACAGCACGGCACTAAAATTGCCAGGCAGGTGCTGAAGAAGCCAGCTCTACAACTGACAGCAGCAGAGGTGCTCTAGAGTGCCACAGCATTCAGTCTGATCAGTCCTACAGAACATTTAGTGCAGACATAGCAGCACATCCTGGGCCAGGCTGATACTTCTGCATGGTACTGCACCGTACCAAGCACACCAACGTGGTCAGGGATCAGTGCAGTGAGGTTCTTTCACAATACAGACATGCTTTGTGTAGATCCTTGAGATATTTTTTGAGCTGAACAGGCAGTGATTTCAGTCCTGTACTGAGGAAATTACTGGGGACAAGGGGACAGGTAATGACCTCTCTGATTCCCTGTTTTCCTGGTAGCGCAGCAGCTTCAGTTAGAATAAGACTGTGAAGATGGGGAAAGAAGGGTTTGGAAAAGAGGAGAAAAAAAAATGTGTATAGTAACTACTAACCTTTTTTGGAGGTGGCTGCCCTATATGCATTAGCAGTGACTTTTAAATGAACTATCAGATACCATATCAGATACTCTGAGTTCATCTGGTGTGAAAGCCAGACCTGGGCAGAAGGCCCTGATTTCAGCCTTGAACTGAATAAAAATTGATTTATAGAGCTCATGCTGGTGCATTACATGCCATGGGAATCATGTTTGATAAATAAAAGCCTCCTTAAATAATACAAAAAAATAGTTGCAATAACATACTTTGGTTTACTGAACATGCTTCTGTTGAATTGGCACTGCCTGAATTCTATATCTTTGCTGATTAAATTAGCAACATATACATTCCATATATTGGAGTCCTCTCGTGGGGAAGACAGCTTGAGCATCACCATTTGCCTTTGAAGGATTAATTTTCCCTCTTGTACCTTGCCAATATCATTGTCAACATTGATAAGTTGTTTTCCTGGATTGTAATCTACCCACCAGAAAAACCTGCCAACAACAATTAAGTATAACAATTAGTTGTACCTAATTTAACAGAAGATAACTAGTTCTGGGCAGGAAAAGGGATCTATAAAAGACTGAGGATCAGATCTGCTGCCTGAATTAAGATTTTGGCTTTAGCAGGTTGAGGGAGGTGATCCTTCTCCCCTGCTTTGCACTATTGAGGCCATACCTGGTGCCCAGTGACAGGATCAGAGACCATGGGCACACACTGGAAAACTGGAGGTTCCTTCTGAACATCAGGAAATACTTTTTCACTGTGATAGAGGGTCTGGGGACTGGCACCAGTTGCTCAGAGAGGTTTGTAGAGTCTCCTTCTTGGAGATACTCAAAAGCCATCTGGACGTGGTCCTTGGCAACTGGCTCTAGGTGGCCCTGCTAGAGCACAGCGTTTCGACCACATAGCTGCAGAGATCCTTTACAACCTCAACTATTCCATGATTCTGTAAGTTCAGGGTTACCTTTCAGTATTATATTTCCAGCTTGGGTCACACAGCAGATGAATTACATTTATAAGCTTAAAAACCTCTTTAGTTATCAAATAAGGGCCTGCTTTGTTACTGACTTTATCTGTGGTGGTGTATTGCAGGAATTGACCGCATACGCCTTCAGAAGACATCTGACCTTCCCCTGCAGCCCTTAAGGAAATGCATAATTCAGTCTCCAGATGCTCTCCCAGTTACTTTGGTGTTACAGAGATCACAAAGGAAGAGGAAGGAAAACAGTCAAGCTCCCAAGTCAGAAACTCCTCTTCTAGACCAAATACAGTCAGCTCCTCTTTACAGCATGCAGAAGAAACCATATTCTTATCTTCTCAGGTGAATAAGAGAGACAAGAGGAGGAGCCAAAAAAGTACTTTTCACCCAAGTCACAAGTTGTTAAATGATTCCTTTTTGATAATTTACTTACACCACACAGTAAGAATTTACATCCTTTTTCCATGAGAAGTTATCATCAGTACCTCAGAGCCTTCTTAAGGAAGGTTGGGAAGGTTTGAGGAAATGCCCCTACTAGATATTTAGTACTGTTTCAGCAAATAAGATTAATTTTTATTATTATTACCAGTCACATTTGTAGTAGTAGCATCCAAAAAACTCTGTGTGGAACAAAGCCTCCCTATAGCAGCATTTATGAAGAGCAGTTATGCTCTGTGTGTCTTGCATTTGCCTGATGTTCTACTCTTCCGAGTACCACCATCTACCAATTACAACATATAGAAAATCCAAGCTTCAGACTTGCTTTCTCAAGAGTTTTAGAGTCACAGTAGTGGTTCTTTGTTTCACTTCTACATAAAAATATGTAAAAGAAGTCAGAGAAATGGAGGGAATATTGTTTTCAGCATCTTTCCCAACTACTTGCCTTTTCGACTACAAGACAGTCTGTATTTAATTTCAAATTATCTGCTGGTCCCAGACAAATGCCTTTTTATTTGAAGAGGTTTTCAATATCCCTAGCAATTGTCAGAAACCAGACTTGACTCCATGGTGCATCTTGCTAATGCAAGATGCTTGTCTTGTTTTATATTGCCATTAAACTTTCACTTACTTGCTGTTGTTTTCTCATTCAGGACTTCTGTTTCACTAAATAACGATACCAAATCAGAGATGCTGCATTCAACTCAGTTCAACTTAGATAAAAGAAGGAATGTACTTAATGTCATTAAATCACGGTAAGGAAATCTAAACCCAAGATTGGACAATGATGTCTTCAGTGTAAACACTGATGGTTGTAGTTTCTTAGCAGATAATTTCTTAGATATGGTTAAGCAGTTCACCTGTGCCTCGAAATTGTTACACCATTGCATAGGATGCATTGCATATGGATCAAAAGTAGTACTAAATTTTCAGACCTCAGTAAGAAAACAAGGTGACAGTATTTCTGGCTGTATTTTGGTGGTTCAATGTTCAACTTCCCTTTGAGGAAAGTTTGCTTTCATTGATAGCTTTGCTTTTCATGATACCTATAGGTGAACAGCAACATTTCAACTATGTCTGAAAATGTGTAAAATTAATGGAACAAATTACTTTTAATGGAACATTACTTTTAATTTCATACAACTAATCTGTAGCTCAACTGATGAAGTACAGATACCATAAATCTCAAGTATTTCATTATTCCTCCCGGTCTGCTGAAATTGTAATCTCATTTTACATACATGTGAAGATGAAAACAAAAAATTTTGTGCCTTCTTCTGCTGTCTGTGAGATTACTTACAGTCTTTATTCCCTGATCCATTTCTTTTAGACTTTCCTTTTTCTTCTGGTACCTCCAGCACAATATATGCCCATCAAACATCTAGTACAGGCCAGTGCTTCTCATATCTCTATTTTAGTGCTCTTCTCTTGGCACAGTCATTTAGGGATTGATCCAGCATCTCCAAATACAGCAGCAATTCCATATGTTTCAGAAGGCCACAGGGGAGGACTTTAGAGTCTTTTGAGTTTTGTTTTGTTTTTTTCTTTTTTTCTGGTCCAAACCTTTCATAATATTTGCTCTCACAGTGAGGAAGCTGTGTTCAAAACATAACCCAAGTCACCTAGAGTAGCGTGGCAGGTTCTTAATGCCAACATGATGTCTTTGCTAGAGGTGTGATGGTAGGTTCCTGGAACTTGACAATCCTAATGCCTGCTTCACAGGACCAGAAAACCTCCAGAATCCCCCCAAAAATGTCAAAAGGCTTCCCAAACAAGTTAGTCTTCAGAACACTAGTGAAAGACCAATAATATCAACACACATAACACATACATATGAATCTAAAATAAGGATAGTACAATCATTTGTCAGAGGTAAGAGGTGCCTATGAGGCCATCACATGATTAGGGAGTGGCCTTTGAAGCCTGCTCCTGGCTGCTGCCAGAGCCTGTCTGGCCAGCTCAGCTGGTTAAAGCACATCCCTTGTTCTCCTGTCAGCCTGGTTGCAGAGGCTGTGTTTTGGCAGAACCCAGGAGATCCACAGCAATTGTGGTTGCATGAGACCTTAAGAAATACCTGAAACATTTAGATAACTGCACGCCTCAGATAACACAGGCAAGACCCATCATTTATAGAAATGATTTAAAATGATTCTTCAATCTGTAGTTCATTTATTTGACAGCCTGACTTCCTAACACTTTCCCCTCTATTTTCTCTTCCACGTGACAGGGACAATCCGAGGGTCATATCCCAGCTTGCTTGTCCTGCTGTGCTTCGAAGAATTATGAGGGGGGAGGAAGGGAAGATATGCAGGTGTAGTAATCATCAGATTCCCTACGTGTCAGACTTGGAGTATGATTGCCTCATTAACAATCAGATGTCCTCTAAGGAGCAGGTTATAGTGGTCTGGGTCTCATCTTCACGAAGAAGCCTGGATCCTAGTGAAGACAAGATAGAGCAGCTGTATGAAAGCCAGAACAAGAACAGAAGTATGCCTTGTGCCCAGGTGGGTTTTATCAGAAAGTAGAAAGTTTCTCCAGCACATGCTAGAGATCTTTAAAGAGTCTTTTTGTAATAATTTTCTGTTTACCTGGTTGCTGAAATATCTGAAAAACTGTCTCACCAGAAGTGTCTAACTGGTACCAACTCCAAATATGTGTTCTACAGGAATATTAAAAAAATACTTCCAAAGTAAGGATAGAGTCTAGAGATGCTAGAATTTCCTAAAAAACCAAAAACAAACCACTTCAAAACAAATGCTCTCTCAAAACTAAATATTACTGGAATCCATATATTTGACAGATTAAATTGCTATTGTCAACTTAGAGGTATTCCTCACATCATTCTTTTTTTCTGAGAAAAAAACTGGAATAGCCCTGAATAATCCTTTGATGTAGAGCAAGAACCTCAAACCTTGATTGAAAATCCCTAGCACTAAGTCTTGGTGGCCTTACTAGTGTAGTAGCACAGTAGTAGGAAATCCTGAGGCTGTTTGTGCATGTGTGCATGGCTACTGTGGTATTGCAGGCCCCAGTGATTAGTAACCACAACAGTCTATTGCATCAGTTCAGAAGAAATATGTGATTTGGTAGAAATGTGACAAAATATCTTTGTTTGTTGTTGTTGTTGAAACATTTTGGCTTTCAGAATTAGCACTTTCTAGCAAAGATGAATGCAAAAAATTCTAGCATGCTGCTGGAAAATTTCAAACCAGCTCATTTTCCTTACAGTATAAAGTTACTGAGTAGTGATTTAATACAACACTGTCCTCACAGTCACACAGCCAAGCTAAGGAAATGCACAGAAGGACTGGAAATACAAGTAAGTTAAAGTGTGGAAGGGCAAAAAGAGAGGTGATTTTTAATATTTGTTTCAGTGTCCCCTGAAACATTGTCTATTCTTATAATTAACAGAAAATTTCTCCATAAAGCTAACATTAGACTTGGCAGTAGACACTCAATGGGCATCTTTATCGTCTAGACATGGTGTGCACAACAGTAAACAGTGGTGACTGCTGTATTCACAATTTCCCACTTCTTACTAGACATTAGTGCAGCTGCAGTGAAATAGAAGTGCTCAGAGGATATGAGTCTGCCTTATATAGCTTCAATACCAATTCAGGCATTTACATTTCTTCACTATGTCTCATTTATCCATTCCTTGAGGAACTGGTCACACAACAACTATAATTGCTGATTTGCAGGTGAAAAGTTAGAAAAGAAGAGGTCAAATTCTGGACCTCATGAAGTCTTTGGGAAAACTCCCATGCATTTTAGTACCAGCAGGGTTCTTAGTCCAATGGCAGAGGCTAAAGTTGAATTCGAAATCTACATTTTATATAAAGAGGAATAAAGGTGTTTTCAGACCTAAATTTCCATATTATTTTTTCCTCTTGGAAGCCTGACTTGAAAACCTGTTTGGGAAATCTGTTCAACAAAGGCTTGCATCTTGCCTCCTTGTCTCACAGTTTGGTCCTGTATTTGGCCCCTGTCCACCAATGGCAGGAGCACAACACTTTTGGAAGCCAAGATTCCAGTTTATGACAAATCCATCAGAAGGTTGCACAGTGATTAGCTACCACCCCTATTCTCACAACTGTAAAGTGTAGTTTTATAAATCAGGGAAGCTGTTTCTTTTAAGAATGGAGAAATACATCCAGAAAGAGAAATTGGGAAATTTAGAAGCCTCTGTCATTGGACTGACAGTGTGAAGACCCATCCCTACCTGGTCTGAAAGATGATTCGAGTTCATGAAGCCATGTTTGGAATGAATGTTACAAGCTTAATTGGTCATGCAAAATTTACCACCTACTTAATTAGATAACTGTACTTCGCTTTCGCTTCAGGGTTGTCAGGATTCCTTTCGCCTCCTCAAATACAACATCACTTCTGCAGATGCACTGACAGATCGCCAGGGTTCCCTACTGAAAAGGAGACATAATGTAGCTCCTGGCATGTTTTTGGTATGTTAAAACAATTACTCTCAATTATTTAACTTTTGATGTGGTCTGGTTACAAGTGAGTGACTTTGAGATTGACATGTGTCATGAATATTTGGGCCATCAAGAGAGCAGAACACTAATCTTCATTCTTCAGAAGTACCAACTATTGTCCCAGCAGACCCAACTCTTCGTATCTATTAGCAGTTCAGGGTTTACAATGCATCAGGTCATTCTCATTCCACCTATAAAAAGCAAGAAGCACATGCTAGTTTCTACAGCATTAGGAAAGGAATATAATCTCTTCATTTGGACTTTGTAGGTTAGATCTAGCCATCTGTATACCCTTAATCCCATTTCTGCTTCATCTGTGGCAAAAAATCTTGAAGCACATTA
This sequence comes from Calypte anna, assembly GCF_003957555.1. Lineage (NCBI taxonomy): Eukaryota > Metazoa > Chordata > Aves > Apodiformes > Trochilidae > Calypte > Calypte anna. The sequence continues at coordinate 90,132,626 of NC_044244.1, forward strand.
CACAACAACATCACAGAATCACAGATTCATCCAGGTTGGAAAGGACCTCTGAGATCATCAAATCCAACCCTTAATCCACTACTACTGTGGTTACTAGACCATGGCACTAAGTGCGACTTCAGTCTCTCCTCAGAAATCTCCAGGGATGGAGAATCCACCACCTCCCATTCCAATGTCTGATCACCCTCTCTGTAAAAATTTTTTTCCTAATATCTAACCTAAACCTCCCCTGGCAGAGATTAAGTCCATGCCCTCTTGTCTTACTGGTAGCTACTTGGTAGAAGACACCCACCTCCACAACATGTTTCAGTCTTTAAAAAAAAAGAAAAAGACTCCCAACATTCTGGGAATTACTCTTCTCAAATCAGGAAGAAGTCTAAGATGAAACATGAACTGAAGTTAAAGTACTTGTGTAGTTTTCATGTGTAGCCTGTAAATATTAGGATTTCCTGTAAGAGATTAATTCATAGGTGATTTATTCTATTGAAGTTTTGCATGCAAAGCATACTTGCATGTTTTGGAATACATTATTATAATACTGTGAAGAGAGGATTTTCCAGGTGTTGTTCACCTGTGTTGACAAGATGTTCACTTCTGTTGCAAGCTGGTATTAGGCTAAGAATATGCAATCTCATCTTGCATCACACAGAATTGCATTATAAGTGGATTTTAATAATCCTCACATCATTCTGTAAACACCATCAAAAGCACCGTTTTGCTTGGTTATTTTAATTACTTTCTCCTGAAGTAAGGAAGGAGGAGACAGCTCCCACTAATTATTGTTTGATTGTTCTTTTTCTACTTCTTAATAACTGTGAGGAATAAGTACTGCTTCCTGTGTTCCCTCTGTACAGTTTTAGTAGTGGCCATGACATTAAAACAGAGGACCTTTCAAATATTGTCTCACCTGAGCTACTGTGAAATTAAAGGCATATCTGTCAGTTAGGAATGAGTGATTCCTGCAGAAAAAGTACTTCTCTATGTGACAGCTCTCTGTGATCAACCTCTCTGTCCACTGGGTGACACCAGCAGCCTGACATTGCTTAGCTGCTGTACTACCCACACAACACAAGTCTGAAGAATAAGTTGTTAACCACACAGCTTCTGCTTTCCTGGTAAAATTAACATTTTCTTTCCTCTCTGGTGGCAAAGTGATGTAAGTAAACCAGTCAAGTAAAATGCAGAAAACCCTAAATGTTTTCCAAACCTTCTACATGTCCTTTACAAATCTAAAGGAGACAAAGTGGGAAAATACTGTGTAAAATACAGAGTGAACTGAGAGCATGTTGTAGAGAATTTGAAGATGGCACTGTTTAGTGTGAATGACCCACAATCGATGAAAATTATTGTTAACAGCTCTGAGAAACTCAGGTAACTAATCACAGAGGTGAAGGTTGATTCTGTTTCATGTCACCTTTTTGTGTTCCCCTGTGGAAATCATTTATTATTTTTAAAAGAAAAATCAGGTTAAGAAGTAGCACTTTGTGTTTTATGAGCTGATTAATTCTTAGAACAGCTTATAAACTACTTCTGATTTAAAAACAATTTAAAGACATTCTATGGTACACGTGCAGGTTTTTGTTTTGGGTTTGTTGTTTTTTTTCTTTTTGTCTACTTGTATTTCACTGTTACAAAGATCAGCCAACAGAGCAAGCTCAGTTTTAGACAATACCTAGATAAAGACAGATAGGCACAAAAGATGCATGAGTAAAACTTGAAATCTAGCTAGCCTGTCAGCATGGTCTTAATTACTGGTTTTAAAAGCTGAACAGTAAAGCTCAGGTGGCTAGTTCTTTTGCTTGAACAAGAAACTAACCATTGTGTGAGGAAGAATGGAGTGTGTTTTTAGAAGGAATTTGTTAATAGTCCTTTCTATCAGTCCTTCTAATGTCTCTCAGCTGGCATAATCAGCCAGCACAAACAAAAAGTCCCAAAGGTATAAGCCTACTTCACTTATTACAGCCACCACAACTTTTCAAATGACACAGAGGATGTGGTACAGATGGAGCCTTCTTTGCCATTTCCAAAGAGGTATTCAGCTGTCACCATGCTCAGACAGAGTGGTTTAATTTACCAGCAGAAGCAGTAGCAATTGATAAGTTTCACAGGCGTGGCTCTGAAAGGCATGACTGGACTAAAGCAAAGCTGCCAAAGGTAGCAGCTCCAGCTCTCCTTGTGTTATCTGCATACAATGGTGACTTGTAAAGAGCAAGAGAAAGAGAAGCTGTCAAATGCAACTCTACCAGGAGTCACAAATTGGAGAGAGTCACAGCATTTTATGTAGTCATTTCCAGAACAGCTCAAAAGCAAAACAATAAATAGTATTCAGAAGTTCTGAAACCTGAAATAGACAATATTTTTTACTCTTGGACAGCAGCATGACCTTTGCTGAAGAACTGGGATTGGCCTGATTGCAGATAGAAGTAATAGTCATTAAGAATGAAGTCACTACATTTCTGGTAGATTGAAACTCATTTTTTCATAGTTCTGAAAAATTGGTCATGTGTCAGAGATGACAAAATTCCAGGTCAGACTTCACTTGATTTGCTGTAACAGTTAAAGCAGATCACAGAGAGCTCCACAAGGATCATGCAGTACCGTGTAATTATCAGTTGGTATATGAAGTTCACTGTCAGTAAGTGCAGAGTAATTTACATGGGGAAGAGAATCATGTTAATTTGTACAGATGCAAAGATGGACACAATACCTCTCAACACTGAGGTAAGAGACCTAAAATTTGTTTACTGGCATAACCCTGAATACTTCTGACGAGTGCTCTACAACAGTCATAATGCAAGCAGAATGCTAATTAAAGAGTAAATAATTCTTGATATTCTGGTACACAGCATGTGCCTGTCATCACCACATCTCAAAAAAGGATATAATGTGGAATGGCTGTTCATGTAAGGAAGGACTGAGTAAGGTAGCTCACAAAAGAGACTGAGATTATGAAAAAGCTTTATAAAGCAAAATTAGTGTGGCAAAGGAGTAAGAAATTATTATTCATTGTTTCTTAAAACACAGGAATGATCAGGCATCAATAAGTAGATAAGTAGCAAATGTAAAACAAAAGGAAGGGCTTTCTCTCGCAGCACATCATTAAATTGTGGAACTCTTTGCCACAGGATGTTGTGGAGGCCAGAAGCCTAAGTGTATTCAAAATGAAATTAGATACATTCCTGAAGGTTAGCTTCATTGGCAGCTATCAAACATTGGGGCCCAGACAAAGTTTTGGTTGAGGAAATCCCTGAATTGTTGACTGCTTATGGCTGCTGTAGATCAAAAAGAATAGGATTTTCTTATAAATACTCTTCCACTTTTCTTTCAGCTACCAGTCACTCCCTGGGACAGGATACTGGATGGTTAGATGAGCTTTAGGTATAATCCTACACATCTGCTTTTACACCAGGATGTGCAAGGTTGTTACTATGATTTGGGTTAAACTTTAATAAAAGGATTAGGGGGCAAAAATGCAGAGTTCATGAGAAGAAGATTCTTTGTGTCTGAAATCATCCTAAGCTAAATATATCAAACATTTTTGTATATATCTTTAATTTGCAAAGCTTCACTAAAGCAAAATTAACGTTTCCATGAAGAGTAGGTCTTTTGCACACTGTGTAAAAGTAAATTAAAAATTTCCTTAATTTTATGTGCTTTCTTCTTGAGACAGATAAGTAATTTCCTCTGGTCCTTGGGAATTTCCTTAGATGATCAGGAAAAAAACTTCAAAATGAAGCACAATTGTCCTCTGTGTCTGATGAATCAAAAGACTAACCTTAGTCCACTTAGCAGGACAGGGTCCATCCTTAATTTCCTATTTTAAAACAATGTTGTTCAGCTAAATAAATACAAGTGGCTTTGAGAGAAGGAGTTTCATGGCTTCAAAGAAAAAGAGTTAAGTTCAAGTTTTAATGAATGTATTAATCAAAAAGGAAATGTTGCATGATATTAAACATTTGCTTTTAGACAGCTTTCTGTATAGACTTTTAGATGCCTCAAGGAAATGCTTTTACAGAAGCATTACAGTAATGCAGTTGCTCCCAGGGGCAGTTGCTTCTCTCTGATCATGGCATGTACTTCCTGCCATATGGTCAATCCCCCTCGCTCCCCCTGTCCCCATCTAAAGATCTTCAGCCAGAATTTAATAACTGTGCCTTCAAAATGTTAGGGAGTTGTGTGTTTGAGGGACAAGAGGCAGAAGGGAACCAAAGGTTTTCTTCTTTTTTTTTTTTTTTTTTTTTTTTTTCAAGAAGTGGCTTTTCAAAAGCATTGTTTGTGCTAAGTTAAAAAAACCCAACCACTGGACACCAAACACCAAACATTCCTGCTGTTTTCTTTCCCATAGGATTTTCATTCCTCTTTTTTCCTGGAGTAGATGCCTTTTCTGTATAGTTTACAAATTTATAATCATAGGTTATTTGTGAAGAAATGTGCTATGATAACAAACATAAGAACCTAAGAATAACAAAGCATGGTGTGCTGTGCTTACATACATGCAGGCACGCAAAGGCACACTGTGACTCCAGTCTAAGAGTGAACTGAAGCCAATATATTTGCTTTCATTCATCAGTGCTGTACTACATGGAATGATAGTTAAATACCCTGAGAGCTAACTGAGGGAAACTGGCACTGAATTATTATATTTATCTCTGGATGTGAATACCTGAGCCGTAGCAGCACAACTCTTAAAAGTTTGCATTTTCCAGTTTCTGAAACATGTCAGGCTGACAATGTGATGCAAGGGCAACCTGAGGTCAAAACCAGATCCATGTGTCTAGAAAGGTGTTCCTGAACTGGAAGACTGCAACATAAGCTGTGAAAGTTACTTTCACATAGCTTTTATTTGCAGTGTGGCCACATGGTCACCAATGGAAGGCGTCAGCTTTAGATGTCAGTCCATTGGTCTGGATTCTCTGTTTCTTTCAACAATAAGAAAGGCAACTGGCCTCTCCAGCAAGCAGCAGAGTGTCTGGTTTGTGCCATTGGTGAAAACACAGAGGTCCCTCAAATGACTGAGGAAGCTAGAAGAGGAAAAATAAAAAGAAAACAAGGCAGGAAGGGGAAAAATTTTGCCCTCAGTAACACCAGCTGCATTTTCCAGTAGTGGTGAAATTCATACACACCTATAAACAGACATCTGTGGAGAAATCTGCCATCCAAGCTGAGATGCAAGGCCTAGATGAAGGGCAGAAGAATCCATATTTTTTTCCTCCAAAGATGTGAATATGCACAAGACTTCAGAAAAGGTCTGCCCTAACTTAGACCAAACTCCCCCCTCCCCAAGCAGCATTCTAGTATGCAGGTTTGAGATGGGAAATGTAATAAAGCTTTCATTAAATCCACGAGTGACATTTTTATTGCCATCCCACATGACAATAGGTTGAAAATACTGCAACAGCATAGCAATAATGAATCTGAGTATGAGAAGCTTCACAGATGAGGTTTTCATGATTCTTCTCCCTTGAAAAAATAGAGTATTGACCTGAAAAGATGAAAAAGATGAAGGAAAATCACACCAGTTTCATTCCAGATGATCCCAAGATCCAAACCTTTTGAAGGGAAGGATGCTATGCCAACTTCTTAAGTGCATTCATTATGATAAAGGCTGAACACTTCAAGCTGATTCTGCAGCTTATCAAAAGCGTGGAAGAATTTTGTGCTATATCAGACCATTCAGTGAGTTTGGACTTCTCTGGATTCAAGAGCTGAATGAGAGTCTTCTGGGAACGTCATTAAAAATTTATTCTGCCATTTGAATAAATTAATTAGAATTACAGTGGTTTTAGTAATTTTTCTCCAGTAAAAATTCTGCTTATGAAATGAGCCTAGGAGGTAGAATACTCTATACACAGAGCCTAATGATACACCCATCAACTGTACAGTTTTCTGTTTCACAAAAGCTGTTCAGGAAAGGCCATAGTCAGGAATTTACAGGGTAAATCAGTCTCTGTGCTTCTTCTGCTGTTGATGTCTTTAACTGACTCAGAATACCAAATTGCTTATTGTGTGGTAATGATGTACTTGTTTCCTTATTAACAATTACATTATTCATTATCTCATTCCAAATCATTCAGCCATACAAACAATAACAGTTTTTGGTTACTGTCATCCTACTGAACATGCAACTTTTGTTTTCAGTTATTCTTTTAGTTAGGCAGACCTTCCACAATTTCAGTCCTTCATTTCTTTTGTAGTCGAGAAATAACCTCAAGGAGCCACCTACCCTTGCCATTTTCACTGGTACACAAGAGGTGGTGCAGTCCTGGCAGAGCTTGAGACATCTACAAATCATACCTTTAGCCCTGAGTCAGTTTTGTAGAGTCTTTCACAACCCCTGAAGAGAAAGAAGCAGTTCCACAGAGTAATTAAACTCCTTCCAGTGTATGATGGAAGTGGGTCACATGAATCACATGCTGGAAATGCCTGTTTCTCTCACGTGGGATTCAGCTGTAGATGAAGTCAATTCCACTCTTTCTGCTTAACCTATTCATAAAGACACAGTGACAGAAGCCACAATATCCTTCCAAAAATATTTCTGAATGCTTAATACTCATATTACTTGACAGCTTTTCCTACTTAATTTTTCTTCCTGTACTTAAAGCCCATTATTTCTTGCTCTGTTTATCACAGACATGGAAACCAGATGTTATCTTTCTTTCCTTAGCATGTCAGATTTCTATGTCCTTTCTGTCCCATAACTATACTCCCACACTCAGTCTTCACATCTGTATACTAAACAAGCACAGGTTATGTAATATTTCTTTATAGGTTGTATTTTCTGGAGCTCTGCTCATTCCCCTTCCTCTCCTGATGATTTTCACTTGGTGATATGCATTTGGCCACTCCAGCACTGCTGAGCTTAGATGTTATACTTTCACAGGTTAGATTCCTATTTGCACACCCTACAATGATTAAAAGTTGCATTTCATCACCAGCACAAGTAATCTATAACATCAAAGTGACAGCTCAGCCATCTTACTTTAACCTGACCAGCCCAAGAAGGGTGACATTACCAAATCCAAACAGATGACAAATCCTTCATTAAATGTGTTTCAACTCTGGAGATTAAATTGAAATGAACTTTAGCTCGAGCAAATCTTTTTTACTTCAACATCTGAATGCACGTGCACATACACACATGAATTTGTTAAGTCGCCTCTCGAAGGAACATCTTAAATCAACAGAATTATTTCTAGAATATGAACATGTGAAGTTTGTTAATCTGCATGAAATATTCCTAGACAGAAAGAAGGAAATGAACTTTGAGAATGACCGTCCCAGTCAAAAAAAAAACAGAAAGAGAATTAGCAGACAACCCCACTTTACTCCTTCAGTCAGCTAGAAAGATGCAGAAGGGCATATAAGGGGAAAAGTATGGGTTGAACTCCCCAAACCCCCATGGATTGCTTAATGTCTGTGTTTAGTAGCTAAAAGTTCCCCTTCTCCCAAAGGTTAAAAGAAATTAGGACAGAGATATTTATGCTTATAAAACCAACCTACTGTTGCCAATAATAAAACATTATTTATTTATTTATTTATTTATTTTCAATGTTCTGACATATTACTGCTCTGCAGTTCAGAATTTTATTAGGATTAAAGTTCATCTTTGACCTTTCACCTTTTTATGTGGAAGAATTAGTCAGGGAGAAAAAGCATTCCTCTTTGCCCTGGCTTGCTTATTATGACTCCCTGAAGAATTTCAGTCTGAGGCCATTTGCCAGAACTATGTTTAGCTCTGAGAGGAGGAAGAACCTTCCCTCACTCCAAAATGCCACCAGCCAAATTTACCTCTTGGCTTTCACTGAAGACTTGTGTCTTAAAACACTCTGGATTAAGTTTACCCCAGTAGGAGTAAAAGTGCTTTGCTATCCCAATTTATATCTATTGAAAAAAGCTGACCTTCAGAGCTGCTTTCAAGAGAACCTTCTTATTTTATAAATTCTCAGTGCTTTAGGAGGGAACCAAGACAGAAAGATATTCTGTAGAGGAAAAAATTCTTACTCATGCCAGCCCGTCAAAGTCACATGCTACAGAAGGCCATAATGAGAGTCACAGATATTTGGAAAACAGTGGAAAACTGGTAATATTTACATAGCATGCAAGTAAAACAAAGCTTCAAGCAGACTTGAATTTTACGCTTGAAGGCACAAATTGATTGCTTGTGGTGGAAGGAATAATGAAATTCCTCCATGTCATAACATTACAGAATCAACCAGGTGAATGGTAATGGAAAGGCTACACTCCTCTGAGAGCAGGAGTGATTGCCAGAGGCAGCCTTCTTGTTTATATCCACTTAGAAATGTTTCAATGTATTGTGTATTAATGAGTAGAGATTTATCCACCCTTTCTTATCAGCCTCTTCATTTTGTACAACTACAGAACATGTATGTATGAGAGAAGAGCAGTGTTATTTTCAGAGCTCTCTGTAGGCAGCCCTGCAGTGGCAAAAAGTCCCATCCCAATCTGCTTGTTACAGTTTTCCTCATTAGCCACAAGGAAACAGTCAGGTCTCTAAACAAAAATAGCAAACTGGTATTCATAACTACCACCACATTTGGGCAGTAAGACAATGCCAGTGGTTAAACAAAGCTAACATGAGAAGGGTGTTGTGTGCTGCTTCCTCATCAACGTGGCAATAAAAGGCACATAGGTTGGAAAACACAGCATGTAGAGACTTGCAGCAGCAAGAGGAAACTAAATCAGATTACCTGTGTGGAGAACCCAAAGGCTAGAACACACCAGCAAGTGGTGGCAAAACCAAAACGTGAATTCCTGGCACATGGAGCAGAGGCAGTAAGATGGGCTGTAGGTGGCTGGAGATTTCTTCTTTTGTTCTCTGTGCTCCTGCCACAGGCAAGGAAAGAAGATGCAGAATTGCAGGAGAATGATAGAGATAAGGGAGGGGAAGCGTGAGAGATGTCAGATCAGAAGGAGATGTCAGAAGCAGTGTAATGAGAAATATGATGGCGAAGGGAAGACCAGTTATGGGAAGCAAGATGAGGCACTGGTTATGAAAAAAAGTAAGGAACAGGGAAAGAAACTTAGGTACAAGTAAAGCATGAGGAAGAAGCTGAAAAGAGCATAGGGAAATCAAGAGAGTCAGGAAAGCCAGAATGAAGGAATGTAGAGTTTGCCTCCAGGGGAAACAAGCAGACACAAAACGGTAAGTATAGCCAGAAAATCAGTAGCTGAGGCCAAATGGTACTGCCATTCCCAACTGCTGACATTCACTCAGCAGTACCCCAAGGAAAGCTCACAGGATTCCCTTTGTTAGGATGCTGACACTGCTCACAACATCAGATTTAAGCAAGGGAATGGAAAAATGAGGACCTGTGTTGTAGTGTAACTTATTAAACTGTTCCGTGCTTCCAAATCTCCACTGCTGTGAGTGCTCCTCTCACAGGCAGATGAAGAGAGCTCTTCACAGTAATGAGACAAGGTTTTGACTGAAAGAAAAATGTTTCAGAGTTGAGTAAAACAGTGCTGTCATAAGAACTGTTGCCTATAGAGCTACACAATCTCTGATATGTTTTTTTTCCCCTCTCAGTTTCCCACAAGCAAAAGCAGTGTTTGATGTCATGTTTATTACTGGTTACATTACAGATGAATACACATTGGTGTGAGCTTAGTGGTCCTCTGGATTTCCTTCTGGTGAATACATTAATTTTTACTTGAATATGCATTACCCTGAAGTATTCAGAGAGTCTTTACTTGGAGTCCTACATATTGAGAGCTTTCGTGCAATAAGCCAAATATTCCCAATTGTCTAACACTGGTTTGGATACTACATCTGTTTAAATTATTCTTATAGTTTTAAATTCAATTAAGACAATCTTCACTTAAACAAAGGCTTCTTCACAGAGGCCATCATGTCAGCATCATGTCAAGGAGTCTGGCCTGACTCTTCACTGTATCTTTACTGACAGAGAAAAGGCTGCTGCTATCACTACCTTCTTTTCTGTTTATATAATTTCAATTGAATTTTATTCAAGCCCTAATTCTGAGATTATCCATATTTTATAGCTGTGTGGAATCATCTTTGCAACATTTTGAAAAGTATTTCTCTTTTCTTGAAAACGCTCTGATAATTTTGAGTCTGGGAGCATTAAAAACAGAAGGCTCAACCCAACAGACTTAACAAAAATTAAGACAAATACCTGAAAAAAATCCTTTCAGTTCTTGAGATTTTACTGCTACAATGCACATCATTAATCTGACTTATTTAACAATTCTAAACTCTAGCACAAAAACTTGCCAAGATTTTGGATCTGTTTTGCTGAGGATGTCATGGTAAGATAAATATCAGCTTTGGGAAATAGGCAAATCATTGAGACATCATGAAATAGACTTCAGAATCAAAAGCAAGTTGAAAACTGGGGAAAGAAGAGCTGGAAAATGTTTCTGGATATTTCTCAACAGCTCTGAATTAGCTTTAGGCTCCTGGTTTACTTTTCCAGGGAAATAATATTGCTAAAGTTTCAGATATTGCCCACATTTTGAATCCTTATGTCTTTTAACGTCAGGCCTAGTTAATTCCTGTAGGTTTAACATCATTTGTCAAATGCCCTTAGTTACCTTTCTTCTGTAGAAAGCTGTTTCTAGTGAGATATAGTATTTAAACAGGAAAGTGTATTTCTATCTATAAAATTTTAGAAGTAGGATAGTGTACTCTCCTCCTTCTTACTAAAAAACAAAAAAAAAGTAAATCAAAGAAAAATCTTTAGTTAACATATGCAAAAGAAAAAAAATAAACAAAAAGCTGTTGTTTTTCTTTTTCCTATGCCTAACATATTTATATGTATTCCTCTACAAATATGTCATGTTATGCCTTACCTAAACTGAAATATTCTCTGTGTGGATGGTGGTGGGTTTTGGTAGTCCATGAAGCAGCATGCAAAATACTGTTTTACACAGTCCTGTGTGTGCTGTGTTTTGAAATCTTGGAGGGATTAGAAAAATATGAGGTATGAGGTTTTTGTTTGCTTGTTTGTTTCCTTAAATGAAATAAAAAGGTTTTATGTAGCAAAGTCTTAAAGGGTGAAAGCTGCAAGCCATAATAAATGTGTAAGTCAAGCTACCTAACAACCTTCTTTGTTTCTCAACCTATCATCTTCATTTAGAATTGCTGTTGCCAATTCTGCAGGTTTTTTTGTTCTCTTCTTTGGCAGATGTACGTTCAAGGAAAGCTTGTCTTTGCCAACTATATTTTCAATGGGTACAGCAAGTCAACTGAAGACCTTCAAAAACAAATAGCAAAGACAAGGAGTGATTATCGCATGGGATACCATCTTCCAAGGGATTTCAAGTTCAGGTATTTTACTTTCCATCATCGTGTTTTTTAATCACTTTATTCTGATACCTTTGGCTTCTTTGCTCAGTTTCATAACTATAAAGCACGGCAACTCAGAGCAGCAAGTACAGCAATCTCAATATCAAAGCATTTGCACTTTTTTGGTGTGTTTACAAGTTCTTCATCTTGTATATTGCTTCCTGTCCCAATTCAGCAGTTCCTGTCCCAAACTGCTGAGTTACAGAATTGTTTTGAGACGGTCCTGCCAATTATTGACAATATGGAAAGTTAGAAAACAGAGGTGAAGGTCCTGGACACACCCCTCATTTTTTTGTGTGTGTATCCAACTACAACTTACTTGTTTTATGGCCTATTGCCTGTTATATTTACATTTTGTCAGTATACATTAAAAAAATTAATTGCAATTAAAGGACCAATTACTTTAGTCAGGTGTCTTCTGGCAACAAACTTCTTCCTTTAATTAACAGTTGCAGGGAAGTTTTAGAAGTGTAACCTGGAGAATAGCAGCAGATGGTCAAATATTTCCCAGCTGCATACTGAGCACACAGCTGAAGAAGGGAATATTCCCAGGAGCTAAAGCAGATGCTGCAACAGTTAGATTTCTTGTAGTAGTTTCCAAAGCAGAAACAAAGGCAGAAAAGGCAAATAATAGCAACTTCTGCAATGCATTGACTACATAGCTTTTGGGAACCATGTAATTTGTAATTTATTTGTGCTGCAAACCAGTAATCAAAGCAGAACTTCAGAGTGCCTGTAGGAATGCAAAGGATACAGCATTTCACTACTCACTTAACCAGTACATCTTGAAGGGTGTGAGGATGCTGGTCTCCTAAGCTACTTCTAATAGCTGAGAAGCAGCTGACAGCAGTAATAGCAAAGAAAACACAAGACAGCCCAAAATTCAGTCTGCTGCTGAGCTGCTCTTAGCTAGCCTTGACAGGTCATGAAAAATCCATTAATTTCTTGTATTTCTTTGTAGCTTAGTGAAACAATGTATTTCATTTATACTGAGCAACAGCATAAAACAGCAAGTTACAGTTGTAGTCCATTCCTCTCTGAAGGAAGCTTGTCACTTCAGCTATGTACACAAACCAATTACCATACTAGTAGAGGACTAAGGAATTCAGTGTGACAGGTAATTAACAGTAACATTTTCAGCTGCATTAATCACTGACCTACTGTGCTTTCCCTGTGATTCTGTGAAAAACTTGCTTGATTGCAGTCAGGACAGATTAGCTTTAGGCTAAGTGTTTTTGCAATGCTTCCCTGAGTGACTGGAAAGGCTGCACTGGCCTGTGAAATTCCCTGAGATGGTTCTTTAAAATTTTCCTAAATATTTCCCACCAAGACATCATCCCTAAATGCAACCTTAAAAGCAAATGTATGCAGTCACACTGATGAACATAACCTAAATCTAAATCTAACTGATGTCACATGTGTTCAGAGCCAGCATGGTTAGTTCTACATGTGTGTTCCTGCTCCTTGCTACTACAGCACTATGACAAGAAATCCTTAAATGCTACCACTGGGACATTCCACAGGGTTCTTCCATGTACATGAGCACAGGAGTAGGTGCAATTTGGGTCACAAAAACAGTCTTAGCAAATGTGATGAGGAGCCTGAGAGAAAACCAAGACTAGGTGACATAGCTATTTCCATATACACTACTATGATTATATAGGTATTACTAAAAATGTGACCAATTTTTTACTGAAGTAGGCGTCTAATTAGAGATGAAACAATAAGTTGTCCAAGATGGGATGCTCCTGATATTTTCCTTTTTGCAAGCTGATCTCCCAAACTCTAATACTACCAAATACTCAACACATAGGTTCGTGTGCTTGTTCTGTTCACTTTCATTAAGCCAATACCTTGGGTCTGCTGTAATGGTTAACCTTTCAACTGTTTCCTGAGCCACATCACATCATGGAACAGATACACTTGAGAATATAGCTATAGGTTAAGGAAGATCCTGCACTGATGCCAAAGGGATTAGCATCAGTGAAATGCTGAAAATCTTGTTGCCTATGGGGAAAATAAAAGAAACACTATTGTTTCTTTGTGTGTTCATGGCGTGATTTCTTGGTACACAGCATTTTCTTGTTTGTAAATCAGCTGTTTCTCTGATGGAAATAGAGCAAGCAGGTTTTACTCTGCGTTCAGTTTTCCCACTTCATCAACCTAGAAGATGAGCAAGCATAGAGACAGCATAGAGATCTGACCAACTGAAGTTGAAGGCCACATTTCTAGAAAAAAAAGTGCCCTTAGATTGCTTTTCCAAATGTCTCCTCAAAACATGCTTCACTCAGCAAGATTGCTGTAGAGAGTTGTAGTCAGTGGGATGGAGTCCAGTTGGAAATCTGTTTCCAGTGGAGACCCTTGAGAGTCAGTACTGGGACCAGGACTATTCAATTTATTTATTGATGACCTGGGTGAGAGAATAGGGTGTATTATCAGCAAGTTTGCTGATGACACAAAACTGGGAGGAGTGGCTGACACCCCAGAAGGCTGTGCTGCCATTCAGAGGGACCTGGACAGGCTGGAGAGTTGGGCAGGGAGAAATTTAATGTATTACAACAAGGGCAAGTGTAAAGTCCTGCATCTGGCAAAGAACGGCCCCTGGTACCAGTATAGGCTGGGGACTAAGCTATGGGAGAGCAGCACAGGGGAAAGGGACCTGGGGGTACTTCTAGATGGAAGGATGCCCATGAGCCAGCAATGTGCCCTTGGGGCCAAAAAGGCCAGTGGCATCCTGGGGTGCATTAGAAGGGAGGTGGTTAATAGGTTGAGAGAGGTTCTCCTCCCGCTCTCCTCTGCCCTGGTCAGGCCACATCTGGAATATTGTGTCCAGTTCTGGGACCCTCAGTTCCAAAAGGACCTGGAACTGCTTGAAAGAGTCCAGTGCAGAGCCTCCAAGATGATGGAGTGGAGCATCTCTCTTATGAGGAAAGGCTGAGAGAGCTGGGTCTCTTCAGCTTGGAGAAGAGAAGAATGAGGGGTGACCTCATCGATATTTATAAATATGTAAGGGGTGAGTGCCAGGAGTCAAGTCAAGCTTTTCTCAGGGGTGACTAACCATAGGACAAGGGGCAATGGTTATAAACTGGAGCACAGGCAGTTCCATATAGATATAAGGAAGAATTTTTTCACTGTGAGGGTGACAGAGCACTGGAACAGCTGCCCAGGGAGGTTGTGGAGTCTCCTTCCCTGGAGACATTCAAAGCCCACCTGGACGTGTTCCTGTGTGACCTCCTGTAGGTGACCCTGCTCTGGCAGGGGGGTGTTGGACTCGATGATCTTTGGAGGTCCCTTCCAACCCCTGGCTTTCTGTGATTCTATGACTGCATGTTTCTAGCACATGTCCAAATGGGACTTACAGACTTAATCTCTCAGTACATTTTTTGATTCTTGTCCATTTGTTTATACAATGGGTACCCTGCTCCACGTTTCTTCTTCAGGTCTCAATCAAGTATGGACTATGCTACAAAAAGCCCTAGGGAAGCTTAATACAGTAAAACTGACCACATGTTGGGACCAGTGGAACAACAGAGCTGGTCTGGCTTGGCCAGACCTATTACTCTAGACCAGGTTACCTGATGTGGTGCAAGTATTTCCAGTATGAAGCAGCACAGTAGAAGGATGAGAAGAACAGGTTTTAATGAAAGAAATGAGAAATACAGCAGTACAGCTGATACAAAAATTACACAGTATAACACAAGTGTCTAATAAATTAGCAGAGTACTTGAGAAACAGGAAGAAAGTTTCAGATGGTTGAAGAAAGGCTTGCTCAAAAAGATACAATCTTAAGTCTTTATAGATATATATACATTCTTGGCAGTATAGGAAATGTACAGTTCTTACATAGAAAATATTGACTGTCTGAAGTGGTAGTACCAATTCCTGAAGAATATTTTCATATGGTACAGTATGAAGAACAGACATAGGCCATTTAGCATTCAAAAGATCTCCAAGTAAAGGAAAACATTACAGACCTCTCTCAGTAGACAGACTTCTCCTTCTAACAGCAGCAATTAGATCTGTTCAGTATTCCATATGGAAAGAAACCAACCTGGAAATAACGAAGGGTAAGCAAGACCTTTGTACTGCACAAAAAATTTTGCACCCATTAGGCAACAAGATTCAATACATAATAATAAATACTCCTTCTTCACCCAGCTTCCCCTTGCCTTTCGGATCCAATTATTTCCCTTCTTCCCCAGTCATCTCTAAGCTTTTCTTCCTGAGGATATGAAACAGGTGAGAGTGACTCATACCTAAGTGAGAAGAGCAATCAGCAGCTGTTAACCTTAAAACCAACACAGGGAAAGTTTACAGGAAGAGGTGTGCAGCAGCTACAGCTCCTAACATCAGCAGAACACAGCCTTTGTTCTGGCAGTGAAGTCTAAGAACTAGGAGGGAGCCACACAGCTTCAGATGAAAGGAGCCACTCTGTACTGTCACCACTTTTTTGGCACTTTAGAAGTGTACAGAGAAAGGCTGTTTCTTAGGTGTCCTACAGTGAGACAAGTAAGACATCTCCTGCAGAGCACCTAAGCCTGCTTCCTAGGTTAAACACCTACCAGCCACCAGGCTCCTCAACTGACCTGGCATTCTCCTCCTAAAGCCCCACCTACTTAGTCATTTAAGTGATGCTAAAAGGGATTGTGCTAATTGTTTCCACATGGTTGCAGAGCATCGGGGTCTCTGAAGGGTGATGGGAAGGTGCAACTGGAAGCATGTGACACAGAGAAAAACATTATTTCTTCAGTCATCACTTAACTTAGACAAGAGTAACCAATGTTCATTACTAAAGTGCTTGTACTAAGGAGCCAGCAAACTATTCTGCAGAAACCATTGCCAGGATTGCTTAAAATTAATTTAATCTTCAGGATGAAAGAAGAATTATAAATAAACTTCTGTATAAAAGATCAAACAAAGTGCTGATACTGCATTTATGCATCCTGTAAAAGCATTCCCTATTCCATTCAATCATGACTAATTAAAGTATGGATAAACCACATCCATGCTACCTAGGCAGCTGACAGGGATACAGGGTAAGGAGAAAGAGTGACACATACAGCAGTGAGGCAGAATTTTACTAACAGTAGTAGCAACCAAAAAAGCCTGGAAAGTGATTACCATTACAACTGAGAAAACTACTTCTGGCAAAACCCATCCAGAAATTTTAAAAAATAGGTACAAATAATGGCTTAAAATGATAATCATGATGCACATCATTACAAATAGGTGAAAAAAACCTTCAGGTCTTGGTTCATATGCATGGGAAAAAGGAAGGAAGTCAAGTGGGAAAGTAAGAAAAAGAGAAACAAAAAGGTTTGGGAAAATACTACAGGCAATACTACCACCAAGAATCATAGAATCACAGAACTGGCTGGGTTGGAAGGGACCTCAGAGATCATCAAGTCCAACCCTTGGTCCACTACCGCTGCAGTTACCAGACCATGGCACTGAGTGCCACATCCAGTCTCTTTTTAAATATCTCCAGGGACAGAAGAAGGGCCAGAACCCCTTTCTGCTACTCCCTACATCCAACCCAAAACTGTAGTTCTTGGAACCTTAACAGAGCCAACCACCAGGCTTCATACCTGCTTTAGCGACCTGATGACCTAACCCTGCAGGTCCAAGCAGCATCAGCAGCTGGCAGGGCAGGGGCAGCAGAGGCTCCCAGGGGAGCCGAACCAGGCAGGGTTTCAGTGCAGTCTAGGGAAAGAGGCTGACATCACTCAGAGCTTGAAGGAAGAGAAAGGGAGATTGGGTTTAGAGTCAGCTTGAAACAGACTCAGCAGGACCAAATCTGTCTGTTGAAATAAAATGTAGATAAAATAGAGGGTCTTTTAAGAGCTGGTGAAGACTACCAGTCTGGTGAATGTTTCCTGTTTCCACTACACTATGAAGAGAAACTGGGGATCCTTCCCAGTGTCTTTGAACTTCAGAGTGTATCACATATGATTTTTGCTCCATAGACCTGCCAAAAATCTCTTGCTGCAGTTTGTTCTTTTTAAAATTTCAACTCCCATTGAACGACCAATTAAACAGCAGATTATCAAGGTTCTTTTCTTTCCCTCCAGTTTCCTTGGCAATCTATGCAGCCCTTAGGACTTGTTTTAGGAAATGCTAAGACTTTGCAGGCAAGAAAGGTTGAGGAAGGTATATTTGTTTACATGTTTAAGACAGGGCAGATGGACATGCAGACACAGCAGCTCAGGTGCAAAGCCTCAATAAAAGAAAAGGCTAAATAGCTTTTCTGATCAAGGGTATGGGATCAGTGTAAATTTTAAATACTTCCACTCAGCCTGCTTGGTAGACTAGAATTCAGTTCCTTTGCTGCTAGATAGCAAGATCTAAGGTTTTGCTTACCTTCTGAGAAAGGAATTGAAAAGTTTGATATGAGAAAAATACAACCTCTAGATAAGGCTTTTGATGTGATACGTGGCAATACACACATACAATATAAAGCGTGTGTGTGTGTATATATAAATACAGAAAAAAAATCACACAAACCCCTCTAAGTTAAGAAAAAATCCATTAATGCTGCTCAATAAAAATTCAAAATGCTTCAGTTTAGGGGAGATTTAATAGTAATTGCATTCTGAAAACACATGCTCTTTGACAATGGGAAACACTTAAACCCTCCCACCACTGCTCAAGGCAGGGCAGCTGCAGAGCCAAAGCACATTGGCATAGCAGCTGGAGAACATTTTCAGCCCCTGCTTCAGAAAGAAGCAGCTTATTTAGGGGAACACAGACTCAGCCATAATGGTGCCACCCTCCTGTTGGGAAGAACAAGTGAAGCTTACTTAACGAGAAGCATGTGTTTGAGCATCAGTTTTGCCAAGGAGAAACTACCATCTTAATGATTATGAAGAGAGATTTCTGCAGGTGGAAAGTCCAGGAAAGCAGAGGACAACAGCAGCACCTTGGTGTGGATTCCCTCTAACCTGCATTTCATAAAGTTTAAATGATGGGTTCAGAAATTGAGGGAAGAAGTGCCCAAGTTTCTAAAGATTTGGCAGCAGAATGCTGGAGAAGAGCTGAAAACTGCTAAGAGGGAAGAGAGAGACCACTGGAGGAAGGAACAGACCCAGCAAAAACTGGAGCTTTGAAAGACAACTCTGCTACGTCACTGAACCTATCTTAGCACCTCATCACCTCAGTGAAGTCCTTCCCAGAAATGGTCAAACCAGTAGAGCTTCCTCAACCCTTCTGTGCCCAGGCCCCAAGCTTTGCAGCATGGCCACTAATGTTTAAGCTTCTGTCAGAAATATAATACCTGGTGCATCACAGGATAGTAACCTAGGTGAGAAACAAACAAACAAAAAAAAAACCTTCCACAATTGGTTTGTATAATCATTGAAGAAAAAGATGAGAAAGATAAAAAGTTTATGAATGGGATTGCATACAGCATGGATGCTGCAACAGAACAACATAGAGAGAATAAACCCAAAATCCTTCTGAGGCATCACACTCCTAGGTAGGTTTCACTGAGTACTGTTCCAAGATCTCTACAAGTTTTGCAGATCTCAAGCACTCAGGTGCACACAGACTGAACGCTCACGTTAGGACATTAAAAACTTTGAGTGAATGTCATACTGAGCAGTGGCAAGAACAGACACCATAAACTTGTTTGAATTTGACCAGCTGTGGCTTTGGATGAAAGATCTGGAGGACAATTCATAGAATTCTGGCTTTTATCCCATAATACATTTAAAGCCTATTATTGTTGTTATTATTATTATTATTATAGAAACACAGATACCAAAGATTATAAACAGCCCTCATTTATGCTGCTTCAATTGAGATCAAATGCATGATTCTCTGTTAGTGATGACTACTGGAGATATTAAACACTGACTTCTGTTTATTTAGGAATGGACCTCTTTTTAATAGTACAAAGTAACGGAAAGCTTTGGTCATGCTCTATTTGGAGGTTTGAGGTTATTTTCAGTTCTCATCTGTGCAGCTGGAGAAGGTCAAGAAGCAGTCTTTAAATATTGAGATTTGAGCACACATCAAGCCAACTAATTGCACTTATTTTGGGACCTTGTACTGGAATTGCAGTTGCTTCTAAAACACAACTGGTGTTTTTCAGTAAGTCAGAATTACATCTCAAAGCCAACATACACCAAAAGGGTGGTATAAATTTGAGCTGCTTAGGTTACTATTTCTGTTTTAACTGTAGTGCTCCCCATTATGGTGTCTGCCTCCTGTTTCAGTTCTCAAGTCAACTTGGGCAGTCAGTATACATTGCTAGCTCTAGTCATTCAGATGCTGAAGGTACAGATGCATCATGCTGTACTAATAACACACACAAAAAGAATTTGTGTGTTATTTTAAAATCTGAAACTCTTCGGAGTGGTGGTAAAGGGGAGGACTGTGAGTGTCACAGGGACCAGAAAGGTGGTAAGAGTAAGCAGAACAGAGAAAAAGACACGCATGATAATTTCTGGTTTATTTGCAGTATAAAAACCAGCTCTTAGATACTCTTTTACTTAGGTAAAAGTCCAGGTCTTGGACTGCCTAGGCCTGAAGAACAAAAAAAATTAAAATGGTGAGGCCAAAATGAGTGAGGAGAATAATGAGCAGCAGTATCCTCAATCAACAGAAAATACGGAGATGAAGAAAGCAACATAATGGAGTTGAGTTTATCCCGCTTGAGTCCAGACATTAATGATGTCAACTCACAGCATGTAAACATAATTCAGAGTGGCTTGAATTTGAGCTGTGGCACTCCCTCTCATCACCCAGGCATGTTTTCCCTCCTGCTCCCCTGAGATGCTACAAGTGCTCTTTAACCACATGATGAAGTAGTTGAAGGAGTCAGTGGAAAAATACAGCAGTGGTGCATTTTTAGCCAGATCCACATCCTAAATCACTAAGCCATTACCAAAGCCAGCCTAAAAGGAGGGACTAACATTACACATGGCCATAGTAAGCCTGGACCTGGACTGATTTAAGCTGCTATAGACCTGCATCTCCTAAAGCAGGCTGTCCGTAAGGCCTTGAAGATTTAAAGCCAAGAAGGCATAAAGGTCAAAAATATGCTGATCATGTGAAAGTATTCAAAGTTGGGTCCTATTCAACTCTTTTAAAATAAGCCACAGTAACAAGAAACAACCCCTTTTCCTTATCTAGTAAACTACAGTCACGTCTTCAAAATCCGATGTTCAATTCAGGAAGTGTTAAAAGGGGGTAACAGAGCATCCAGGTTGTTGGGACATTTTATTCTGACAAACATGCCCCTAGCATAAGATGGCAGTGTGAGAGGTGAGTCAGAATATTGAGAACAGTTACATACTGATCAAACTACATTGCTGTATCCATCTACAAAGCAAATTCACAGTAGGTAGATTTTACCCCTACCTATGACCATGTCTTGTTATCTCAGAGTACCACAACCACTGCTCTGATTACTGCACAAATTTCCAAGTCAAATAAATCAAAAGTGTATTGTTTGGCATTTAAAATTCAAGGGGATAAAATAAAAACATAAACATGAGGTAATTAAATATCATGAGAATCTGAATAAAGTGCACCTCCAAGCATTATAAAGTTAGCCACAGAAGCCTTCAGTTTGATCTCTGAGATCCATATATCTGTATTCTTGTGTCATAATATTTTGTGATACATGCTTACTAATCAGAAAGCAGAACAGCTCTGAAAAGTCAAGCTAAAATTTAAACAAGTGTTGTTTGACATCTTTCATTTGTGTTAGACCAGGTGGCAGCTGTTGGAAGACCATTTTGATTTAGCAACTTTTTGTTTTGTTAGCAAAGAAAAACATTGTCCAGCCAAATCCTGCTGACAGTGAATAAATATTTCTCCTCCACCAGATCAAATATTTTCATTTGTCATCTTAATAGCTAGGGCTAAAAGATCTGAAAAGATTTTTTTTCCCCTGTATCTACTTAAATATATTTGAATGGCTCAGTGTTTTATGGGAGGTATTACTCCATACTCGGCACTGCTGAGGTTACGTCTGTAAGTACTGCACCATAGTTTGGTTATTATAGTGCAAAAACTGGACAGATTTCTATAGGAAGCAACACAAAGGTGGAGACATGACCCCTGTGGAAAGACTGAGAGAAGTGGGCTTGCTCAGTTTAAAAAAGAATTTTAAAAATCTTTCTTAACAAATCTTCTCGTTTGTAAAAGACTGTATTAAAGGTGAGCACATACTGGCATTGGGAGTAGTAATAACTGACCAAACATGGGACTGAAAATTTATGGAAGAGGATTCCATCAGGACCTGCTAAGCTGAGAGCCACCACCAGCTGAGAGCTCAAGAAGTCCCTGAGCCACAAATGGTTGAGGATTAGCCTGGGGAAACCTCATGATATGGACTCTCTTTTCTCATATTCTTCCCTCAGCATCTGCTATTAGTCCCTGTCACAAACAAGATCCCAGAGTACTCTGACCAAATGCCTTTCTCACACTCTTCCAGCTTCTCTGCTGATTTTGTCTTATATTTAGATAACTAGATGTCAAGTAATCCTCTCTCAGGAGTATAACTGTCTCATTACTGCAGCTGGTAGAAGAAGCTTTTGCATTTGCACATCTTGCTTCTGGTTGACACAGGCACATTTGAATCAATTCGAAAGATTCTTAATCATCTGTGATTAAGAACTCTCAAAACTTGCTTCCAGTACACCACTGTTTTATTTCAGTCATGAAGACAGATGCTGAAAAAAAGGGACAAGTAATCTTCTCATCACAGATCTTTTCCCCCATTTAAGCCTCTACCTAGATCTTTAGCTGTAAAAATTAAATTAAATAAAACATGTAATGCTAGATTACAATCCAACCTAAGATGCAAAAATCATCTTTGAGGTGCCTTCTGGATTGGACAAGAGAAGAAGAAATTATTTAACCCTATAATAATTGGTTTTCTTACAGCTTCACAGAGCTGCTAATTGGAAATGGAATAGGAAATATGTGTGTTGTGTTAGCTCTGCACCTCATAAAGAATTTTGGCTGTTGATATCCTTTGGCATAACCCACTATTTACCGTGGATTTCCTGATGAACATGTTTTTAAAAGTTATAAAGCTGTAAGAAGTAAATGTTCTGTTTTCACAAAAAACCCTATTTAGGGTTATGAGCCAAAGAGCACAGGACAGCACTAAGACCCTGACATGCTCAATATATTAACAGCACTCTTTAGGGCTAATGCACACTTCAGTGTGTTCGTACATGTTAAATGCAAGAATGAATTATGATTGCCAAGAAAGCTGTCAGGTTCTTGAAGGAATCTACAGGATGTATGCAGAGTCCTTTCAAATGAGCTAATCATGAGGAAATCTGGGTTATAACAGACTACTTATTAAATTAAGGGAAGCCATGCTTTGTGTGCTGAACCCTATTAGCCTTAGCCATATTATCCTTTATTTCACCATTTCCTTTATTCATCATTAGGTGAATATTAAATAAATTAAAATAAACGGCCTGATAGCTGTTACATATGGATTTGACGACAGGCAGAGAAAGCAAGTGAGCCCAGGTGTTCATATGGGCAGCTTCTAAGACTGCATTAAGTAAGATCATGCAAATCAGTTAAACTGCTTGTAGATAATCTATTTGTTCAAAGTAGGATCAAAAATTGCTCCAAGAAGTCGTGCTTTAATCATAACCATGTCTCATGTCAAGGCTCTCTTTGCCAGTAATGTAAATGTGAGCAATCCCGAGTCTCATGCCAGCAACACAGTATGTGCTGATAGAGCTGTTTGCAGGTAAAAGCTGTAAACTGCATCACTACAATAAGAATGGTGGGAAAACAGCCCCTCAAAAGGGAGGATTTTTGACCCAAGCAGACTCAATGAGTTGGTTTGTAACACAACCATGAAAACCTGTGTTGACCCAGATGATGAGTGAGAATGTATGGCTAACAAAGGGGTTTCTTAGGCCAGTTTCATCACCAAGACCAGTGTATTGTAAAACTGGGCCCCAAGCAAGCTGCCAAAGTAGATTCTCCAGGTCTTTTGCTCAGGGCTGCTGTAAAGGAGTAAAGAGCTAACAACGTATATATATGTGAGGTCTGAAACCTATTTTAGTAGCAAAGCACTCGTGCTACTACTGACTTGATCCAAAATTGTTAGGACAGTGATAATTCATATCCTAAATCTAAAAATTTTTCCAAGTTGTAAACTAAGATTCAGGCTCCGTGGTAAAAGTCCAGGAGTATCAGCTCTGAGACACAAAACATTAGATGATGAGATGCTAGTGGATGAGTTCATGGGGAAATACTAATGGAACATACATTTAGGTGGTCAGAACAATTGGCTAGGAACAAAATATATCTGGGCACTTTGTGAACTCAAGCATCTCAAGTAAAGGATGAGGAAGACTTCTTTTTCAGAAGCATAGGCAATGCTTCAAACACAATTTATCCTAAGCAGTAGTTCTAGAGTTGATTAAAACTGCTTATCACAGAGAAAACTGAACAGTGTTTCATCATCTTATCCAAGCCTTTACAGGTTACAGAAGAATATACTCTACTGCTAAGGGGAAGCTTAGCTTCTGAACACACTGAGAAACATAAATTTGCTTTTACAAGTTCCCCAACACACAATCCATTCAGCTTCCAGTCGCTCACTCAAAATTAAGGGCACAGAACACAGTGTTACTGGTTAATGAAGAATAACAAAACGTTATTTTCCCAAACTCTGTTTGTGAGGGAGAAGGCAGGCATTATATTGTGAAAGAACAGTGTAAGTCGCACGCTCCCTTCTCTATGACTTGATATTTACCTCTTTATGGTCTGTGAGAAAATCCAGATATTTAGCAGCATTCATTTAAAATCACTGATAGAAGAGAGGGAAGTTGAAAGTAAGCACTTGTTTATTGGTCAGGAGTTCCACCCTAACCTGCTGACCTTTAGCTTCCCCACTTCCCCTGACAGCATCCTAGGAAAGATACTGCTCCAAACCACTGGCATCTAATAACCTCTTTATTCTTCTAGAATCAGCAAGAGGCCAAAAATACCTTAAGTAACTAGTGAGGTGTTTTGTGACCAGAAATGTTTCAAGGTCCAAGTCAGGTATTTCATACAAAGAGGCAGCTCTCCTGCCATCAGAGATGTAGGACCTCTGCTTTGTTTTGTGTCGGAGGGCAAAATGAAGAGAAGGCAATGAAGCCATTAACCAGCTCCTCTGTGAGGTAGCAGTTTGCTGCTTCTTGTAACACCACCACAGAAAAAAAACAACCCACATAACCTCATACCAGATATCCAGACTTCAGTGTTGACTAAGTCACAAGATATACCTAAGAAATGACACAATTCTTGTTCTTTCACAGATTCTTAATCACACAGGTTCTAGTCGTGATCTAAGGAAAAATGAAAGAACTTTAGGGAAAGGCAGGTATGCTGGTGGAACAAATTAGTCTGTGTTGTTAAACACTCAAGAAAAATTTTGCTTTAAGAAAAGTACTTCAAGACATAAACAAAATGTACAATCAACCATTATATCAAATCAAACAATTATATTAAGGTTTAATTTACAAAAGGTTAACAAATAATTAATAGTTGTTTTAATAAATAGGTATTTACTTCCATCTATTATCAAACCAACAGATAGCTTTTAGCTGTCTATAGTACTTTCTACTAATGTGCTTATAACCCTCCCTAACATACACTACACATTTCTCTAATGTGAATTACAACATCTAGAAATCATTTATTAACCCTTTATAAAATTCTAAATAAACCTTAATATGAAGCATGACTAACTCTGTACTATTTCAGCCCTATACCCCAGGACACATCAAATACTAGCTCTTTCAAGTTTTTATTTAAAATTCTACGTTTTAGTTGGGAGCCACATCACTAGCCACAGAATCACGATGCCTACGGTGGCTTAGCCAACACACTGCAGACTCAGGAAGTGAAATGGAACTGGTGGGGGATCACAGGGAACACTTCAGGCTCTTCCAAAAGAAGTGTCCTGGTTCTTCTGCTGGAACTAGCATTGATACCATGACAACAGAATCAAAAAGCAAAAACTGGAGTCTGTTTTAATTCAGTACATTGTTTTTCCTTCTTTTTAGAAAAAGAACAGAGTACTTTATAATACAAATAAATAAAACAGAAAACACAAAGGTAAATTCAAAAACCCACCACTAGGATCTTAAAAAGGCAACAGCCAACAATTTAATGGATGCAACCTAAACTTCTCTTACCTGCAAATTTTTACTCAACTTAATAGAGATCCTATTTTGTGTATTAGACTGAGAGAAAAAGATGTATTCTATTTAGGTCTCCTTTTTTTCCATACGCTACTTTCATCTTGAACCCCCCACATCAGTTTTTTCCATCAAAATGTCTGCTGTTGGTTTTACAAAGTTCAGCTCAGACTTACACTTTCTCTTCACTTTCAGAGCCTCTATCTTCATTCTCACAGTCCTCCACAAGGTCTTCATGCTCCTGTGTCTTCTCTTCTGCCTCCTCCTCATCTCCAAAAGTCTCTTCTTGCATTGTAGTAAATGTGAAAGACTTGGCAGCAACTTGTGCAGCCAGACCAGATGTGAAGTTTAAATCTGCTGATCTGTGGAGCTGGGCCAGCCTCTGCTTGATTTTTGAATATAATGCATCCTTAGATTGAAACTGTGAGACCTCTACTCCATCCATACTGCTCGGCTTGAGTTCTTCAACTTCCTCTTCATGCTGATAACACATTCCTTCTTCAGCCCCAGTAGAAATACTTTCATCAGCAGTACTGTCTTTGTTTTTCTCCATCTTGGGATCTTCACACAAATATTCTGTCCTGCTTTTATCAGCAGCATTCACTTTTGAACAGGAGTCGTCTTCTTCAGATTTATCACAGCTTTGGCTGCAGTCCTGCATTTCTGTATCTGAATTCATATGGGATTCCAAATTATTTAGTAGCTTCAGTGGTTCTACAGGAGACAATGGTTTCACTGCAGCTTAAAAAGGGGGAAAAGAATTAAATGATAACTAAAAGCAAGCTGCTATATATAAATAATTTGCGTCTAAAAAATGCAAGATTGTAAGGGTTGAAATGTCTTTAAAACAACTCAAAACAACGGAAACAAAAAAAACCCCACCACATTCAAGCAAAACTTAAAAGTGTTTTCTAATCACAAAACTGAAGTGAAATGTGATAGCTACTCGTTGTAACTACTCCTTAAAATCTGTGATGTAAAGAGACAGCACAGAATTGATGATGGTTAAAACTGGCATCACAGATGGTGCATTCAATGTTGAAGTGAGAAACAAGTAAAACAGCTGCGCTGGGTACAGATCTGAACTGGCTTCATTTTAAACAACAATTTACCTGACCCCATACAGACAGCTGGTACATGGAAAAGTCCTTATAGGCAATACCTGATCTCATACACCACAACATACAAATGCAACACGTATTCATACGGTCAGGTAAGGTGTCCTCACAAATAAAGGGTGGTTTAATTTAGCCTCTCTTGAAGTTAGTAGCAGCAGTGAGTCCCATTGCCAGCAACGGGATGCTTGCCAGGAAGTCTCTCCTCCCAGTGTTAAGGGTTAGTACAACTTGGTACAATCACTTCTTGAAGAACGGGCGTCTTTCTTTTTAAGAAAACGAGACAATGTCCATTTCCAAGTAACAGATTCCCTAAACTGCAGTAGCTCCATTAGAGTAGCAGCACGAACATAAATGAGAGCGGCAACAGCAGATTCCCAAGTGGCATTTCCCTTTCTAATTCCATTCTGACTTCACCCCTGTAAGCAGAGATGAAAATAGCTCTGGGAAATACACAAACTTTTCACGGGAAACAAAATTTACGGTATTAGGGTTTTTCCATTGCATTCTATTTTAGTAATATTTAGCTAGCTGAAGGCAGGCACATCATTACGGCTGTCACATCAATAATTATTGTCATTAGCCCACTTGAAAGACTGTGGCTTCCAATTTGTGTGCTATTGTTTATTTCAAAACCTTAAATACCAAAGGAGCACTGCACCAAACTCATCTCCAGTGTTAAGGGGGTCGTTCTTTCCCCATCTTGTAAAAAACCAAACTGCTGTTTATTTCTGCCCGTTTGCTTAAAGAGGCAGGAACATACACAGTAATCTTAACATTTGGGAGCAAATCTGTTGCCTGCTTCCTCCAAAGAATACTTCCAAAGCCAAAATTTCTCAAAAAATAAGTAAGATACTTCAGATTGGTAGCTGAGCAATTTGCTGATTTGATCAGTTAATATGCAAGGTGGAATTCATCAATGCTCAGAGTATAGCATTCCAAATCTGAGAAACAGCTGTTCAAGAACTGTGATATGGACAAGTTGGGAGGAGGAGAAACAGCTGGGTACAATGCAACCATTGCAATGCAATCAGAATAACTTTTGGGGGGGGAATGGGCTAGGGGAAAGGCTAGAAGGGATTTTGCACGACAAGGAAGTTGTTTCACAGTGTTTGACATGTGAAAACAAAGCCACTAACATGTGTAAATGACCAAAAATACAAGTTAATTGAGACTCCCATAAATTACCTACTGCCCAGACTGTAAGCAGTGTCACCATGGGCCTGGGCACATGTGCTTTATTTGGTCTAGTGCTCTGCTAAGATGATGTTTTAATTCTGGAATCCAACCTGTTATCTCCAGTTGACTTCATGCTGTGTTCTTCAGATTTATCAACTTGTTTGGAGCTGATCTCTCTTATGCTGGAACCCTCAGCAGCCCCTCCATCAACAAACCAAAACTCCTAACAAATCTATATGGCTTGCTAGCTAGGTGCATTGACTAACAAATTAAAGCCTTTGAATACTTCAGGATCTCTTTTCAAAATAATTACAAGTTAAGAGAACACATGATTCGGGAAATAAAATAGTATTGTAGAACCAAGATTTAAGAGGGCTCTGAAAACGTGTCCTGTCATAACCATTCATTGGCTTAGGGCAATGGAGACAAGAACATGAGCATTTCTGGGTTTAAATCTTCAAGATAAAGCCAGCAACAAACGTGGAAAGGACAGCTCACAAAAATCAGGGATGATCTGTGCAGGCAGATAAATTGAAATCTGCAGAGCTAATATGCCAGGGTCCACAATGTCATATTCAAATGTCTTGTGTTTCTTTTGAAGAAATATTGAAGAAATCCCTTAAAAACCAGCAGGAGATGTTATGTCTGCTCTCTGATATCAGTGTTTTAGATTAGACAGACACAGTCTCTGAGCCAAAAGAAGACAACATTGATTACTCTCCTGAACCGCCTTAATGTTTTCAAGTTTTGTACAGGGTGGAAACAATCAAAGATCTCTCATAAGCAGCTGCAGGAAATCACACTATCTCCCCTCCCCAGCACTGAATCTCTGTAATACCTACACATGGAAAGGAAAAGAACTAACGGGAGCCACAGAAGCTTTCAGGTGAACAGTTACTGAAGATTACAGGAGTCAGCTGGCACTATCCATGCCTGAGGACATATTGATGGGAGTAGGTCACAGCTGCTAAACTAATAAAGAAAGAACCTACGGAGCTCTCCTGACAGCTCTTTCTGCAGTAGTCAATAGATTTGTCAAGACTTGAACTGGTGGTAGGATTCCATCCTTCTCCCTTGAACAGGGATGAAAGGAAGACTTGAAGAGATTTATGTCAAGAGTTGTGTGGTATTGCATTTACCACCAGAAAGGGAATACAGAAATCCTGCTCTTGAGCAGACTCTGGTGCAATTTGATGTCTAAAGTCTTTTTTAACTCAGTTAGAAGAGAAGTTAATACCAATAGCCAAGTGACTTCTCTTTACCATAGTTGCAGCTAAACAGACATGAAAATGAAAGTTGTGAAGAACTAATATTTTTGTGGGTTTGATGTCAAAAGAAACAGCCTCAAAATAGGTACAGTCTGTTACTGTGTGTTCCCACTAGATTATTGAAAGACACAATCCGTGGTATTTTTTCCTAGTAGACACTGGCAGAGGAAGAATCCTTTGACATCTTGCCAGAATTGAGGGTTATTTTTCTTAATATACAGCATGAAATTTTTCAGTGGGCTCATCCTAAACTGTTTTTAAGAGGAAGGGACCAAAATGTGAGAAGGAAGGGAAAAAGGAAAAGACTAACTACTGCCAGTTTTGAAGATAATAAATCAAACAGCTCAAGCATCAAAAGGAATCAAGTTACATCCAGTCTTAGTGCTGAAACAGAGACAGACTGTCTTGTTGAGGAAAGAGAAATTTGTATCCTGCCTTCAAGTGCAAGTGAATGGTGCTATCCAGAAGTCCTCAGAGTTAGGAAAAGCCAGTTTAGAAGAACTCTTCTTGTTAAGAGTTTCTGGGATTTTTTTTTTTTTGAAAACGTGTTCTGTATACTCACCCTTTGATGGAAACAAAAGCCAGTCTTACTGTTTTATGAGCCTTTAGTATTTTGAAGTCTAGCCCTTCACTTTAACCTATGTATTTTTGTAAGTCTGAGATAGCTGCTGATGGTTTCTTTAAATTCTGATAAGTTATTTTTGTTTAGAGCCAAATTCCCATTTCTCTGAGTTCTTTCCAGTATTTAATAAAATTATTGTTGCAAGTAACTTAAGGAGATGGAATAGCAAACTAAGGCCACAGAGCTCTATCAAAGACACTTTTACAGCTGAGCACTGCCCAGATTCTAAGGTAGTCAGAAGCTGATGGCAAACAGACACCTACCCTTTCTTACAAAGGAACTAATTTCCCATAGTGCTTACCATGGTCGCTGAATAGTAGCTGTTTCCATTTCTGTCTTTCTATTTCTGAAGCTTTACAGCCCAGTACAGATTTCAGTTCTTGTAACACCCTCTTAGATTCCTGTCTCTCTCGTTCTTGTCTCTCTCTTTCTTCCTGGGAAAAGCAGTAAAAATCTTCCCCTTTGTATTCATTCTCTGTATCTGAATAATCAACGTATGCTTCCAGTTCCTAAAGAAAGAAAGAAAGAAAGAATAAATTTTTTATCTTCACTCTCACTGCAGACCCTGTCCTACAGTCTGGTGCATGAGGTGATCTCAACACAAGTCAGCCACACTAATCGGGTGCAGCCCTGTCTGCACAGCAACAGGGCATCTGACACTGCTCTCAGATTTGTATGATTTTGGAGCAAGTCCATTCATTGAAAGTTAACATTAGTGCAGCCACCTAGGATTTTCTTTCAGATACAAGTATGATCAAGTGATATACCTTGAAAAGGGGATCTATTTTCCCATAATTACAAGTAGAAATAAGTTTCTGGGTTTCTTTTTTGTTGTTGGTTTTTGTTTGTTTGTTTACATCATTAACAATTCTTCCTCAGTCAGACATCTTGCTGATTTAACTTATGTAAATTGTTATTAAGAGGATGTTAAGAATAACAACCCCTTCCTCCAATTTTATCTATATTGGCTTTCAAGCATGAAAAAACAGAGTTCCCTTTATGTTGTAACAGACAGCCAGTGAAGTTACTAGTCCCAGCTCTTTGATATGGAAAAAAAATCCAGAGAGAACACATGTGGGGTAGGCTTGGGAGAAGGCAAGGGAGGGACAGAGCAGAGCATGGGTGTTCAACCTGATTTCAGAATGCATCTGCCACTCAGTCTGGGAGGGAGGAGGTCAGCCCCTCTTCAAGACAGCCCAACCATCACACACGAGTTCACCAAACAACACAAAACTGTTCAATGTCACTGTTTGTTTTAGCTATCCAATAATGAAGAGTTTACTCAAACTGAAGACAGGCTGCTTTGTTCTGGACCCTGTCCCTTTTACAGCTGTGTCAGTTCATGTAACATATGCAAGCAGGACTCTATTTATACACTGCCTTTTAGCAATTTGCATTTTTTTCTGTATTACTCTGACCTGTGCCACTGTTCTCCTTTTGTCACTTGTTTCTCATGATTTATATAAGTGAATGCCAGAGCTCCTTTTTCCATAATAGGGAATACCTTCCCATAGGACAGCAAAAGGGACATACATAATTTTTTTCTGTAAGGCCAGTTATGAAATGGCACTGGCCATCCTTGATCTGTCTGGGCAAGTCAAGAAGGCCACCGCACAAGCAATTGAAAACAGAGTGGATGGACAGAGCAAACAAGCCCCCGTGTTTATTATTTAATATGGTCCTATTTTTTTTTTACCTGCTCTTCAGGGATTGGATCTTTGTTTTCTATGTATATGGCAGGCCGTGTTAAAGGTACCGTAGTATGCTGTGGGTTGTCACGGGACATTTCCAGTTTGCCTGTAGGGGGAAAAAGAAAGGGGTTTAAAAATAAGAAAAAGATTGAGTGGTGAATAATGGTTTTGAGTCATTCAGGTAAGGTCCACGCATTTTCATCAGGCAGGATTGGCATGCATGAAAAAAATGGTGACAAGCTGGTTAGAATACATCAAAACACATTAGAGAGTACTGTAATGACTCAGCTGTTCTGATACAACCTGCATCTGATGAAACTCTTCTTGAAATAAGTCAACTAACAGATCTGAAAAATTTCATAGACTTTGGAAATGTGCAGATGGCAAGAAAAACTGGTAAAACTGGAAAGAGACTTAGTGACTAAGTTTTAAAAGAGAAGTAAGATAGTAAAATTAGAGGCAAATCAGCTTCAGTTCATTGGAAAACACTGAAAGAACAAGCAAAATTTACATGAAGCTCTTATCAATGAGAAGTGACAACCAATATGAGTTTGTTGAGAAGAGAAGAAACCAAATCACTCCAGTTTCATTTCCCAATTCATCCACAGGTCTTATGAATAGAAAGAAGCCAAAGACATCCTGTGTTTTGTTCAGTGTGGCCTTTGACAGTGTCACAACATACTCATAAGGAAAATGCACAGGCCAGGAGAAGTTGCTATTAGGTGCATCAAACAGTCTCTTGGATAATCAGTGTCATTACTATTTTTAGACAGGAAAAATACATTGAGTGAGGATTTGTCTCCAGTCCAATACTCTTTCGTATTTCCAGTAAGTGAAAGAAAAGCATTTAAGATCATTAAAACTGCTGACACTGAGATAATCTGCATGGATATTAAAGGGCACGGTTAGAATTGAAAATAATACTGGAAAATCAGAGATACAGCCCAGGAAGAATTGCACTGCAGATACAGCAGTTTGGTGACAGCAGCTGCAAATTTTTGTGCTTCAGGACAAGGAAGTGCACGAATATCTGACAACTGACTGAGGAGCACCCCTAAGAAAAAGATATGAGAAGCCTGCTGCAATCACAAAGCCAGACTACATTCTGGTACCTATAAACAGCAGCATTGATTGTAAGATACATGAACTTACATTTCTGCTTTGGCACTGAACAGGCTGTGGATGGAACACAGCACCCAGTCCAGGCCTCCTTCATTCAGCAATACTGTGGAGGAAACAGAGGGAATCCAGAGGGAAACATTGGAAATGATCAGAGGACTGAATAAAGCATTACCATGAGGGAAGAGCTGGAAGACATAGAGTCAGGCAGAGAAGACAGACAGAAACATATTATCTACCCTCAAAAAATGTAAGAGCTATAAAGAGGAAATGAATTTCCATTGTGGCTGGATGAAAAGTGCTGCTTTTAAATTGCAGCAAGAGGTATCTATATTCAGTAAAAACTTTCTACTGGTAATGGAGTTAAGTGCTGGAATAGATGCCTGGAAATACTGTAAAATGTCTTTAGAGAGAGAGCTTTAGGAATAGGTAAATAACATTTACTCACAAACACTGATTTACCCTTGAAAAGGGAAACAGGCTAGAGGATCTCACAAAGCCTCACCTATTCCTGTCTTCAGTTTCTAATCTGTACAATGAATACTTGCCTGAAGGCAGGCAGTTCCCATTACTGACAATTTTAGTGACCTGCTTTTGCAAACAGGAGAAGCATTTAATTCTCTAGTTGCCTGGGAGGAGCTTAAGATTTGACATTCCAGAAATACCTAAATGCAAAGTTAAAAAGAAAGGCAAAGTATGTAGTGAAATTCAAAGCAGGTGGAAAATTGACATGAGATACTTATTTTATAAATATCAAGCCACTGCCTGTGTCCATTGCATTAGTAAGCTTCAGAATAAAAACATTTTAATAATAATAATAATGACAGCAACAACAGAAGTATGCTCCTGAAGGTATGAAGACAAACCTCAGAGAGTATATGGAAGTTACCATTTCAAAGCTTGCCTTCCCACATCACAGCTGCAAAACAGCTCCTCTAATGTATACAGCTGCTCTGTTTGCCACCTATATGGGATGATACCATATAGGTATGGGAGGATACCATTGCTAGTGGTACACTTACAGACCACAAATGCAGAGTGTTTAGCTAAAACTTCTGCTGCTTTAGTTCCTCTCCAAGTGGATCAAGACTGCAAGATCGAGGAGCCTGCAGCAGAGTACCATGGCCTTGCTCTTATAAATAACTAAAAAAGATAAATACATTTTCAAAGATAGAGCTTGAAAAAGTTTAACAATTTAAACAGTTATTTAAACAGGATTTAAACAGCTGGGGGGGATATTATTTCAAAGATCATGAAAGCCACTCTGTAACTAGCCATAAAGGGTATTCCATTCTGTAACATTAGAAGCAGACTACTACATACTTAAACTGTCAAGGCCTTGATGATGATGAAAAGAAGTTCAAGAATAAAGAGAAGATGGCCAAAAGTCTAGAATCAACTCATGTTGAAAGTGAGCAAAGATATGTAAATATGTAAATTAATGACAGGTAAGTCTGTTGTTGCTCAGAAAGTTTAAGGAGAGGTGAATTCCTTCCAAGGTGCTCTCGGGGTCTGTTCTGTATCTGATAGGACTAGTGCTGATTCTGGAAATACACCGAATCTCAAAAACAAAGAAGCCAAACAGCATATATAAAGTAAGCATATACTATAATATATGCTGGTATCATCATCCATGAGAAGCTGAAGGGAGCACATGAATGTTCAGTCAGTTAGACTTAAGCATTTGCTTTGACAGTTTGACACAATGAACTATTTGCTGTAGCTGTGAGAAACCTTTGTCAAAGAAAGCTTTGACACAATGATTTAGTGCAAGAAGCATGGAGTGGCTGCTGAAGGAGACCCATCTGTTTATACAGAAAACAATTAGATATGCAAAACTGCTCAGAAAATAAGCAATAGGCAGCTAGGTAGGATGCCTCAACCAGGATAGCCCACAGTTCAAACGTGCTCTGTAGTGGTTGGAAACTTTCAGCTCCTGGTTCATCAGCAGCATCCTGAGGCTGGTCAGAGAAATGAGTTCCCAGTTTCTTCCTCTCCATGAAGAAACATGGGCTCTTTGCTGGGGGATTGGACACATTTATAGATGAAGAAGAAAAAAGCTTATTTTGTTTAAATACTAAGCACAATGATGAGATGCTGCTACAAATATCTAACAAATCTATACAGCTTTTATTTAAGGTATTTCTTCTCAAAACGGGGTCTACACCATCAGAAACAGCTCCCTCCACAATAGTGTTCTTAACTGACCCTAACCTGACTTAACCCAAACCACTGTTCACTGGTTGAACCAGTTAGCTGAACTAAACCTCTGTTGCAGCAAAAGTGCTGGGCATCTGCTGAGACAGTGTTCTACTACCATGGGGTCCTCACTACAGCTTTTGTCAAAAGATTCATTTAGTTTTGGATAAAAGTACATAAAGACAGATGTACTTAGCTGTTACACTATTTCAGCAGGAAAGCATCTTCTTCCAAAGAGCTTTCATGAAGCATTGAGAAAAACCCCTGAGACAGTTTAATGTAGTAATGCACATAATCATAATTAGCAGACAGCTGTTAAGATTTGTAGAAGAACAGGAGGAGAATCAGACTTGATTTCAGGCACAGCTTGAAAAGGACAACTCGCAGAAGCTTTCTAAGCTGGACTGCTTAGAAATATATCAAACAAGGCAAATGTAGTAAAATAAAAATAGTTTTCAATGATTAACATAATTTAAAAGTAGCTTCTGAGGAGTAATTCAGTAAACTTGTTGCAAAATAGAGATCAGCCCCAGCACATTTCCAGGAATGTCACTAGGCAAAAGTGAAAGGAAAGGATTTTTTCTATTTCCCATGCAATCCCTTCCTTCTAGATCACACACTAAGCTATTTTTGTACTCAACTTTAAAAGGAAGCAAGTTATAACAAAAGTGGCTGTCATGAAACTTATACACAAAGTAAAAATAAAACTAAAATAACTAAAAGTACTACAGCGTGTAGCCTAGAAAGAACATTTAAGAGAAGGACTGAAAAACAATGAGTAGAACTGCTGGTTGTGGAGGGCATCAACAAAACACAACAGGCTAGCACATGCAAATGTGTCAGACTACACCCAATATCCTCTTGGGTTGTTTTATGCAACACTGAGAGGGAAGTTGTAAGACTAGACTATCAGGCAAAGAACACATAAATTTGGTTACACCGTGTCTGGACCTGCACTAAGCCTGCATTAGGCCTCCCAGTGCTCCCAGTTCTGATGTATGCATGAACATGGTCAACTTGCACACCTCGAGGCCCACAGCAATACTCATCCATCTACTTGATATCCCACTCATGTATCATTAAAGAGCTTAGCTCACTACAGATTTGCATTTCTGTAAGTAACAGGGTGATACCTCAAGTCATAATTTTCCTAATTCATTCTGCATTACCAGCATTTTTTCCGATGCTGGGCTATGCCTTACCAGGGATATTAAAAAGCTCCTGAAGAAAAAGGAAATTAAAGGTTCAACTCCATGTCACGAGAGCCTAAATTAATTATCATTGTTTAAGCTAGTTGTGATTCACATGGAGAGCAGCATGGGAGGTAGAAGTCACTAAAGAGAAAGGCATATGGCAAAACACTGGGATATGCTGCTTTTAAACCCAAAAAGATGAGTTATCTGACAGAGCAGGTAAATGGCTATTGTATGTTCTATACACCCTATACAATTTCAGCTGTTCCAGGAAATGTCATTGACAGGAAAGCTTCATGACAATGCCATTGCCATTTCAATTCACTATGTCATTTTTATGCAGTAAAATGAAAATCTCAGGGACAGTTCCTCAAAACTTTCACATCTGATTCACCAAACAAAGGCAAAAAACCACTGTGGATCTGCACCTGGAAATGTAACAATCTGAATCTGCAGCTCTAAAGGACCAAGTTAACCTGTTTATATTTTTTGCTGAAACAAAAGTTTCAAGGTTGTCACAATGAAAACATTTGACATATGTATATATTGTTGTCAGACCTTCTTCAGCAAAAATTCTGAAACACAGGCTGAATTTTGCTTTTGATCCTTTTGATCATCCCATCTCCATTAGTTGCTAAATTGATCTCTCACATATACCTTTTTTATTTGGGTTTCTTCCACTCATTTTTTCCACCTGAGAAATGGCTTCTTCCCAGCAGCTGTTGCTTGCCTGGATATGAGGCTGAAGAAACTTTAGTTTTTGTTCCAGAACCTGTTGGGCTTCTGTTGTCAGCTCAGGTGTCTCCTTAGTATTTACAAGTTTTTCAAGTTCATCCTCAAGAATTATTACCCTAAGTGATGAGATGAACAGAAATAAGTAATAATAAATACCTGACTTCACCATTCCTTTATTTATCATTTAATAGCCTGTTATTTTCTTCAATTTTTAAGAAACTAACTCAGCCAAGTCCTCAAAGATGCCCCAAAAGTTAAAAAAGATCATTTTTTCCCACATCAAGATACATTGCTTACCTGCGTTCTTTGCAGCAATTTTTTGTAAGTACAATTAAAGGAGTAGGACAGTTTCAAATATTTCACCAAGGCAGTGACCTATCTTTAAAAATAATTGCTAGGTAGCTACTACAAGCTGAACTTTACAAGAAAGCATTTGGCATGTTGCAAAATCAATGAAAATAAGTCTGAAATGACTGAAAAATCTTTCAGATTTTTTCAAGGGAGTGACACAAGCATTGCAAGATCTCAACGAGCCGCTTAGCTTTGAATTTTTACCAAGTACTTAAAGAATAAGCAGTAAATAATGGGAGATTTCATAGGGAACCAAGGATTTGCCCCTGTACTCAGCGCTGGTGAGGCCACACCTCGAGTCCTGTGTCCAGTTCTGGGCCCCCCAGTTCAGGAAAGATATCGAGGTCCTGGAGCAGGTCCAAAGGAGGGCAACCAGGCTGGTGAAGGGACTCGAGCACAGATCCTATGAGGAGAGGCTGAGAGAGCTGGGGCTGTTCAACCTGGAGAAGAGGAGGCTCAGGGGAGACCTCATCACTCTCTACAACTCCCTGAAAGGAGGGGGTAGCCAGGGGGTGGTTGGTCTCTTTTGCCAGACGACTTTCAACAAGACAAGAGGACACGGTCTTAAGTTGTGCCAGGGGAGGTTTAGGTTGGATATTAGAAAGAATTTCTTTACGGAGAGGGTGATCAAGCATTGGAATGGGCTGCCCAGGGAAGTAGTGGATTCTCCATCCCTGGAGATATTTAAAAAGAGACTGGATGTGGCACTCAGTGCCATGGTCTAGCAAGGTGGTTCAAGGGTTGGACTCGATGATCTCTGAGGTCCCTTCCAACCCAGCCGATTCTATGATTCTATGATTCTTGACCCCATACTACGTGAAGATACGCCTAGGGTGACAATGCCTGTGTGCATCTGCCTTTTTTCGTTTTCAGTCTGGGATAGGAGCTGACAACCCAAAGAACTCAAGTCTTAGGCCTAATCTCTTCATTCAGGAGTTAACTTACTCATTGAGCAGTGCCTTGAGATGAAGCTGCAAGCTGCGCACCGCCGTCTGCAGACTGTTCAGCTCTGTGGGCTTCTGCTTTGCTCTGGCCGAGCGTTCAAACCCCGAGGACTGGTGCTGAGTCTCAAAGTAGCGATAGAACTCATAGCTGCGCTTCAGCTCCTCCAGGCAGGCAGCGTGTGTGTGAGGTAGGCCCTGAGTCACATCCGAGAGGATGTGATGAGGCAGCCGCTCGGGGCAGAGCAAGGGCTCGGGAGATGCGTTGGCTGGGGAGAGGAGCAGCACCAGCCTCCTGAAGAATTCTGAACTCTGCCCTACCCAGAGCTGAAAGAGGACCTGCAAAACAGGGAAGGGGTTAGCTGCCTGCAGCCGGGTCCAAAGGTACATCCCGGGTACAAGAAAGCCTGGGTCCGAAGGCACATCCCAGGAAAATGTTCCTCCAACAGCCACGGGAATGTAAAAAAACTGTGGAAAAAGTGTTAAAGGTTTCTGAAGGGTATCCCGGACCACGTGATGTTCACATTTTGTGAATGTCAGGTGACTTAGTTCTTTTATGAAGGATATTATATGCAATTACCCTGAAAAGGTTGTCAGAGGCCTAAAAATTCATATTCTCATCAGGCAGTCTCATTATTTGCTATAATCTCCACATACCCTACAGCTCATGAAGGGCTGCCAAAATTCCAGTGGCAGCAAAGACATCTTTTCCTTTATAATGCCAAGCTATCGTTTCTGTGATCTGCTAACTACTGCACTGCCCCACACCCAACCTTGAAATGTGAGTCTAACTGCATTGTACTTCAGCAAAAATCATTCTACACCTGAAGAAAGCTGAGCAGTTAACTTTTTTTTTATTTTATTTTTTCAGCCAACATTAAAAATTTCTTCCAGTACCACTAAGGAGGGAATGTCTTGTAAGAAATCATTTGATTTGCAACACTATAAATGGTGAAAAGAGGCCAGTTGATCTGGGAACGAGGCACCCACAATTTTTATCTTGAGAAGTTCAAGTTCCAATGAGATGAACTGCTTTCTTAATTTGAAGAAGACTGCTGGTTCAGCAGAACATGACAGAACAGCATCATTTTATTTCTCTAAAATGAAACAGGTTGTGATACTTTTTTCTGCAATACTGGTTGTTATTAAAAGGGACCAACTGTAGGTGAGTATGAGGTGTAGTCTGGCATGCAGGTGGGTTTTGATTGTCTCCAGAGATGGAGACTCCACCAGCCCTCTAAGCAGCCTGTCCTTGTATGGGACAAGAGATGTGGCTTGCCTTCCTCGGCTTGGCAGCACTTGTAAAACAGGGGCAAGAAGGTAAAACAGCGACAGCTTGGACAGAAAGGTTCTGTCTGCACCTGCAAAACTCCCTTCTACCTCTTGGTCTCCCTCCTCCCCATACATGCTAGGGCTTGGGAGATGCACCTCATCCCCCCATAGACACGTTTAGCTGCTTAAGAAGATGGGATATGGAGCAGGAAGACCATCCTGGACCCCAAAAAAATCCTTCCCATGAAAGCTTTCCCAAAATTGATGCTTTCCCACTTAAGACTGTTGCTTTTGACAGATGGACATCTTCATTCAGAGGACAGTAAGCAGCTTCACTGTAAAATGCCTGACTTCTGTTAATGAATATTTTGCCCAACCTGTGCTAGGTGAACCTGCTCTGGCAGGGGGGTTGGACTAGATGATCTCCAGAGGTCCCTTCCAAGCCCCAGCATTCTGAGATTCTACAAAATCTGTTCCCAAGCAATCTAGACCAAGGCAGACAAAGTAATTACTCATCATGTTTTTTTTCCCACTCCCCTCAACTACAGAACAGGATGACCAATTTACTTGTTCTGAGATTTTTTATCTCTAGGCTTTGTAATAATGTATTTACATCTTTGTACTCATACTACTATGGACAAGCAGCAGGTTTTTCCAGTATACAAACAGTCAAGAGCAAAACATACAGAATAGTAGCACAAACTATTAAATGCCTTAAGAGAGAAGTTATATGATGTATCCTAGGGTACATAAAACCATATTCGGATGCAAACTGATAAAATATTCCAAAGGGAAAAAGAATTCTCATTTTACAATAGATGGTTATGAGATGAAAGAATACAACAATATGAAATTAATGTCAGGCACACATGCAAGACTGTGATGTGGCTGGGTGCAGATGGACAGCAATCAGCCAAGTGACCCAGAGAGTGTGGTGCCCTGGATAGAAAGTCAAGAACTCGTGCTACAATAAACACAAAAGAAGACCAATCCCTTTCTCCAGACATAAGGCAAAAAAACAAAGTGGTAGCACACAAAAGTAGTGAACTTTAGCAATTTAAAGTAATAATGCAAAACCTACCTGAAAAAAAGGCATAACAACAAGAGAAAAGGAAATGCCAAATATATTTAGGGTTGCAAATAGCTTGGTCTGGCAACAACTTCTGATCATTTTTACTGACAATTAAAATTCACCCAAAACATCCAACTGGCTCTTCTCAGTATATATTAGTTTTTTTTTCTTAAGCAAAAAATGTCCACTCTTTAAACTGCTTTAGTTCAAGTACAAGGTAGCCCAAAGGCACAGGCTACATTTTTCATCTGGCTAGACATGGACTTGGAATGAAAATTAAAATATTAACCAAATATGGATACATGTCTCTGTATTCTATCTGCATTTTAATATAAAGACAACTGCTCTCTAATTAAAATATACTAAAGAGGACTCTACATAAATCCAGAGCTCAAAACATAAATATGTCTCAAGGGTATCAGGGTATATCTACTTTATTATTTATGCAGGAGTCTGCTTAGGATTCATTTATGTTCATCTAGGTATGAACACCCAAATGTTCACCATACCCAGCTCTTATCACTGTCTGTTACCAGTTACAGTAAACCAAGATTCACTAGTTGTGAGCTTAACTGTACCCAGAAAGCATCCCAACCTGTTGAGCTACACCAGATTTCAGTTAAATTGCAGTAAATTGCAGATAACAAATACTTAGCTTATAAACCTGGCACCCCTGATTGGCTTTTTGTGCTTAAAAAGAAGTGGGTAAATAAGTAGGCTGGCATGATTGCAATTAGAACTTCAGCTAATGAAAAGGCAGGGGAAAAAAAGTCTCAAAAGCTTAGTTCTGATGTAGCTTTTAGCATACAACTAATTAAACAAAGCCTCAAAGCTTAGCAGTCACTATTACTTCTAGCATTTACTGCCAGAACAAAAGAAGTCTAGGAATTAAGTGAACAAAATGCAACAAGAGCCAACCCCATAAGAACACGGAAGTCACATCATAATGGAATTTTCCACTAAAAAGAAAAAATGTT
Organism: Calypte anna; assembly: GCF_003957555.1. NCBI lineage: Eukaryota > Metazoa > Chordata > Aves > Apodiformes > Trochilidae > Calypte > Calypte anna. Next base: position 90,173,866 of record NC_044244.1, read on the forward strand.
AAAAGGTTCTCGGCAGAGAACCAGTAGTGTGAAAAAGTCCTACATTCAAATTATATCTTCTTTCCCATTGCAAACATTGACTCATGCAAATTAAACATAGTTAACATCTCAAAACAAAATAGATAAAAAGGCCATTATATGGTTGTCATTCTGTTCTGTTTCAATTTTTTTTCTAAGATCAAAGAATTACACTAGCTCATGGCAGCAGGGGTCCAAGCTTATGATTTCTGCCCCTCAGTCTAACTTGATGCATCTATTCCCTTTGGCAATTACAGCTCATTATATTTTCGGATGTCTCTCTTTTTATTCAAGTTGAAAGATTAGCTAAGAAAGATATAAGTGCAAATCTGGAAATTATTTTATTCAGCTGGGATCAAGGGAAATCACAGAGCAGAAGAATCATGTTTAAAAAGCAGTTTGATCAAGCTGATTATAAAACAGTGAATTGAATGAATTTACATGTTTTGCAGAAGAAAATCCTCATGTATTGTGCAGCTTTCCCTCAACTACATGCAAAAGGAAACCATCTAAATGCCAATAAATGTAGAAACACATAATATAAGACTGATTACATCTTCCCCTCAGTTGACCATGTTACTACAGGCCTCTATGTACAAGCCACAAGGGTTCATGACAACTGAAAACAGATTTTCATGATGCATGAGGATACCTTGAGTGCAGGCAAGCTGAAGCCATCGGTGAGGTTGTGTGCCTCCTCCTCAGAGACCTGCTCTTCACTCAGCCCCAGACCCAGCTCCTTGAAGGGGACTACACAGATGTAGCTGGTCACATTGTCACTCTCAGAGTTCAGAGGGTAGGTTTAGCTGGAGTTAAGGTGTTTAACAAAGCAGCTTTTGCATGAAACACACAGGAAAGGGAAAAAAAAAACCACTACACCTAAAAAGGCTTCTTTTGTCTTGTAATTTGTTGGGAAGTGCATAAATTCCACTCAAACCCACCTGAATCCTGCTTAATTGTGTATTTTGCAGTCCTTAGTCCAGAGCACAAGTATTAAAAAGTCTTAGAAGGATGAGAGGTTGACAAAACACCTATGTCTAAATATTAACACATAAAAAGAAGCAAAACGGAGTGATAAAGAATATCTGCATCCCTTTCAAGTGAGGAAAATATCTTGCCTGAAAATGTTAAGTTTCCAAAAAGTAGCTCATGTCAGTCTTACAATGGAAATCATACATTCAAGAGGAAAGAGGAGAACAACTCTTGTGCAATGTTTAAGTTTTCAAAGATAGCCTTTGTTATAGATTGAACTCAGAACAATGAGAACTCCCTGTGAATTCTGTCTTTGGAGGGACTTTTCAGAGATCTCTGCAATAGCTGCTCTTTGACAGGTAACAGTGAGAAGAACAGGAGCTCCCCAGTTGTTACACCATTAATTTTATTGATTACATCTCTGTAAAGCCACCCTGATCTGGGCAGGAACAGTGGCAAACTGTTATCTACCAAAACTATTCAGCATATTTAAATGCTGAGCGTGCAAATGTATATTTCCAGTCCTCAGAAATGCTTAAAAAGTAGGAAGAAAGTACAATATAAACTCTACTAGAAGACAGATAAAATTAATCCATAGACTAAGCAGCACTTGTTTTAAAGTAGCACTAATTTTAGAGTAACTTCATGCTGGGGGAAGGGAAGGAGGAACACTTCAAGATTTGTGCACATCTTGGATAGTAACCTAGTCACAAAAAACTGTTTGTGATCCTAAACACATTTCTTCTGCAGAACTACATAACAGAAATATTTGGGAAGCACTCCTGAAAACAAAAACTTAAATGTTTCTTTCCTATATATTTTGATTTACAAACTGAACACTTTCACCTCATGGGGCACATAAAGCACTTGACTGGAAGCACTTGCTCAAGAAACTTTTTACCACTTGAGTAGAAGAACAGTGCATAAAATAAAATAAAATTTCTGTGGCCCAGGAACTAGCAATACTAAGTGTCCAGGCTCTAAAAACCAACTACATTTCTCCCTAATTTCTCTCCTGAGTCCAGGAAGGAAGAGTGTGTGTGCTTCAGAAGTAGGAATGCAGATGAAAACCTGCAATAGGAATCACTCAGAAACACAATATTTTGTTGTCACCAGCTGCTGCCTTCCACACATAAACACCGTGGCTATTCTAAGTTAACCTGATGCCCAGCAGGTGGAGCACATGGGATGAGGATGGTAACACCAGAAGAGATTGAAATTCAGGTCATAAGGAATATGACTTTCCATCTCATGAAATACTATTGGTCAGTCAAGTTTGATACAGAAGTTTGAAATAAGGCTGATGTGTAGTTGTGTATTTGTTCTATTTTCCATGTGAACAAATTTTAATTAGGATGGTATTAATTTATTCTACTGAAGGCAGTTGTCTGTTCAGAAAGGAAGCACACTAGGCACAAGCATTACTGAACTTGGAGTCTTACTGAAGTGACTCACGATAACCTATCAGGTCTATGCAGTTTAAATTTATATAAAGCTGTGAATTAGGATTTTTAAATCCCTGTAACAGGTTCATCAGACACATTTCCCTCTAACACATCTGAGATATACATTACTATAACAGTCTGATTTGCTGCAAGTATTTTGGTAGGAGAAATAGTACTGATGGTTATAGAATCTTAATAGATTAGGGCAGATCAATATATCCCTTAACAATTAAAATGTGTTTACTAATTTACTTAGTCACTCATTTATATCTACAGTTAGCCAGTTTTTAAGACTCAGCTCAGTTATCAGCTCAGCCTGTCAAGTACATTTTCTTCCTTGTCTTTCTTGAAGTAAACCATACAGCAAGTAACTTAAGTTCAAAGCAGCTTCCCTTTGACTTCAAATAGGATGAGTCTTACTGATTTGAAGCACGAATTTGATGCCTATCTCAGAAATAGTCCAATATATTGAAGCATAGGTTTAGCAACATACTTAAGATTACTAAGAAAAAGATCTCTCAAGACAGTGTAAAATTAAGCAACAATAACCTTTGCAGTTTTAATTTGTTGACAACATGAGATAAGAATCTAAACCTATTTTAAAGATTAAATATTTATTTATTTACCTGTATAGTTTTGAGGGTTTAGCCTTAAAACAATGTAAGAGCAAAAATTCACAGTAGGACTTAGCTCAAACATATGTCCATACAACATCATTCACTGACATGACATTTTCTGGGAAAAACTGCTCCGTGGAAATAGATTTTGCTTATTTCTGAACGCTTTTTTGACTTAATATCACACCCATGCATACCTGTCTTAGAAAACAGTTGCTATACAAGGAAGCCAGTAAGCCATGAGTAAATTGATCTTGTTGGAAGTTATCTTTGAAAAGGATATTCAGACGTAGTAAGCCTGAAAAATAATTCAGCTACAGGTATTTCTAGTAAGTTCTGAATATATAAGAATTTTGTAAAGAATTTTTTAAATGAAAGCTTAACTTGCATCTAAATGTATCCTTTACTACATTAGTAAATTTAACATAATTTTCTATATTACCTTAACCATTATATGTAATAAGACATATCTGAGCTCTTTATTTCCATAGCCATAAAGCAACAATTATTTTCAGTGCATCATAAATTTCAACCTCAAAATTCCAGGTTTATTGTAGCAAACACAAGGATAAAGGAAAATAGGGCATACTATTATCCTTTTATACCAACACTACTAATCAGGAAGCCCATAAACAGACCAGAACCTTATTTTGAAAACTGGGCTTCACACAGAAAGATCTCTGGATACCACCAACCATGGAAAGCAAACTGCAATATGAAAATTTATTTCTCATTTATACACACATCAATGTTTCCATGAAATGCACAATCCATGGGTTAAAGCAGTTCCTCTCCTATATATTTGCTCACTCTCTTAAAGAAATACTGCTCCCTATTCTTTTAGGAGCAAAATGGCTCTACAGAATGAACAGATATCAGTTAAAATGGAACTAAGCTTATTAGCTGGAAGAGATTAAAATTTTGTTCTCCTTGAGACTAGGAAGTGTTTCACATATTAAATTCCTACTGAAGACTGTTAGAAGCACAAATTATTCAGTTTTTTACTTGGCTAACTAAAAAGAAACATCTGCTTTGCTACAAATACACCAAGCATTATCAAATAAACAAAAAAATGTTTATTTAAGCAATATTATGTAAGTATATTTATTTCAACAGCATTTTAATGTCACTTTTTAATATTAACACAGATGTGAAATATTAGAAACGTTTCTTGAATATTCATTTTCTCTTAAAAAAACATTTTGTTTTGCTGTTGCCAATGTAAATTACTAATGGTGCTACTGGATTCATGTCTCACAATTCTCAGAAGCAGCAAATTTCAATCCATAATTCATTAGTCCATACTCTGATAACCTAGTGGAGTTTAAATTGAGAGTATCCTCTAATTTTGTGCATAACAGAGCTTACAAAAAGAGAACTGTAAAAGTCAGACTTTGCATGGAAGTTCTTTTCATCAACATTCCTTTCCTTCACTTTATCACCTCACTCCTTTATTTTATCTCTCCAGTTCCTCCTTCTTACTGTAGGCCAGATTTGTGCTAATAATCTGATGACAGACAGGGGCATTAAAGTTGTCACAAGTGGCAGCTGTGAATGCTTTTGACATGAAGGAATCTTTGGCCCCTCCAGCAGTGGAATCTATTTGAAAGATGCTCCTTGCCATCAATGCCCGTGTGTAATACATGTAACATTTTCAGGCAGTTGTGATACGTAAGGACAAAATCAAACCAAGATAACTTGGAACTACCTTAAAGCTGCTCTTAAATGTCCTAGTGGGGAAGAAGAATCATTTACACACCTTCCTTCCATTTAAATTCCTTGCTTTCCATTTTCATGAACTGCCAAGTTGGCCCAGCCTGCATCTCAGCTCACATCCTGCCACTGTTTTTGCCACTATGCTCCACAAAAAAATGCTTCTCTTTCCATTTATCAGGAGCCTATACACATGTGGCTGCAGTACATTTCTGGGTATTTGTTTCTGCTGGCCCTTGTTACTGTGATATCTGCATAATTTGGTATAATGGAATTTCTATCCTACATATCTTTCAAAGACAAAACTCAATGCCAAATTAGCCCAAGTAATCAACAGACTTTCTTCTCCCATTTTCTTAGTTTAAAAGCCATTCCTTAAGATTAGTAGTTACAAAACTAGTGGACAGTCCAATACTCACCAATATTCCTTGAAGCTCTTACCTCCCCAGCCACCACAACAACCTACACACCCGTCACAACCGCTGCTGGATTTACTTTCTTCATGCTAGAGAATATTTAGGAAGTCTATGTCAGCTGATCCCATTTTTCAGATACCTTCACTTGTCCTTAGAACTGATTCTTGACTATTTCCAAGCTAGGTATCAGTTGCTCTTATTAATATGTCTGAACCATTCATAGCATCATTTCCTTTCTTTACGCAGCAGATACACCTCATTCCTCAGAGCCAAGAGCCAAGCCTTAAGCCCAGAATGAGGATCCCTAACCCTACACAAGTGATTATTTTTCAAACAAATCCCCATTTTCTTCAAAGTGAATGCACACACTCATAGCTTTGTGCGTGCCTCTGTCACATGTCATCAGCACTCAATATATTCATCCATTTGCCAAGCAAGGTATGTAAGCCAAACATTATGTTCTAGGAAGACAAAAGAAGTAATTTGCCATGTCAGGTTCTTAACAGTTGCACTGCCACCAGCTTTTGTTTCTGCACATGCTTCTTTCAGATCAGGAACATACCTGGTTTATTTTTTACTACAATACAGGGTGAAGATGTTATTTCCTATATAGTACAGTAAGTACAACAAACTTTGAAATTCCAACACCCTTAAAGAAAGCATGCGGTTCACTGAAGAAATACGGGTGATGCTTCACAAAATGGAATCTGAAGAAAATGTTCTGCTTTGATTCAGACTAGGAACTCCTCACTTTTTAATGTGCCTTTTGGCTAATTTATATAATAAGAGTTTCACACTTGTCTGAAACAGGAAGCCAACTTACCTTTGAATATGAAGGGCCATACTGCCAGAAGAGAGGGCATTTTAGTGCAAAGGAAAAGGATGGCAAGGAGGAATTACAAAACAAAATGCAAAATACTCTGACACGCATTACTTGTATTTACACCAAAGGCATGGATGTCAGTAAGTGGGACAATGCTTTTTGTGCACCATCTTATGGCACACAAAAAGACAAAACTTTGAAGAACATTCGAAATAAATCACAAGCCCCAATTCCCTGTGCTACCTTTTCTTTACCTTGTTTAGATACGCAACGAGCTACTCTATGTTTCTAGAAGCACTAACTCGAACCAGTTGCAACCTTACCAGCAGGAATACCTGAACCCGTGGGTTTTTACAAAAAAGGATATTTTTTCAGCATGTACAGAGTAGCCAGTCTTGAAGCTCGGAAGTTGGCTCTGACCGATCGATAGACGGCTTTCCGGAGCCCGATCAGCTGCTGACTAGGATGCTGTCCAGCTTTAGTAAGTGGGCAAGCAGCACTGACCCTGTCAAGCAAACTTGAAAAGTAAAATGTGATACAACTGTACAGATGTCCTAAAGTATTTTTAAAAGACAGAACATCAGATTTCTTATTCCACAACTTTAAAAACTTATCCAAACCGCTCGGTAACTATGAGAGCAAATAAAGAGAGAACCCATTACATCAATGATATACTTAATTATAATTGTAAATAAGCAGCCAGGATTTGTCAATAGCCAACCTGATTCTACTCTCATTTGAGCCATAGCAAAACTCCTGAGTTTTTCGCCAAAGTTTTCCATAAAGATTATCTCTGATACAAAGTTATCACAAGCCCACTGTAAGGGGTTGAATGTTTTAACACATATTTAACATATACCTCTTTATGTGCAAATTTGTTCTATAAATAATTTTTACAGGAAAATGTACTTCTAAATAATTTTTTTTCATGCAAAACACTATATTCTTTTAACCTTCTCCATGGAGAATCTTCTCTAGGTCAACAGAAATATTATTTGAGTGACAGTTTAGATTTTAGCATGCAATGAATGACATCTGTGTTTGCTGGAGTCTGACAGGTAGACATTTGGAATGTATGCAACTATACAAGCATATCTGAAAACATATTTTGGTGTCTACATATTCACTTGAATATACTATTTAAAAGAAACTGCCATTTGCCTGATAGAATATACTTCAGAATGTCTTTAGAACTGTAAGAAATTGCCTCATCTGGAAATAAACCGAATTGTGAACAGGTTGAATGTTCAACATGCCTGTGTAGAAAAGGAAAAAATATTAATGTTCATTTATATCATACACAGCCTGATGCCAAGCCTATGACTGAGATGCTAAAAGCAGCCTAGGTGCACTCTACTTGCTGAGATTGTTTTTATGAGAGTCAGTTCAAGAATGGACATAGTGTGGACAACAGGAAAATCCATTGGGATTAATTGAGGACTGGAAGCCTGTTTCTGCTCTCACCTTTCCCAGAGCATGGAGAGGAGGCCATTTCATGTCCAGTCACTTAAAAGGAAAAAGCATACAGGGTACTGGCAAGACTGAGGTGAGCTGCTGCATTGGTAACTATTTCTGTGGGCCGTCTGACTAAAGAGCTGACTAAGCCAGCAGAAGTGACCCTGCTGGAAAAATGTCAGTCCTACTGCATGTGCTTAGCTGGACCATGCTGCACACTGTCCAGAAGGGGAAATAGCTCATCACCTTCACTGTAAAATATGAAATGCAATGCAGCCAACCCAGCAAGCCAGGCTGGACCCGTATCAGTATGTTAAGTATGATTAACATGAGGAGACTGATACCAAATACTGCAGTATATTGAAAAAGCTGCAATGAATATTAAAATATCTGCATACCATATTAGATTATGTGATATGAAAATGTTCTATGTAACATAATGTACTTCAAAATCTGAATGAAATAAAAGCAACTGTATTAATAGCAATTTCTGAACATAAATTTAAAATGCTTGTCTCGCCATATGCTTCACTAGAGTACACAGCATGAAATGTAGTGCATGCCAATCTGTAATGTTTCTCCTGCTTTTGAAGGTAACAGCTGAAAGTTTATGGATAAACTCTCACACCAGTTTGTAGATTCAAGCCCTGGGTGAATTGTCAGAGGGAGGCTCAAAGAAAAAGAGCAAAATTCTTCTACTCTAAAGAAAGGGAAAAAGATCCACGTTCTGCTACGGCGATGTATTCAGCCAGTATTCAGCAAAACAATTTGCTTTACTCTGAGAAGGCCTGTTTCAGTGGTCTTTATAAAATAATTCTTCTTTATTCCAGCAATCTTAAATTAGCATAATTTTCTATAAATGTCTATGTGCCAGACGTGCCATAATCCTCATTTCCTAACGTTCCATTTATCTTCTATGTATTTTGACTTACAAAATATTATCAGCTTTGTGTATCAGCCTCAAATAGCAAGAAGAAAAAAAAGTTAAGGAGGAAAATAATTTCCTCCTTCCTACTGCTTCCAAACCCATTTTACTTGTAAAGAACAGTAACTTATTTCTTCATACAAGCCAGTTCTTAAATAGGCTCTCAACTTTTAACAAACTTGTACAGACATATTAATAAAAGCTATTACTGCAATACAACATGAAAGCAGTTCTGTGCTACATACACCAATATGTGCTTGTAGAGCTCAACTCTAGTTTAAAATACAGTAGAAAGGGAGCAGTTTGGAGAAAAGCTAATTATTTCAGTGACAGACAAGGAAATAACTACTTGCTGGTTATTGCTGCAGTCTCTCATTACATATTCCCACTGTTTTCATTTTATACTGTGCAAGACATGTGGTGAGACACTGGAATAAGTTGTCCAGAGAAGCTGTGGCTGCCCCCTCCCTAGAAGTGTTCAAGGCCTGGTTGGATGGGGCTTTGAGCCACCAGATCTAGTGGGAGGTGTCCCTGCCCAGGCAGGGGGTTGGAACTACATGATCTTTAAGGTCCCTTCTAACTCAAGCTGTCCTATGATTGATTCTATGAAGACAGAGTACATACTTTCACTACCCAGTGGAAATTCCAGATTGCAACTCGTGATCAGGCTTCATTTGTCTAATTGCAGGTGAAGCAATTAGACAGAATTACTGCCATTCTGCCTGAGTAAAACACTGCCCTTATCCTGGCTACACAATATCAGCAATCCAAGTGGCCTTGGGGAGGTCTCCCCCATCTCTGCATCGCACAGCTTGTACCACACGGATGTACCTGAAATCCTAACAGCAGCACTGACCACTTCTGAAGGCCATTCTGAAATCAGAATATCCAGTTGCCTTTGAGAGCAGCTAATATAGGAGAGGCCTGACAGGGTTCTTACTTCCTTAAGTGGCTGATGTGGGGGTTTTTTTTGGTGGGAGGGGAATACAGACAAAGTGGTACTTCAAATTAGCAGTCACTGCCACACAGTCATAAACCAGTGGACAACTGATCAAAACCTCATAAAGAATAATTTAACATTTAGAGAGACAGACAGACGCTAAGTAACAAGGGGCAAATAGGCTAGAGTAAAGCAAAGGCATAGATATTTCAAAGCAGATGTAAATTAGTCTGTGAGAACAGAGCAATGGATGGTGCAATGGGGAGAAAAAACAGCAGTGGAACACATGGGACCTCAGGCCAAAGCTGTGGACCTGGGCTTGCCGTATCAGACGTCAGCTAAACACAGATAACCAAAATCTGAAATCAGGACTATTTAAATGTCAGCTTCAGTATCCTTCCATTCATAATACAGTTAATGTGCTGAGTTAAACTATGCTGAGCTAGCAGGATATTAAAACAGCAGCACTGAACAGGGTGCTGTGCTGTCTGCTGGAAATCACATTCCCTCAAGGATGTAAATGATAGAAGACACTCACTAACTTTTTAGATGCTACCATTTCTATAGCCATATGAGTCTTTCTGAACAAGTATTGAGACTTTGACAAGGTTCTACAGGAGAACATCATAAACTTTGTTTTGCTACAGTTTATCACAGCAAAATTCTGGAAAAAAAAAGGGGTAGCTAATTTTTTTTCATCATACATGAAGTGCTATCTTAAGAAAAGCATTTCATTCGTGTAGCAGCACCTCTTGCATATGTGGATGCAGAGAAGGACACTCTGGAGTTAGAACTTCCATCAGGCTAAACCAAAGCAAAACCTGTACAGCACTGACTTCTTCATGCTGGACAATTATTCCAGTGAGGATGCTGGCACAGTCATACTTCTCCCACTCCATCCATACTCCAAAGTCTTTTGAAAAGCTTGCCAAAGTTTTAAGTTAAGAGGCTATTAGATCAAGTGTCAGCTTTAAGTCCAGTCTGTTTTTTGTTAATCTGTTATCTAAGGTATGTAGTAAAAGAACAAGGAACCAGAAATTTAGACACTGACCACAAGTTCGTTCGCTTAAACTTAGGAAAAAATCCAAATGTTTTTATCATCTGTAATTTGGACAAGCCCTAACAGTAATTCCTTTTAAGAATCCATTTGCAAAGATAAGACTGGCTATTGCTTAACTATATGCTTCTTCAGCAAAAAAACCAAAACCAAAACACATAGCTAGGCAGACTGAAGACACGCTCATGCATTCCAAAGGGAGAATGAAACATTTCTTCAATGAAGCATACTGAAGGCATCTCAAGCTAGAAAATTAATTGGAAATGTTAAGTCTACAGTGTCAATCCTGCATGTAAAAACACGTGCCTGAGCACAGAACAGTTGGTCTGGCATGAACGAACAATTTCTAAGTCCAGGCAGGGCAATTTTTTATTATTTTTAGAAAGAAGTCAACTGGATTTTAGCTGTTGGCATTTCCCACCTCCTTTAACCTTAAGTCTAACTGGCACAGGTACATATCTAACCATAAGCTGCTGTGAGGGAAAAGCATACAAGGCAAAGAGTGTACTTAAGCAGGTGTGTTGGCTTTGGGATCATTGCACACACTGAACATGTTTTGATGTCCTTACACAGGGCAAATAAGCAAAAATTATCAAATAGCTACAAGAGTTAAATAACCAGCAGCATGTTCACAGCCCTTAAATGGAAAAGAATTTCCGATTCCAAACATTTCAACAATTTTATGCAAGCAAAAAAGGTATTGTAAACTTTTTTTGAGGTGGGAAATGAACTTTGATGGTCCTTGCTGATTGCTGTGTTCTCATTACTTCAGACTGTTATTTGTTAAATAAAAATAGAATGGTTTCCACGTCACTTTGTTTTCTAAAATAAATGATTACTTGTAGGCCAGTTTATCTACATAGATTTGGCAACATAAGATACAAAAAATCCTCAAACAAAGAATCCTCTAAAGGACTATTCAAAATAGTTAACTAAAATCCATTTCATCATGTATTTAATTGATAGCAGAGCAGGAGATTTCAAAGGCTTGTGAGTTCTGTGACACTTAGTTCTCCTTCAGGATGCAAGTTTTTAACAATGAGTGTTAGAATTCATACTTCTAGTATGAATGGTAATTATACCATTTTATGTAAACTAAAAGCTTAAAGTATTGTTTTTCAGTGGTTCCACTTGCTATGGAGCAAGACAATATTAGAAGACATCTGGTTTGAATGAGTCTGTGTATTAAATAAAGTGAAATATAGACTCACAGGGTAAATCCTCTGGAAATTACTTCAGTCTCTTGAATGAGTCGTAGAGCTTTCCTCACCAGGTTAGTAAAAGCTCGGCTATTTGCCACTGTTTCTTCCAGCTGGATACAGTATTTTCGCAGGGACATTTGCAGCTTGGCTGTCCTCCATGTGCCCCACACCCGAAAGGCTGCATAGCCGAGCAGAACCAGTCCCCACGGCAGCCACCAGGATTCCTTCCACCACGAAGGAAGCACAAGCAGGGCACTCACAAAGGCAAGCAACAGGGACACATCCCTGCAAACAGAGAAAGTATCATCAGCCACAGATTCCTGAGGTCAAACGAGTGGGGAAATCAGGAAGCTCTCCCTTACACTGGAGGTCACAGCATCTTAGTACAGGGCTTTTATGTAGGTCCTGAAGGGAGCCCTATACACAAAAAGCTGTTCCCAGTGGCATATTAACTTGGGGAGAATAACATTTATCTGGCTTTTTTTTTTTTTTTTTGACACAAGTGAAAGAATAATGTACTGCTCTGAAAGGTCAATTTGTCTTGCATAGATCCTAAAATAAAAAGAAAAGAGAAAAAGAAAAAAACCTGACTACTCAGCATTTTAAGCCAGGGTGGGTAGGAGTTGTAATATCTGCACTTCCAGGTTCAAAAGTACAGTAGGGAAGGGCATGTTTCTTTTGGTAACAAAACCCTCAACTATTGCCAGCTTTATTTTTTTCCAGATTCTGACTCATTTAATTTGGACATCAACACACCACTAGCTTTTAACACATTTTTATAATGATGGCTTGAACAATAATTTTAACTAATATGACAGCTTATGTAAGTCCTTGCAGAGCAGAGTTACCAGTATCTTAATTAGGTTATTTAGCAAGGACATTTAAAAAACTTCATAAAGTTGTTATTTTCATCTAGAAAAAATTCAACAAAATAAGTAATTGCTATCAAATATGCTTTGCTTCATATACAGTATTATAGTTTCAGTTTTGTAAAATTATGACAGTTTCCAGAGATGGATGGGCTATAGGTTTCAAGGAGCATAGCAACTTTATTTCTTCAGATTTTTTTGCAAAGAAAAATATTCACTTTCTTCACCCACTAAGGCTGTGTATCCTGTATTTGGTTTTGGAAGTATTCACAAGGAATATTTTTGCATTTCTAAAATAAGACATGATCTCTGGGTTTCTTTTTTCTGGGCAGTTCTGTGGTCATATTTCAACAAGCTTTACAAGTGTTAACTCTTCAGGGCTACTGACAGGTTTCAGTAAAGGTCCAGGGTTCAAATATTCCAAATGTGCAATTAGCTTTAAAAAGGACAGACACACAACCTGTACTTCCTTGGTACCTTAAAGAAAAAAACAACAGCCAAAACCAACACAAAAAAATCCCCAAACCACAAAAACCTAAATCATCACAATTAAAAACCGGAAGAGATTCAGAGCTCACTTTGTCCATTTTCAGTTTCTGGAAAATCCAGACCATCACAGATAGACTGAAGAAGAAAATGGAGACTTCACAACCCACTAAGGTAGCTATTTCAACTCATAAATATTCTTAGCTTTCAAAAGATTACCCCCAGGTCCAGTCTGAATCACAGGCAAATCAGTCACAGCATTTTTCCTCATATCCTTTCCTTTTCTGAACAGAATGAAGGATGACTGATCACTGTCTTCTTATTCTACACATCATAACACTGTTCCATCACACTTCAATTTTCTCCATTTTGGTAAAACAATCCTAACTCACTTTAATGTTTTTGAAAGATTGTATTATCTAAATCTTTTTTCTTGTTCTGCTGTGGACAATCTAACCTACCTTTGGCTCTCCAAGTGAGGCATCCAAAACTAGTTGCCATAGTCTAATAAAGGCTTAGAGAAATAGACAGCAAAATAAACCCTCATGTCCTGCCTGTAACAAGGACAGCAGGGTAAGATTTGCTGACACATTCAATTTATACTCTTCAATACTGTGCAGATCTTATTCTGAAGTTTTACTGCTTACTCAATTACTTATCACTTTGTGTTTGTAAATCTGATTTTTTCCTTCCCAATTGTAGCGTTACACTTTTGTCTTCATTGACTCTTCTATTAATTTCAAGACCTTTCTCCAAGCTACTTTTGAACTCCATTCTGCCAAAACACTTACAAACTTGGTGTCATCTGTAAGCTGAGCAACACTGACAAATTTTGTAAGTGTACTTTATCACCTGAACAGTTAAAGAAATAATGAATAGTGCTAGGACCAGGACAGACCACTGGAAAAATACGGATCAAAAGTTCTCTTGTGTGACAGAGAGCATCACTAGTGAGATAATTACAACTTAGATGGTTTGGTTTTTTAACTTACTGTGGCTTTATAATAATTTCATCTATTTTCCGAACATACATATTATGTTATCATTATGACACACAGCCCTGGTCTGTGTTGTGAGATGTATTTATCTACTGATTCTTCTCCATTTCTGAGCAAGTTCCCTGTCAGAACACCCACAATCCCTGTTATTTTTCAAATACAGAAGCTATCTGTTCAGATACCCCTGCAGCCAGCCCCTTCAGCATTCTAGGGTAAATTTTGCCAGCCTCTGCTGACTTGGACGCACCTCATTTAAATATTCTTCAGTCTGTTCTTCTGGTATTCTACATCTGAAAATTAATTGCACCTCCCCCAACGTATTTTCTGAAGACCACAGCAAAGAAAGCACTTTTCAGCTCAGTCTTCACAATCACATCTCATTTATCAAAATCACCATTGCATAGCTTTAGAAATTAATGAATTAAACAACCATGTTTGTTCTTCCTCATAGCACATATCAGGGTTTGAAAGTATCCATTCACATTCATGTAGCTATCATAGATGATAATTTGAGGAAAAAAAGCATGCTTAAACCAAAATCTGGGGACTAGTAGATCAAAGAGATGAAGACCTGCAAAAAGCAAAGCTGTTACTATATTGCTGCATTTAATATAAGGAACACAACATGTATTCTTTGCTTGTTTCTCAAGGAATATAGTCATAGATATTCTCTGTACAGTACCAAATATTAGGAGTTGCCAGGGAGCGTAGCGTTGGAAGCTGTGGGTTTTCCTGTTGCTTGCACTGCCCTGCAGACAGGATACTGGGGTCAAGGAACTCAATCAGTTCCACATCCTCCTGGAGCAGAACTTCCTGTTGCAGGATGGTACGGAGTGTGTCAAATCGAAATCCAACATCCTTACCGCAAATGGGCAGGAGAAAAAAAATGGGCAATAGTAAAGAATATGTAAATTCTTAAAATTAAGTTAGCAGAACAAGGAGAATACCCAGACACTCTACATTTTACTTTTCTGTTTCCTTTACAGTCCTGTTAATCTGCTCCCAGAAACTACAGGAATGTTTCAGATCTATGACAAGTATCAACTTCACTTTTATTAAACTATAAAAATTCACGCCCTACCCAAGAGTTCAGACTTGCAGGATGCATCACAGTGACTTTGTGACCTGACCCAGATAGTAACAATACCTGGAAACATGCCACAGATGATGCCAACGTGCAAGGATCAGAGAGGTACTATATCTAATAGAAGATCACTACCAAACCAGCAAATGTTTCTTTTGCTCAATGCCATGACATAATTTACATAATTAACAAACTAAATTTTAAAGAGAGATATGTTTCAAAGGACTCAACAAAAAGTCACCTTTGGACACTCAGTAACAGTAGGGAGACTGCACGGGACTCAAGACCCAAGCCAAGGCAGTGAAGTCCTCTCCTGCAGGATTCTCTTCCTTTCCCAAGAGAACTCAATCTGAGCATGCAACAGCATGGGACTCAGAAGACCTCACACCTGCTAAACCACAGGCAAACTTCAGGGAGTTTCTTACTTGTGGATTCTATGCCATGACAAGCATTTGTTATTTTTTTCCCCTACAGATATAGTTCTTCACATATCTTGAGGACAAATATACCCATCAGAAAAAAATCCTGAAGTTTCAATTTGCATCCGACACCAAACTATGATGACAAAACACTTCAAAGTATCAACGTTTTAACAAAACCCAACAAGTGCTGAACACTTTGCACCTAGCTAGACTACAGGAGGGAAAGCAGAATATTTCTGAAAACTCTGTAATAGAAGCTGTTAGCAGAAGTATGACATTTCACAGTGCAGACTAAAAAAATCTTTTTTTAGCTCTGTCATTGACAGAACAAGATTATGAAACCATAAAATAGTTAGTTAAAAGTTCAATTCCATACACTGATGTCACTTGTGATAACATGCATTCTGCTTTTAATGGAAAACATTTTTTTCAGGACTGTGTGCAAAAGGAAACTCTGCCCTCCTCCAACACATCCTGTGACATTTCAGTACCTTACTGTACCATGAGGCAGGAGAAACATGCTTCCTATATTTTTTGGTAGTATATCCATAGCAAAAAAGTAGGCTAAAGAAAGCTGTGAAGATAATACCTTTGATACACAGGGGAAGAGGGAGCACAAAAAAAGGCAGTCAA
Source organism: Calypte anna (assembly GCF_003957555.1). NCBI lineage: Eukaryota > Metazoa > Chordata > Aves > Apodiformes > Trochilidae > Calypte > Calypte anna. Next base: position 90,189,941 of record NC_044244.1, read on the forward strand.
AGATCAGTAGTGAGAGCTTTCAGAGGAAATTTTGTCCTCTTGAGATAAGGGAAAAGTCTCTGAGAAATGGAAACACTTCTCATGTTACTCAACTTTTTTTTTTTAAGCTACATTTGAAGACATCATCCCTGCATCATAGTAGAAAAAAAAGATAAGAAATCTAACTTTTAGATTCTGGAACAGTCTGACTGATGTGACATTTGCAAGCCAGACTAGGAACCTGAAGCAGCTGGGTGCAAGTCAAAGCAGACCTCAGGCAAGCCCAGGCTAGAGACTGAACTGGCAAGAAAGTGGCACCAGAGAGAACAAGTGTAAAGGCAGCATAAAACTATTTTCAACTGTCTGGGGTAGAACTATCACCCTTCAGGGCTACCCCACACAGGCTAACTTGGGCCCTAAAAGTTCCTGCACTTGGCTGCAACATAGGGACTTTTTCAGTCAGTGTCTCCACAATGCCTTCCACCAAAAGGGGTAGCTACACTGCACTTTAGCTCCTTTCAGATTTCAATAATTTCTTTCATTTCTCACACCTCTTAATTTCTCTTCCAGATTTTGAACATCTTTAACCTGACTACTGGTATTTTGCCTTTTCCTCTGTGTGCAATTTGCCTGTCACAGTAACTAAAAACCAGAATCCATATTATCTGAGGAATAAATAAAACTCCAAGAGACAAATACAACAATACAGACCAAGGATGGTGCTCAGAGGATGAGGTACAGAGCAGAGGAAGGCTTGTGGATTACGAAAGGAAACAGAAAAAAACAAGTTATCACTTACCAGTCTGTGAAGTAGGTCATCACTTTTCTTGTACTGTGGAAGAGGAAACCAACTTCTAAAGAACTCAACTAGTTTTGACAGGATGCCTTGCTGAAGGAAAGAGAAATTACTGCAATTAAAAAAAAACTACCCGAAGCCAAAAATAAATAAATAACAGAAGACAATTCCCTTACTTCTGCATTTGCTTCTTCACTCAGACCCCAGTACCTGTACGGAAGTTTCTCTTACTGTGTCTGGCCTAACTTCAGAGTGTACTAAAGGAACATCTGCTTCCCGTCAGTTTGCCTGGACACAAGAGCATAAAATAACCCCACCTATTCAGAGAATAATGGATTGTTGTGTTGTAATGTTAAAAATAACTACAGCTAGAATTATTTTGATCTCAAGGTGGCAACTACTGCATCAATATGAGAGACCTACTCTCTCCTTAATAAATAAACAAAAAACCATGAAATGAAATGGCTGATAAGGATTGAAGAAAAGACCTGGAGAGGAACAACCTCTCCTTGGCAGCCCTCTGCAGCTTGAGGACAAGGCTCCAAAGGAGTTGTGAATAAAGTCTTCTCAGGGAAGACTGGCTGTCAGAAGAGGAACTGTCACAGAAACTCCCTTGTCTCAACCAGTGCATCCTACTGTGTCACCAAGCTGCTTCCCATGCAACCTGAATCCACATCGAGCTCTAAACATAACTTTGAACATCACCAACTAGAGGGACTCCCTCATGGTCATCACACATTTTACTCATGTATCTTCCTAAAATATGACGCATGAAAGATTATAATGATTTTGCTTCACTCTGCATCCATTCCATGAAAAAAAAAAAAAAAAGATGGAGTTTTTGACAGACATTGTATATCTACTTTCCTCGGACTGAGCTGAAAGGAAGTATTCTTCAAAATATTTACTTACATATATTTAATGAGTTCTGAGGTCCTACCTCTTAATCTTTGGACTGCTGACACGTAATACAATCAAACAAAATGTATGCAAAAAAATTAATTGTGGAGCACTTATATTTTGTCACATACTGTTTCAAAATAGCAAAAAAACCCTCAGATTATAATAGCTTAATGTATAATGGATGCCTGCATTAGATCAGCTTCTTCTGTTTCTCTCTCTTGTGCTTTTTCTCTTTTCTTTTCCCCACATTTTTTCCTTGTTTTTTTCCCCAACTATAAGGTGGGAAATAAAAGAGTAAAACCAAGCAACAGGATTATTGAGCTTTGTGGTTATCCCAGCCTGAGAGCCCTCTGAAAGGCAATGTGAAATAAGCTTGATGAAGCAAACCAGGGCAGAATGGCTTTGTCTAACATCAGAAATTGTTACCCTAAAACCCCTATTCTTCAACCATTTTTGAAACAACTTATTTTGGCACCCATTTAGGTAACCTAACTCAAGGTTTTTCTTTATGTATGTTGGATCCTTTTGTGTACAGTTAGAACTGCAGACCTATGCCAGAAGGAAGTATTTTTAGGTCAGTGGAGAGACAAACCAGGAACAGGGGTTTCATAATGACAGCTCTTCCTCATACACAGACATCATTGTGGCTTATTAGGAGGAGCTATCCCAGCAATCCACACTTCTCAGATTATGGAATAAATACAAGTCATTGTATTTTGATGTTGTTCATGGGCACTGACATAATTTGGGAGAGGAGAAGAGTGTCACAAACTGCAGCATTAGATGATCCTCAAGGTTTCTTGTAAAGCATTGCAAAATAAACCAGAATTTTCCAATGACATCTGTAGGAAATTAAGTTTAAATAAACAAAGGTCCTTGCTCTGCATTTGAGTTGAAGACATAGTTCATGAGAAGTACTTCTCCCCATACTTTTAAAGCAGAGTATAAGAAGAATTGTCCATTTATTATATAAAATTATGCCTTTTGAAGCATACCATTTTCAGCTCCTTAGCCTCCATGAATCTTCGAGTTTTTATCACGAACATTTAAACCTACTCGAAGGATAATTTTAAACTGCTACCATCTGACTAAATCAGACTGTGGAATTACTGGAAAAATAAAACAAAAGAACTTGTACCAGCATGCTGTGTAGGTAATCTTTTGGTTTATTTTCCTTGTTTTGATTTAAAAATAAAAATCTGATCTTGCATAAACACTCAACAGACATGTCAGTGCTTGAAAACACAAAAGAAGACAACCCCACTGTCTTGGGCTGTGACCCAGCAGAGTACAGTAACACATTAAATTATTCATATCCTTGGAATAGTGTCTCACAGTTTGCATTCTCTTTGGGAGTGTTAATGACAAGTAAAACAGCTTTCATCAACACACAAGTCAGGTCATGTTGTCAGTGCTTCTGGAGTATTCTTCTTACAACTTCAGAACACCACTCAGTTAAACAAAAATGTGTAACAGAAAGAAGATAATGCTTCATATTAAATACCTTCCAGCTACCCAGAACTAGCATTAAGTTGACAGAGATAAAGGACTGGTTCCCTCTGCCTTTCCACATCAGGTCACCTGCACAACTGCTGAGGGCTAGCCCTGATTCAGTTCTCAGTAGCTGTCTCCAGGACCAGCCCTGTCCTTGGGATGAAATATTATCACATCTAAGATAGGTTGAAGCGTGACAGTAGAATCAATTTAAACATTCAGATATGTACAGCTGCCTAGGAAAATGACTGAAAAAGGAAAAATGTAAATTGGAAGATATACATTCCCTAAAGATCAAGCAGGATTACCCAAATAGGATTTAATTCTAGAAAACAGCTCTAGGAGCTCTTGCAAACAGGGCTTTTGAGGATCAAGTGATCATGAGACCATACCTTTAGCTGTAACTTTCTCCACAGATTGATGCGGTCAAAACCACTCCACCTATAATTACTGTGCTAAATCATATCTCTACACTCACTCAGGTGGGAGCTGGGCACTTCATCAGCCCTCAGAAAACAACTTTGAAGCATCTTTAGAGCTTTTCAGTTCAATGTCCATTAAGATCATATTCCAATTCAAAACAAACCCCAAAACACACCAAAGCCATGCACAGAAAGAACTGTATCAGATGTGTTTCAAAGTCAACTGATGTCTCTGCCTTTCATTAAGCCTGAACCATACACTCTGCTTGGCAGGACAGCAAGACACAGCAGCAACAGCAGTTTGTATCAGACACTAGAAACCTCTTCTTTTTTTCAGATTTTTTTCAGTCCCTGAAGATTCCAGACTAGATCTCTGCCTTGCTAAAACCTCGCTACATGTCACCAGATTGTATCTGCACAGGGTTCTTACTTGACTGAGTACAAGAGGAGTAAACAAACCCAAATCAAGAACAAAGCAATACCACAGCATTTGTTTCCCAGACATTTTATAATTGCAGTAGACTAGGCCAGCAAAGGCTGCAAGGAGGGAAGTGATAATTGTGTCATGTAAAAATGAGGAAATGATTGGACAGGAATGTAAATGGTCTGCCTATACGTCATACAAAATTGCAAATAAGCTTCAGATCCTCCTAAATTCAGTCTACAACTTTAAATGTGTGGCCAGCTGCCTCTGATCCTTTTTTTTCTGAGACACCCTACGAAAATAAGATACAGAAATCAAATCACAAGAACAGACTTAATGACTTCAGATTATGAAAAAATAGTGTTAACATTCCCAAACTGGTACTGGAACAGCAGCAGGAAGAATCTAGACATTTCATCAGCAGCAATTACACACAGGTTTCTTCCTTATTTCCCCTATGTATCCTTGTCTAGACAGAGATGGGACAATGTGAATGTCATCCTAGTATTTGTAAGAAATGGACACCTCATTTTCACACACCCTTCAAGTTAAAAGGCAAACCATGACTAATTACTTGTACATCAGATACAACACTGGAGGACGTGCTCCCAACACAATAAAATTAAGTGTAAAATGCTTGAGGGGGGGAAAAATAATACTTGAGGCTTTTAAAAGCAGTGTATCTTAATACTTTTGAGGTTCTTAATCCATAGCACATATGTATTGAATTTGGTTGAAACTATATAGATAAACACAGCATTATACTGCTTCACTGACTTCCACAAAAATAATTATGCAAAATAAAGTAATGCAGCCAACAAGCAATAGTCCATGCATTACTTCACAGTAGTGAACAGATAGGCAGTGAAAGGTGTCATCCTAATTTTCATTTAACAGTGATTTAATTAAAGTTTTCTTGCACTAAGACAAAATAGGTATTTTCAATGTAACTGTATCACAAAATTGCCAATAACTCCAAAAGGAAAATGTGTTTGCAGGTGCTTTCTTGAGGGTTATGGTGTCAGATGACAATTCTGAAAAGTAAGGGTAGTGGACCTAGTATTTCCATTAATATTTTTAAAGGTAGTTTAAATTAAAGTATAAAAAAATGTGAGCTAGACTCTGAGTTAAATTTAGCCTTGAGTGAGACAGGCAATCAGATTACAAATGTGAAAGCCCACCAATAGCAAATAGCAATCAATTTATTCATTAAGTTTAAAATAATCTTATATTAGAGAAACTAGCCAAGAAAGCATGGAGATACTGCAGGAATCAATTTTCATCCCCTTAATTTATCTGTTTCTTGGGCAACACATAAGACCAGACTTCCGTATGAAGCCCCTTCATCATTTCCCTACATGATTTCTGGAAAGCTGTAATCTCTACAAGAGCATGGACAAACATTACTAAAATTAATGATTCTTATGATAGTATGATTATTTTTTACAAGCCCTGTCTAATCCCTGTTCTGGGCACACAGTGGTACTTAGTGGAGCCTGCATCTTAACTACATGATCATCTTCGATCAGGAAGACGTGGCACACTTCCAAAAGGACTAAAAGTCTCATAAACTGGGGACTGAGGCTGTGAAGCAAAAGATGCAGTGAACCTGCCCAACAGGTGAATGCAAATCATCACCAATCTGTCCATGAAGATAGATAGACTCCAACAGGACTGAAGACCAAAGCAAAATGTTTCATGTTTTATTTTCAAATGGACTAATGAGTGTGTGAAGAAGCTTTTATAGTCTATGAGAACACAGTATGAAAATATGACCCATCAACACTTCTCTGAATACTGGTAGATGAATAAGCTTCACACTGCAACTTCTAAATTTCCACTTCAAAGTCTGTGCATGTCAGTCCTTGCAAGTACACCATACTATTGCAAACATTTCAAAAACCACACATTCTTTCCCCAGACCAGAAAAAACCTGACTGATGTTATCCACATGAATAAACACACTTCCAAATCCTACCCCACCTAATATCCTACACAGGGTAGAATAGATTAAAACTCCCACAAGAAAAAAATACTTCTGACCAAAAACAAAGGAAGAACAAAACTGAAGACATTTTGTTAAAATTAATCCTAACTAACTGAGAATATTACTTGGCTAATTCCTTGAAGCATCAGAGAACTGAGCAGCAGATACACATAAATATGGCATTATCTGAGAAAAAACCCTAAGGAAAGCATCAGCTCTCTTCTTTTGCTGTATCATCCTTCCCTCTCTAGGGGGACCTGGAGATCCCAGGGCCACTCTATCACATTGCCTGTGCTGGTAAAAAGGATGATGCTCTCCTCTGCTCACTGCCAACTAACTAGGAAGATGAAACATAGTGGAACAGCAAAGCAGCAGAGGTTACAAAAAAGAAGAAAGTGATAGTGAAGCTCTGATTTGAAGATGGGTAAGGAGGAATAAAGCAGGAATGAACAACAGGAAAACTGAGCCCCAGTGGAAGCTTAAAAGTCACAGTAGGCAAGAATCAGATGACCTAAGGTGCACAAAGGTGGAAGCTACTATAGATGGTGGGAAGAGAGGAGAAAGAAACGGTGATTCTTCAAAAACAATGCACCAAGCCATGAATGCTAGGTTTAAGTTCTTAATTGTGAGGTGCTGTCTACCTCAGACTGAAGTGGTCAGGACAGATAAGTCTCCACAGAAGCCTCTTTTTTCTCCTGGCTTAGCACATAGTTGGAGCACGGCCACTGAAAATTGAATTTTCCACTGTCAAAGTGAAAGAGGTAGGCAGAAAATAACTGCTCTTTGGATGCTCCATCTAGGTGCTAAGGAGAAGACAGACCAGCTACTGAATTTTCAATATACTTTTTGCAAAGAAATTCCTATGTTAACTGCCTCAAAAGAGAAATTTCCTCACTTACACTACAGCTCCTCCTTGGAGTCACAGAGTCACATTGCTTGTACACCACCAATAACAAAAAAATTCAATTTATTTTTAATAAGGTCATCATGGCCAAATTCTCAAGCATAATTTTAATACCCAAATGTTTATCCACTAGCCTTTAATTTAAAACAAGAGAGAAATAAGAAGCCTGAGCTAACCAGTTGATCCTTGTCAGCTGTCAGTGTTAGAAAATTGTCACAACCTACTCATAGAATCATAGAATCATAGAATTGACTGGGTTGGAAGGGACCTCAGAGATCATCAAGTCCAACCCTTGGTCCACTACTGCTGCAGTTAGCAACCCAGTTAATCAACCTAAACACAGTTCTATCTCATTCAGATTGGTTATGGTATTCATACTTCCCAGAAAGCCTCTTAGTATGTTTTATTACAGAGTGAGTTATATTTTGCAACTGAATACCTGAAAAGGCTGGGAACTATAAATATTCCGTTTCTGAAAATTACAGGTTTTATTCCCAGAATGTCACATTAAGGTAACATAATACTGTCAAGTAAATAAGTTAACTAAAAATACTCAAAAAATTAATCAGCAAAGTCTCTTTCTTCCGTAGATTACGTAGGCACAATGAAAAACTCCAAACTATACTGGCAAACCAAGTGTTTGCAAACATATGTGCAGACAGCTAGTTGGGGTTTGGTGGCTTTGTTGATTATTTTTTAAATACAGTAAGAGAATTATAATTATCTCTTCTCATTCTGTCCGTTTGTAAATGGTTCTCTTTGTAAATGCTGTTCTCTTTTGAGAAGATAGGAACAAGGTGAGCACTCACTTTCTGGGCAGCGTGCACAGTCCTCTCTCTTTGGCTTTCTGCTGCTGCACATTGTTCTGCTTTCTGTGATACCGATGAACATACTTCAAAATCTGTGTGTCCCAAATCCTGTAGATATTGGTAGAGTGGGGAATTCTAAAAGATATTATAAAAAAAAAGAAAGATGAGAAAAAAACAATGTTAAAAATCATTCCCCGTTTCCCACAAAACACAGCAGTGAACATAGGAGCCCCACAGGCAGAAATTAACAGAGAGCAGCCCTGCAGAGAAGGACTTTGGGGCAGCAGCGGATGAAAAACTGGACACAAGTCAGCAATGTGTGATTGCAGCCCAGAAAGCCAATTGTACCCTGAGCTGTATAAAAAGCCAGGCCAGCAGGTTGAAGGAAGTGATTGTCCCCCTCTGCTTCACTCCATTGAGACCCCACCTGGGGTACTGTGTCCAGTTCTAGGATGCCCAGCACAAGAAGGACATGGACTTGCTAGAGCTAGTCAAGAGGAAGGCCTCTAAGACGACCAGATAGAGAGCTGGGCCACCTCTCCTATGAAGACAGGCTTGGGCCTGTGGTGAGAGGAATCATAGAATCATAGAACTGGCTGGGTTGGAAGGGACCTCAGAGATCATCAAGTCCAACCCTTGATCCACTACCGCTGCAGTTACCATGTGGCACTGAGTGCCACATCCAGTCTCTTTTTAAATATCTCCAGGGATGGAGAATCCACTACTTCCCTGGGCAGCCCATTCCAATGCCTGATCACCCTCTCCGTAAAGAAATTCTTTCTAATGTCCAACCTAAACCTCCCCTGGCACAACTTAAGACCGTGCCCTCTTGTCTTGTTGAAAGTCGTCTGGCAAAAGAGACCAACCCCCCCCTGGCTACACCCTCCTTTCAGGGAGTTGTAGAGAGCGATGAGGTCTTCCCTGAGCCGCCTCTTCTTTAGGCTGAACAGCCCCAGCTCTCTCAGCCTCTCCTCATAGGGTCTGTGCTCGAGTCCCTTCACCAGCCTGGTTGCCCTCCTTTGGACCTGCTCTAGCACCTCAATCTCCTTCTTGAACTGAGGGGCCCAGAACTGGACACAGTACTCGAGGTGTGGCCTCACCAGCACTGAGTATAGGGGCAGAATCACTTCCCTGGACCTGCTGGCCACGCTGTTCCGGATACAGGCCAGGATGCCATTGGCCTTCTTGGCCACCTGGGCACACTGCTGGCTCATGTTCAGCTTCCTGTCAATCCAAACTCCAAGGTCCCTCTCTGTCTGGCTGCTCTCCAACCACTCTGTGCCCAGCCTGTAGCGCTGGGGGAAAAGGAGTAACAGCTTTAATTGAAAATACGATAGATTTAGATGAGCTATGAGGAGGAAATTCTTTAGTGTCGGGGTGGTCAGACACTGGAACAAGTCGCTCAGAGGAGCTGTGTGTGGATGCCCCCTCCCTGAAGTGTTCAAGGGCAGGTTGGATGGGGCTTTGAGCAAACTGGTCTAGTGGAAATGAAGCCTCAGTGTAACCTGACTAGGAACCTACAGAGTGTTTTACAGAAATAGAAAAACAAATTAAAAAAAAGGCTTCTGGTCCCTCCCAATTCTAATTGCCAGAGACTGTGGTTTCACATGTTTAGATATTTATTTATACAGACTTATGAATTTTTTGTTGTTGTCTGCATCAGATATCTAGGATTACTTAACTTTTATTTTTCTGTTTTCAGTCCACATATGTGTCTGAATCTACAGTAGATTTGATGGAAAGGATATTTATGCTAACCCTGGTTCTACTCAGGATATGTAAAAAGACTGCTTTTCTGAAAACTTCTCACTGATGTCTTAAATAGCCCAGTTAGTTGAGGATTAATTTTGACCTGTGGAAAATTTTACCAACATCACACACTAGTATGGGAACAGTAGCAAATTGCATAGGAAGAAAACAAACCATTTTAAGAATTATAACACACTACCAACAAGAAAAATAAAAACTAAAAACTTTACAGTAAATAACACCAAGTTGTGGAGGTCTGCAGAAACAACCACAAACAGAACAGCTACTACAAATTATTATATTAACTATCACCAACCTGCTGGTGCAACTTGCCAATGCCCCCATTCCAACATGGCCAAATCTCAAATGACTGTTTGACATCCAGTAAAACTTGGAACTCAGCCGAAAAAATTAACTTATTACATCTAGGGATGTTTTTTTTAACTCCAACACCGAAGTGATACTTTGGTCATGCTTACCTATTTAAAGCATGCAAATTTATACTTTTGCCTGCTCTGCTTGAGTTACTCACAACAGATTCAGTGTCCAGTCATAACTTGAAACTTAAACATTTGTACCAACTCACAGGTACAAAATACCCCCTTTACCCACCATGACAGGGATCGTACAGATTGTTGGGATAGGTTAATGACTCATTTCCTTGTGGGATTTTTTCCAGTGTGACAGCTCCTATCTTTTTTTCCACGTACTCTTCCTCCATAGTTATAAAGCTTTCTAATGCATTTAACTCTAGCATCTAACCCTAGCTAAACAATGCTCTGCTCTGGACAGGCTAGAATGAAGGTGCGTTTCTCTAAAATCTACCAGAATTACTGAATTAAAATATAATAGACCAGAATACTTCTCTTATTTAAGACACTGTTAAATAACTTCAGGATAAAACTTGGAATATGAATGCTGTTTAGATTGGTTTCATTTCCTCACAAGAAATGGATGAAGGAAGGCAGATGAATGGAAATCTACCAGAATTACTGAATTAAAATATAATAGACCAGAATACTTCTCTTATTTAAGACATTGTTAAATTCACTTAATTAATAACTTCAGGATAAAACTTGGAATATGAATGCTGTTTAGATTGGTTTCATTTACTCACAAAAAATGTATGAAGGAAGGCAGGGAGAGAGACAGAGACTCTGTACACTGAAAAGAGAGAATTAGTTAAAATCCTACATTTACTAAATGAAATATTGCATAGATGTAAGAATGCCCAATTCTTTCCTCTTACAAAGTATTTGGCAACATCAAATCCTTCCATCTAACTGTAATTAATTTTCTACTCTACAGGCACTACAGCATCTCTCCAAATGTTAATGAAACTTTATTTCCTAGTCAGGATGAGTAATTTTATTTCTTCTTGAGCCAAGGTGGAATGCGGGCACCTTATGAGGTTTTATATAAATTCCTTCAGATTAACTTTTCAAAGACTTTTACAGGGTTTAATTATAGGTAGATTTTCAATTTTTATTGCTGCTTGGTACTGGAAAGCATCTTTCTGATTGAGTGGGCAAATGATAAGCTATTAAAATTTAACTTGCATGTTAATCACATATTCCTTCAAGGGCTCTCCTCTTCCAGTTTTCCAGAAAGTACTGAAGCTATGGCAACCCTCCTCTCACACATTTGTCTCACTCAGCTTTACATTTTTGCTCAGAAAAATTGAAAACTACACTCTTCTTCTATTAGAAATATCACTGATAGCATACATACCCTAGCCTACATCAAGATAAAAACACAGTCTATGCATTTCCTTATTATATTTCATGTCCTAGATGCTAACTTTAAATGATACTGACAAGCCTGCCACTTGTAAAGCTGTGTAGTCTGTATAATTCAGAGAATGTCTCCAACAGTCTATCACAAATTTCTCCCATGACATATGTAACTAACAGCTAGAAAATCCACTATTTTTAAATACGAATTTTTAAAACTCAAGGGGTACATTTTAGGTACATGAAACTTCTGATATTATAAAAGAATCAGAAAATTTTTAATTATGCAACTACACAGTTGCAATAGGATACCATTAAAATAACCTATAAAGAATTATAGAATGGTTTGGGTTGGAATGGACCTTAATGTCATCTAGTTCCAAAACCCTGCAGTGGACAGGGACACATCCCACTAGACCATGGTGCTCAAAGCCCCATCCAACCTGGCAACCTGTCATTCTAGTATCTCACTATGTACCACTTGGTTCAGTAGAAGAGACAGAAGTGTTATACTTCTTGCTTACAAAACATTTTCCATCTTCACAAAGCTTTAAAAACAACACTTAAATAATATGTTTGATGCCACACAAATTATAGCTCTGAATTTCTAGTTCACCCAAATGTTTCACTACTAAATTTCTTTCCACTGCCTGAAAAAAAAAAATTATAGGTAAGCACATATTCTTGCACAGGCACTTCTGTGAGAAAAGTTCCTTGGTTTCAGTTCATGCTGTCATTCATCAGCACCGTCAGGCTCAGCTGTTTTTCTGCAAATGCCATAGATTAAAAACAACTACTTCTAATTTTCCTTTCTCAAAATTCAGGCATTCCTATTTTCAAGAGTACAACATATCTATATATATATATATATATAGATATAAAGAGAACTAATTTTTCATATCTGCACATATTATGGATACTACAGTCTTAGTAACGTACCAGAAAGTTCATCCCTGCAAGCAGTAATAGTTTGTCATTTGGAGAAAAAAAAAAAAAAAAAAGAAAAAAAAGAAAAAAAAAAAGACTTGAAAGAAAGCTTTTATGTGAAGTAAAGGGACAGCAAGATTGTTCAGTGGATGGGAACATTAGCATACTGCATAGGAAGAAAACTGGACAGGAAGAAAAGGAATTTAAAAGATTAAATTTCATCTTCGTATTAGTACAGGAAGGAATACAGGAAGTATTTTCATGTACTTTTGAATCTTTACTTTCAACTACTCTCAACTTAGATAATAACTAGAATAGTTAGTACTATTCATGTTTGACTGTCAGGTTAATTTATTTATTTTTAGTCATCTGGTAGAATGACATGGTAATGAATCATTTACAAAGCAGAGAAGAAAACAAATTATTAATAATTCAGCTTATTGTTATGTTACCATCACACTACCAGTTATTGATGGAAAATATTTTCTAAAGTAAATGAGGATACCGAGAAAAGATTTTTTCTGCAATATGTTGCATTTCTTTCTGAATTTTTTTTAAAGTTTCTTCTTCTGAGTCACTTTCTGAAACCACTTAGATCCAAGAGGCTGGCATTACATTTACACCAGGGCATTTTTAAAATTATGCTACTTGTCCAAAATGTATTCTGGAAATGGAAAACACTTCTAGGACAGAAGACAAACCAGTATTATTATTTGGTGTACTTTTTACAAATTATACATGGAAAATCTTTTTAGTTCGTAAAGGAAGGTAGCTGGAAACAGTTGATGGACTGAGTAGGAATACAGTTCTTGAAAATTTTAAGAATCAGAGTGTTCTGAGGACTCTTCAGAGAATGACATCAAGACTCCCATTTATTTTCATACGACTTTTCTAATTCATTACAATCAGTCATACTGCAAAGCCATTAAATTGTAACTAGACATTTATAGTATCGTATAGGCTTGTATAAGCTCCCATTTCCAGAATTAAGGAAGAAAACCCTTTCCTCCTCATTCATAACTGCCTGAGCATATTGATTTTAAAACTATACTACTAAATTTAATTCACTCACATAGCCATGCTTAACTACAACTCCTTTTTTCCATTGCTGAAAGTGATTGAGTCTCTTTCTAAACCAAAGATATATTGTGCAGGATTAAAGAACAGTCCACTAAATTAGTTTTGTTCTTCAACCCTTTTCTAATGCTTATTTTAATGCTACTACACATACAGCACTGATTTGGTTAGAAAAAAACATCACCTAAGCTGAAGACTAAACATCACATTTGCAACTCTAAGCCTATAGTAAAAATAAATAATAATAGTGAAAAATCAAAACCAAGCCAAACATTAAAGGATAATCAAACATATATAACATTGCCTACTGCTATGTGATGGAAGGGTTCTTCTAGTAGATAATACCCTAGCTTCAGAGAAGAGCTTATTTTTTATAAATATTTACTCAAATACTTAAATCTGTTGCAGGCTTGCAAGCACAGATACTGCACTATAATATGTGAGGCATTTTGTGTGTATTCTGTGAAAAACCTTTGTAGTCACGAATCAAATTAAGACGTTGTTAGCTTTCAAAATCTTGTTACAACAGCAGATGAAAATCAAAGCCACACCCAAATTGTTTTTGCTGATGCGCCATGAAGTAAAATGACTCAGGATTTCTCCATTAGAGACGGGGGCTTCCCACACCCAATGTTCTTTACTGTGATAAAATTTACCACCTAGTAAAGCCCTGCTCTAGTTTCCAACCACAGCTAAGGAGCCAACTAATTTTAAAAATTAATTTTAATGGTATTGCACAAAGTAAGAGGTTTAAAGATCTCTTCTTAAAATATGGACATGCTTTTTTTCAAAGCTGAGGTTTCAAATATGCCAAAAACACTGTGGGAGCCTAAACCACCCCCAAAATAACTACAAGTTGTGAATTATCATTTAAACAAATACATAAATTACACATTTCTACCACAGAGACAGCAAAAGCTGAAATACACTGAACAGGTGGCTAACTTGAAAAAAACCCCCAAAAAAACAGTACTCTGAAATCTACTGAAATCTACTCCCTCCCCTCAATACACAGATTTGAAACAGCGGAGCTGACACTCACAGACAGCGCGATCTTTGTCTCCTGGAAGAGGGTATTCCATTTTTCCCTTCGGTACTGCTCCCATGCACCTGACAGAATCTCACCCACCTCCCTGTTTCTCTCTGCTTGTCCCTCCAGGATGACCCGAGCCGAGGATGAGAAGGAGCTGTCAGGAAAACTGCACCTCTGCCCCTGCACAGTAGCATTTTCCTGACGGCATCAGCGGATGCAGTTTGAAACTTCCCAGGACCGTTTTCTCCTGACTAATGTGGCTCTCTAACTGGGGGGAGGGAAAAGGGATGACAGATTGCTAAAGGCTTTTAGAAAGATGCTGCTTGAAAGAATTATTGCGCATCAATCTTCCGTGCAGCCACTAATAAGACTTTCCAAGCAACGCTATTTAAAAGCCCGGGTTGTATTCTCCTGGCTGGTAACCACCTCCTCCTGTGCTCCAGCTGACAAAGAGCCAGGCGCTGGCAGGGCTCACATTAGACAATGACTTCAAGACAGCAAAAAAGTCATTTAATTTCCTATTCTGCTTTCAAAGCCACAGGAGCGTAGACCTTGGTTTCTCCAGCACTACTCTAACATTGGATTTAGAAGCAGGCTCTGAAAATTACTTGAAAGTCATTCATCTATTACTGTTCCTGGACATTTTCTGGTGTACAATATTGATCTAATTCTGCACGCACACACACATCCTGAAAAGTCAGGAAGTTTTTATATCCTCTGCATAGTTCTGTATGACTCCATCTGTGACAAAGGAAAGTTCTTCCCTTTCCATTTTCTGCAGGTGGTTGAGCAGGGCCTTTCTGACATGGAGAGAGTAATACCTGAAAAACTGAAACTCAGAGTGGTAAATGTTACTTTTGCTGGAGGACAGGGTAACAGGCCAGCTGAGCTCTGTACCTGGAGCTTAGGATGGGAAGACACAGATCACCCAAGTCATGGGACTGGGCTGATACAGGAGAACAGGTTTGTTTTATACCAGTCACTAACAACTCACAAATTTTACACTTCACTTACATTCAGAACTAAATTAATGAAATAAAGGTATCTGATTGATGAGCTGGCGAAGTATTCCTGAAAAGTTTTGGAAACCTCTTTAAAGCACCAGCTCTAAATAACTTGTTTATCCATATAAATCATGTTAATTCTGACTCCTAGTGACAACAAAATATAAGCAAACATCTTTACTTAAGTGAAGAGCACCCAAGAAACATGAGACAGAGACACCGAAAAGACTAAAAGAATAATGAAACAATTTTTTAATGCAAATGTCTCAAGGAAATGGATTTATGACTTGAAGCAGTGAGAGCAATACTGCAGAATTAACTGTAAACATGACCCCAGAGTAATTAACACAGAGGAGGATTAAAAAAATTTTGGACCAACAGATGTGAAAAATTACTGTGGGTTGTCATACATGTTTATCTTCAAATTTTCTATTAAAAATAATGAAGGTAATATGGGTTCACACACCATACAGCCCACATAACGTTTTTCTATACCCATTCAGATATGACATTAAGGTTATCCAAAAATGCCTGGTGAGTTTATTTGGCCTCTGCAACAACCAGACTTGTTCATTACCCAGTTTTAAGCTCGCAGGTTCTTTTATCTTCTCTCCAGTATCACCTGACTCCCAATCGTGTGATAAAAAGGAGCACAGCCTGTTCTCCCCTTCCCCTCAGCAGACTGCTGAGAAGCCAGATATCCAAAATACACCATCCATCACTAGTCCAGGTGTCTCTACAGTACACTGCAATTTGCAGCACAGAGATCTCCCCAGGCTGCATTTACATGGTCAATTTAATCTGCTGTTACCAGCGGGTGCAGATGAAAGCTGCAGTACCATTTTAGAACACTACTGGTAGCATTCACAGAGCCAAATAGAATAAGACACTGATATGATTATAAAAAAAAAAAATCAATCTTTTTTTTTTTTCATGCTTAGCTAGGTTAATTTACAGTCTAATCATCCTCCTGAACCACCTCACAGCATCACCCACAAATCCAGGTGTCAGCATAAGATGGGAATAAGCTGGAAAAGGTGAGTGAAGCTCAGACACCTCTTCTAGCAACAGCCCCACACTTCAGGCAAAGCAGAGTCTCAGAGCCAGCTCATCAGAATGGCAAGTGAGCTGGGGTTTTGACAGAACTGAGTACTTTAAACTGGCTTTATTTCAAGCATATGTATAAAACAAGCGTACTACATCTTTAGTCCACCCAGTATTTGGTGAGTAAAATCCTGTTAAGGGAGCATTACTGATGCTAGCATTGAAGTTGTGTAAATGTTCTTTTTCAGCTTTTCTTTTTCCCAATTTATAACACATGAGACATTCTTTTTAATAACATAACATTTTTAAGTCTGATAATTGACAAAAATCACACTACTTTACAAGCCCTAATGATTTCAGGTTTTTGAATGAATGTAACTTTAAATTTTAATCACAATAAAGTTTCTGAGGTTAGGTTTCCTCTGGAGGGGGGATGTTGTTCCATTCCCTAAATGAAATAGTTTTTGAACAGTTCAATTTGTGGAGAAAGCATTTGTGAAAACAAAAGTCACTGAGTGTTTTTATAAAAGCTACATTTGGTTTTAAAAGGTTCAGATGAGGATTTGAACATCTTGGTTTAGTGATGTACCAATATATTTGAAGCAAAGAAACACCACATTGTAGACATATTTTACTATCATAGGCATGCAAAGGACACATCAGCTAAAGGCTGCTCTGAGTATAGTTGTAGTATGCTGGGAAATGCTGGTGCCTCTTGCTGTAATCTCTCATAAGTCTTAAGAAATTTGTGTATCAAAACATTTTATGCAGGCATTTGCCATGCTCCTCAGCACCAAGCAGCATCTTGAACTGTTACCTAACTAAGCAGTGCAAATTGTCTTTCGGAACCTGACATTTTTTACTCACTTTACATTCATCACCACACCAGTTTTTTTCTTTATATATATATTAGTATGGATTCTGAGATTTGATGCAGGTAGGTGAGCCAGAGAAGTCTCATTTTGTTAATTTGGTAATATTCTCCCTTTTGCACAAAATAAAATCTGAAGTCAGGAAAGATCACATATATAATTTATACTGTGTTTTTCAGTCTGGGGTTACTAACAGGAAAAACAATAAATACCAAATTTAAAAGTCTGAAGTGTGCTAATGATCAGATCTTCTAGATCTAGAATAAAATATTAAACAGTGACACTACTATTGTATACACTCTGCCAACCTTTAGGGAGGCTATTATTAAACATATATTTCCATTAGTACTGAAGTACCTAGCGAATAGCAACATTGAGCAAATAATATGGACAGAACTGGTGTAGGGTTGGCACAAGATTCATTAGTTAATTAAAACAAAGCCTCAAGTGAAGAAAGCATTCTTTCCTAACAAAAAAGTTTAAAATGTTTAAAAATGTTTATGGTAATTAAATTAATTCTGTATATATATTTACATTTTCTACATGCAGAGCTTTATATTTCAAACACTGGATGTGATAAAGGTCTTAAAAATCCAAGGTGGTGGCAGTTTGACATAGTGGGTGTTAAAAGATCTTTTTTTGTGTGTGAGTACAATCTTGTGTGGGTTAACTCCCTTCTGCAAAAAACCAGCACTGCAATGGAAAACAACAAAAGTCATCCCCATTTCTTCCAGCAGAACCATACAGCTGAAAGTCAGGATGACTTGCTGGGATTAGGTTCCAATGATGGTCTGGGTGAACCTGAAGGAAGAAACATCTTGCCAACGAGAAAAAGCAGAGAGAGCTGGGACTATTGAGCCAAAAGGCTTGGAGGGATCTCACTGATGCTCATAAATTGCAAAGAGGAGAGGCACAGGCTCTTTTCAGTGGTTCCCAGTGACAGGACCAGAGGCAAAGCCTACAGGTTCCCTCTGAACTTCAGGAAACACTTTTTCACTATGAGGGGACAGAGTACTGGCACATGTTGCCCAGAGAGGTTGTGGAGTCTCTGTCCTTGAAGATAACCAAAAGCTGTCTGGAGATGGTACTGGGGCAACCAGCTCTTGGTGGCCCTGCTTTGGCAGAATGGTGGACTAGATGATATTCAGAGGTCCCTTCCAACCCCAACTGTTCTGTGACTCTGTTAGGATAAGCTTTAATATCTATCCAAATGTAAAAAATAAGCTTGCACAACCTCATTAAAATATAGGGCAAATGATTAAGCTGGAAGCAGAAACTGGGAGCTGAAAATGCACTGAAAGAGCAGTGTTTGGATCACCTTCATCTTAGTGTTCTGAAAGAATGGGAACAAGAGATCAAAGATCCATCAGAAAGGATTTTTAGTAAAAGTATAAACTCAAAAGTGGGAAAAAAGGAAACTTAGTGCCTATAATTACATGGAGAAAAAAGCAGACAGGAATATGTCAGGCCCATGAACCTGACTAAAAACCAGCATGCTACTGAGAATAATTATTCTTTCTTGCAAAATTCAAAGACAGAGAAGAAAACAAATGATCATCAAAGAAGGTATCACGTGGGTTCATCAGAGGTAGCTTGTGTCAAACTTACTCGACCTCTTTCTTTGACAAGGTAGTTTAATTTTTCTAGACAAAGGAAATGCAGGTAGCTTATATGGACTTTCTAAAATGTGCCATATAGGATGTGAAGATTTGATTCCATGTCATGCCACTTAGGATGAAAAAGATGGGAAAGGAACCAAATATGCACATGGCAGAGGTAACAGTGGGTTATGCTGAACAGACAGCTATCAGATCAGAAGAATCACAGCATCATAGAATGGTTTGTGTTGGAAGGGACCTTAAAGATCATCAATATCCAAGCCCCAAGCATAGGCAGGGACACCTCCCAGGGGGCCAGGTTGCACAAGGCTTCATCCAACCTGGCCTTAAACACCTCCAGGGAGGGGGCATCAAGAACCTCCCTAGGCAACCTATTCCAGTATCTTACTATCCTCATGGTGAAAATTTTCTTCCTAATATCTAACCTACATCTACCTTCTTTGTTCAGCACCATTACCCCTTGTCCTGTCACCACCTTCTCTGGTGAAAAGTCCCACCCCAGCTTCCTTATAGGCACATTCATGTACTAGAAGGCCACTATAAGGTCTCCCCAGAACCCTCTCTTCTCCAGGCTGAACAACCCCAACTCTCTCAGCCTGTCTTTGTAGCTGAGGTGCTCAGCCCTTTGGTCATCTTTGTGGCCCTGCTCTGGACCCTGTCCAGCAGGTCTGGATCTTCCCTGTGCTGGGGGCTGCACAGCTGTATGCGGTATTCCAGATGTGGTCTCAAAAGCAGAGTAGAGGGGCAGAATCACCTCCCTTACCCTGCTGGCCATGCTTCTTTGGATGCAGCCCAGCATGTGCCTGGCCTACTGGGCTGTGAGTGCACACTGAAGGTTACTAATGGAGTTTTTAAAGAATGAGTCTTTGCTCAAAGCTTTTGAACTTCCTTAATTAACCTCAGACCAAAAAAGCATGACAGTGCAATTTCCCGGTAACATCTTGTAAGCAGAAAAGGATTGAAACGTCACAAAAAAATAACTGGATGACCTTGCTTAGGTCATGCTAATGGCATGCAATTTAACAGCAGAGAAGGGCAAGACCTTACACAGAGGGACTAATAAAAACATACTCTTTAATAATGTGGATGAGGTTGATAAAAACAAGGACAGATATGAGTAGTTACCCTACCACACTGCAGCCAAGTCAAACAGTTGGTAGACTTGAAAAAAGTTGCTTGTAGGCCGAAGATGCAAGAGACAAAGTATTCCCAGCAGAAGCAAGGGAATATATTTGTACAATATCCCAGCAAGAATGCTGAGTACTATACTGCAAGCTCAGGTAAAGAAAGATTAACTCAGATTGAGGCAGATGTAAAAAACTCCCTGTAGAACAAACAAAGAAAACTCAAACAAGAATTCCCAACAGGGAAAACTGTTTTGTTAAAATATATTGGGAGTATTCAGTTGAGCAAAATTCTTAGCCAGAATAAGATTGCTTTCTATAAATACAGTAGGATAAGGAAATTCTAGATAAATGTAAGAACTATATGAGCTACAGTATAATATTAGCAGAAGTACAAGTAGGTATGAAGTGACCATGAATAAAGGTAAAGTCAGAAATAAGATGGCAAATACTATCAAGCTCTGACACAGTCCTTCTACTGGAATAACGATGCAGAAATTTAGCCAGTTTGAACAAAAAGTTTCTTTAATTTACACTTGAAAAAAAAGAAAACAAGGAGAAGGTGACATAACCCAAACAGTAACAAAAAAATCTAACATAGTTCTAGCCTTATATCAAAATACATAAAATAATGCAATTTTCCAGAGGTCTCTGGAGTACATTCTAACTGCAGTGCACACTACACTGTAACTACAGCATTCTGTTTTCTAGCCCATTTTGTAAAAAAACTCAAGGAACTTAACATCACATTTCCTGTGTCATGATCTCCCATAATAATTAAGACTGGCATTAATTAAAAATTGTTATTCATTGTTTTAGTACAATCTACTCTCCACTGTAGCAGTTTTTAATTTGACACATCACTGGCAGAGGAGAACAGGCCAAGTGCATCGGGGGGACTTCTATTTCTTGGGTTCTGTCCCCTCCCCACAATATTTGTTGCATTTTAATTACAGGAGCAACCAGTTGTAACAAGTGCAAGAACTGAAATGCTGTGGACTATGCAGTCAGTGAGTGAAAATCACTAGCTGCTGTAGGAATTCCATTATAAACTGGATAGAGCATGGCAGCACTTACTGGATAGGGTAAAATACCCACCATTCATTATTATCAACCACAAGAATCTGCCATGGGTCTTGAGCTGGGTGGAAAACATTGCTTTCCAGTGCACCAACACCATGTTTGTGCTTCCCTTCCTTCAGAGATACATTTAAGTAAAAGATACTTTTATATTGAGAAAAATTATCAGTCCTTGGAAGCTCATAAATACCTATCAGTAGGCCATCATCTGTTTTATGCTGCATAATTTGTAATGCAGACAGCAGTCATTGATGTATTCAGGGCATGCTGGACAGAGCTATGACCTGATAAATGTATAGTAAATAACACAGGGAGTAACTGTGATGTGGAACAGGTTATGTGGAACAGGCATACCCCGTTCTGCCTCTCTTCCCTCTCCCATCCAATCTTTTGGTTATGAAAAACATAAAGAACCCACCTATTTCCCAATTATGCATTTCTTAGCACAGCACTACTACTTATAATATTGACCTATACCTTATTCACAAGAGGCCCCAAAGCCCAGAGATAACAGCTGCTGGATGTAACATAGCTCTAAATGCTGAAGGCCTCCCTGCAACAGTGACCACTGAAGAACATGGGAAGTGAAGAAATGGGAGGTGCAGAAAAATCCTAACTGCTTCCCAGAAACCACAGACAATTAATGTGGTGCATTTGGGGTCCAAGAAAGAAATTGCAACACAAATTAAAACATAAACTCATTGTAGCATTAGCTACCCAAATGCGTTTTGGCTCCTAGCTAATTTCCATCTTCAGCTCATCTGTGTGCATAATTCTCCATGGAGCCTTCATTTTACAGTAGCAGGACCACTCCTGAGCTCTTCTGAAAATTATTTTGGGGGTATTTCAAAGTACCCGTTATTATCAGTGGGTACCTCACCCATCTCTGCAATCAACCAATAAAAAAAAAAAAAAAACCCAAACCAACCACAAACTGTATTTTTCCTACTGTGGTTTAGTTACACCCTAATACCTGAAAGACATCCTATTATATTATTCAGTACACCTATAAGTGTGTATGTACACACACGTACAGAGAAATGTGTCAAACAGCCTTTACTAGTGTTTGAAATCCATTCACAATATGCAAAGAAAATAGTGAAGTACGTATGTACATGCAGGGAGATCTTTATTCCCTATGCAGCAGAACTTTTCCAATCAAAACTGTAGAACTTAGGAACTGTGGAACTGTAAAAGGAGTATCACTTTTACTAAAGAACACAACGCAGAGGGCGTGCTTTATACCGGTGAAATAAATTAATTTATGCCATCAAAGGAAGCGATTTAACATAGCAGCAATTTATTGTTAGGATTTGAGGTTGGTTGCGGATAAACACAAAACTTTGTGGTACAGACCAAAGCCATGAACAGGTAGTACTTACACAGCTGAGACAAAAAGCATTCCTCACACAGGGAGCTTTTTACACCCTGGTGAAACCAGAAGCCTTATTACTATTATAGTAACTAGTAATTTTAATGACAGTTATTTCTCTACAACCACTTTCTCTGTCCGCCTGCAAAAACAGGGGTGCTCTCCACAGAACCACAACATCAGGCATCTGTAACCATTGTTTAAAACACGGCGTGACAGTGTCACCCCTTTAACTAGACATGCAATACTAAAGGGTCTATGGAAATTATGTAAATTATACAAACACTAGAAAGACAGCTTCAGTACTTATTACGCAGCTGGGTGCGTGCTGAAATGTACCTTTTGCGTGAATTACACTAATTTAGCAGCAGGATTTATTAGCTACAAAGCGGCTTTGCTGCCTTCCCCCAGCCCTACAGCCCAGTGATCCACGCAGGGCGGTGCGAAGCCTGACACACGCAGCGAACCTTCTGCACCGGCAGCGACAAGGCGGTGCCGCCGGCACGGAACCCCCTCCCGCCCCTCCCGCCCCGTACCCCTCTCCTCAGCCCCTCATGGTTGGCACAGGCCGGCGGCGGCGGCTCTGAGGGAACACCCGCTGAGACGGGCCTGCCGCTCCGCCGCGCTGCCACCTCACCCAGATCGCACCGCCGGCACCACGGCCCCGCAGAGCCGCACAGCCCAGCCGGGCCGCCGCACAAAGGACGGCCCCTTCCCGGGGCTGAGCCTTGGCCTCGGCGCCGGCCCCGCTCCCTTTCCCGCCGACGGTCCCGCCCTCGGCCCGAGCCGCGGGGAGGCTCCGATCCCCAGGCTGCCCTGCAGCGCGGGACACCTCATCGCCGGTCCCGGCGAGCAGCGCTCCCGCTCGCCGGCCCCACAGCGGCTGCCGCAGGCTGCCGGCGGCAGGCGCTGCCTCCGACGGGCCGGGCCCCGCGCCCGCCTCCCTCCCGACGGTCAGTGAGGGCCGCCCGGCGCACGCCGCCCCCGGGGGCCGCGGCGCAACGCCTGGGCGAGGGGGCGGAGAGACACGGGCCCAACCCGCCCCGGGTCACCCCCCATCCCACCTCAAACACCACTTCTTCGTCAAACTCCGGTGTCATCCTTCTCCGCCATGCCACCCCCTGCGGGCACTCTGGGAAACGGAGTCCACCGCCCCGCCGGCGGCCCCTCCCCACCGGGCCGGGCCGTGCCTTGCGCCGAGAAGAACTACAACCCCCAGAAGGCACAGCGAGAGCCCACTTCCGGGAGGGTCCGTGACGGGAGGTGCTGATTGGTGAGCGGAGGCGCCAGGTCCGGCAGGGGGCGCTGCCGGGTGCCGGTGGCCTCGGCGGGTCTGGCGGCGGGCGCTGCCGGCGCTCAGTTTGCCGCCAGCCGCGGGGCGTTATGCGGCGGTGCCGGGCGGGTTCCGCGGCTGCTGCTGGTGCGGCTGCTGCTGGGTGGCGGCGCGGGGGAACAATGGGCTCCTTCTCCTCGTCCCTGAGAGGGGCCGTGGCGTAAAGGGAGGACGGGGAACGCGGCGCGTGGGGCGCACCATGAGCTCCGCCGGTGAGTGCCCCGGGAAAGTTTGGGGAGCGGCGGTTCTCTTCCGCTCGGGCGGCGGCAGGCGGGCATCCCGCACGCCCCCGTGGTCGGAGAGCTTCGCATCGCCTCGCCTCGCCTTGCCTTATCTCATCCAGCGGGGCCCGGCTCCGGCGGGGGTTGTGGGGTTATAAGGGAGGGACGGCGCCGCTGCCCCGGCGGTGCCGGCGTGGGACGGGAGCGGGAGTCGCCGCTGCGCTCCCTGTCCCAGCAGCGTCGAGCGGCTGCGCCCGACTCTCCCCCTTAGCCGCGACGGTGCCGGGCGCTGCGTCCCCCTCTCGCACCGGAGGAAGAGCGGGGCGGCGGGCTGGGCGCGGCTGCCGCGGGTAGGGGTGCGGGCACTGCCGCGCACTTCGCTGCCGCCCCGGGGGGGGGTCAGCCTCGCCGCGGGCACTTTGGCCTCGGGACGGAGCCGGGGACTCCGCGGCGTGCGGCTGCGGCGTCTCCGGAGAACGGGAGCCTTCGCCTAGGGCTGAGCTGGCGGCGGGTGGAACCTGCTGAGAGCGGGGGTTGCTGGCAGGGAAGACAGCACCGGGGTTTTTGGGGGGCTCGCTCCGCCCGACTTCGCGGAACTGTTAAAAGTTTGTCAGCGTCTGAGCTGGGGTGATGTACCTGGCTCCATGGAGCTCACTCCAGCTGAAGCTCTCCCGCTGAGGCAGGGGGGTACTGCGAAGCTTCAGGCGTTTCCAGTTGCTGGGCTGAGCTGACCTACTTCGGTGCTTCCCTTACCTTTCACCCTCCTCTTCCTTATCGCTGCCAATTTTACGGCTGGGAGAGCTGCAAGGCAGAGTCTTGGTTTAACACAAGAGGTCCCCGTGTTTGAGGGAGTTGCTGATGTTTTTGAGTTATTTGGCTGGATGCTGGTGTGCTGTTAGTGCTTTTGCTCACTAATCTGTTAGATTAGGGGATTCCTTTCCTAGTCTGCTTGAAGGCGAGAACAGGAGTTCTTTCTGCATTTGAAAGATGTCATGCGTAGGTTATTATATATTGGATGGAAACACAACTAATTACAGTGTAAACCTGAAGCAGCCAAATGCTTAATGTATGGATGGGGGGGGGAGGGGGAGGGGGTTCTAAAGAAGGAGTGGTACACAGACATCAAGAAAAAAACACACAAACCTATTTCCTTTTAAGTATGTCAAGTTGTTATCAAACCCAGCTTTGAGTTACCTCAGCTCTCTTAGTTAATAAGAATTTACTGGATAAAAGAAAGCTATTCAATCTATCTTTCTTCTTCATTTAGTCTATTCCCATTCTTAATACATATATGACAGCTGATTTTGGTTAGGTGTTGAAAAACATGTAATAAAATAGGATGGCATCTCTAGTTAACAGCTGCATTTTATGTTCACCTTGTTTAGTAGTGCCTCTAGCAGTGCAATTCACCCCTGCTCTGCTAAGAGTTAAACAGCTGTACAAATAAAAGATAACGTGTTAGGGGGTGCTCAAGAGCTTAGAGCTGGGTTGTTAAAATAACACTAAGTTTCAGAAAGTTGGTTAGATTTTCAGCACTAAACAGTTATTTCAGGACTTAAAGAGCTGGGATTGTGTGTTTTAGTTTGTGTAGTGATGGTGAAGAGGAAGGGGTTGTGGTGAGCCAAGTCACTTAGAAAGCAAGAGAAAGGGATGGTGAGGAATATCAGTAAGACGAAAGTCCTTCAGTTTAATGGCAAGTGTGAATTTTAGTGAGGAATTTGAAGTGTGAACGTAGAAGGTGTAGAGTCCTGGTAGGCAGGAAGACAGAATGGTAGTGTGGATGTGATGGTTATTGAAGAGGGGATGAGGAATATTTTGTGTGTGATGGATTATGTGAGGATAAAAAAAATATATGGAGAATGGGTGAAACATGATCAGAGGTTTAGGATCTTGATGAAAGAAAGTGTCAGGATAGCTTTTGACATGTCAGTTAAGGAGCTCGTGGGCAGGGTATGAAGAGGACTGTCAGAAGGCTGTTCTTTAGGTTAAACATCCCTTTCTGTATTTCTGCAGAATTCAGCTCCTGAAACACATGGGCATGCTTTATAAAACTATTGCTCAAATAAAAACTTACCATCCCCTGTATTTTAATTTCAGTCTATTGATCTATAGGATCTATTTCCCCCATTGGAATTATGTGGATTGTGAATTCAGTTATTACCCTGGTTTGTGTGACATAAGCTAGCTTTCTGACAACTGATTGGTAATGCAGTGTTTCAGTAAAAATGTGTGAAGGCTTCAGCTGGAACTTGAGATGCCTAGAAATCCTTCTGCTCTCCCTTCTGTTTAACTTCAAGGCCTTGACTTTTAAGGTGCCTCTAGATCAGAGCAGCCTGGTACAGCATCATTGGTCTTGATTTAATGATTTTAAGTAGAATTTTCAGGTATGGGTGAGTTAAGCTTGATAAGCAGGACTGTGTAAGAGACGCTGTGTGGTAAGGAAGGAAACACTGAGCACAGCTTCTGTCCATAGGCAGAAGTTGAGAGAGGTCACTGATAAACCAACCTTAGCTCCACTCCAGCTTGCCTTCTGCCTTTCTAAATCACACGGTGCATATTCAGTTTGTTGCTATGTATCTTTCCAAGTTCCTCTACAAATTTTTTTTCAGCTACATCTCAGTCCAGAGCTGGACATAATGCAGTGGCAGGTGAAGGATTCTGCTGTAGCTGCTGCTTAGGTATATAAAATGTACATGTAAATCTGGACTTGTTAGAACTAAGAAACTAGAGCACCTACTCAAAATACTTCTAGATAATTTAAAAATCATCTTACTGTAGTGATCAACCTGTATGTTAGTTTCAGCCTTCATTTATAGCTATTCTTCTCTCATTACTTTCTCATGTACTGCATGTTCTTTATATATAATACTGATGAATGTTCGTTTACTCTTTTTCTGCCTGGAACTATTGTGCTGTCTTTGAGCATGTGCTTTGCCTTTAAAAGGGAAAAACAAAAGCTCAGAGTTACAAGTTTGGCATTTATTATTTGTTGCTGAAGAAACAGTCCTTATATGTGAATCTGTACAGCTTATTTAATGTGGGCAAAATGTATAGCTCAGATCTGAAATATGATTTGACAACAGCAATGAGAAATATGTAGTGTATTTTAATGTAAAAAATGTAAATCATAGGGGGGAAAAAAACACAGCAGGAACAGAGTAGAAAAAAAATCAGCATGACTTTTCCAATCAAACTCCATTGCTTTCAAGGGTTGAAAAAAATGAGGCCTACAGGGTTTAATGTCCCTTTAACCCTCTAATATGTCAAGTCTCATTAGAGTAACTCAGTGCTCTCTTCGCATGCAATCTTAAAAGGTTTTTTATTCCTCTCCTGTCCTTACTCTGAAGTTATCCCCGATTTTCCTGTTTTATTTCAACAAGTCATTGAACAACTTGAGATTTTGAAATTAATGTTTTCCTTTTGTAGCTTATTTAGGATGTTTTCTAAAACTAGTGGCTTGGAAACTATCATTTTCCCTTGTGTTCTAAAAAATACATGTGTTATCTTCCGGGATGTCATGACTCATTTTTTATTTTTTGTTTTTTTCTTTTGAGCATTGTGGCACCTGAGAAAATCAGAGCCTCTGCATAATGACAAAATAAATACTCAAGTACAGAAAATAAAATAATGATCATGCAATACTTTTTTTTGAGGTGTTTACCTACGGAAAGTTTCTTCCTGTAACTGAAAGCAAAAGAATAGAACTGAGAAGCCTTGTTGTGAGACATTAAAACTGAAGTTGCTGGAGAATGAGAGTTTTTAAATAGTTTATCTGATTCTCTGTGCATGTATTAGCTGCTACTGTGATAATCTCTGAATATAACCCAAACATATAGCAATAATTATCTCTAAATACATGCTGGGTTCACTTTCTTGTTTTGCGTTCATGAGCTGAAGTGTTTTATGCTGAAAGTATTCCCAAGAACAGTGAGAGGGCTGTTGGAGTGAGCTCCACATTCAAGTGAGAAAGAACAGCATGCTAATCCCTTGGTAAATACCTTCTGGACATTGTAGTATTTTCATATATATCCTAGAGATGTGATTTACTCTGAGAATACATTGTGCATATGTAAACATAGTGCCATGAGAAAGCTGGTATGTATAAATACAGTATCAAGCCCTTTTCTTTTCCTAGTACATTTCAAATAAATTTCACTTATGAGGTGACAAGGAATAAAGTGCCTTGTATATTGTGCAGTAAGATAAGAGTATATATATGTCCAGCTACTCTATCTTGCCTTGGCTTACCCCATAGTAACTCGGTTGTTACTTAAATTTAGGTTCTACTGATGTCAAAATCCTATGTCACGCTGATTTTGTTTTAGTCTTCCCACTGTTTGTGTTTCAAAAAGGTATTTCTATGGTGTGGGCTGCAGGATTATGCTGCAGGGATACCTCTTGGGTGGCTGGAGTCAGTGCCCTAGGGAACCCTGAAATACCAGGAGAGAAGCCTCTGTTCATGTGGGGCATTGAGAGGAAAGAAATACCAAGTTATGTTTACACAACAGCATCCAGAACCATTACTCCAGTTGAACATAGTTTGTTCTTTTGCTGCTCCTAAGCATAGACGTTGTTAACATAATCTCAAAAGTATGGACATAAAGATAACCTGGAAAAATGTTCCTTTAGCAATAGTATCTTATATTGCAGAAGGGGTAGTGCTATTTGGTGGTTTTGTTTTGTTTTGTTTTGCTTTCATTCAACTTCATACATCTTTCTGTGCTGGGCAGGCAAGATAACAAGAGGTACAAATTTGAGGCAGAGATCTAAAGCTGTGTAATAATAGTGCTTACAGCTGCACTGTCTTAGTGGTCTTCCTGCTCATTCATGATACTGCATAGAATACACACAGCATTTTTAAGAGGTGTTCTCAAATGCCAAATCCTATAATCTGAAGAACAGAAATGGATGCTTTATGGCCAGAAAATTTGAGAGCAGAAGTTACTCCAGAGTGTTCTCATCCTCCTCTAAAAGAACTAGAAGGTAGGACAAGAGCATATGCTAGTTGAGCAATAATGAGCAGAGGAGATCAGGATGAGAATGGGTGTTGCTTTTCCCTTGGCACACTGGAGGAGATAGTTTGCCAGAGGGACAAATGTCTGTTCTCTGTGCTGTGACCTTAAGTCAGGCAAAGAGGGTAATGCATTGACCTGAACAGGTGATGCTAATGGCTATTTATTGTTTAAAATGTAATGACCTTTTTAATCCATATTTTTTAAAGGGTGTTGGGTGTGTTGATATTTTTAAGCATCTTTTTTTTTTTCCTCAGCACTGAACATAGTGTTGGCTGTTCCTAGATGAGCAGCAGATTTCCTGTTGGTGATGGCAGCTTTGTTAGTCACTTTATTTATGGATTTTTTCCTTTGCTTAGTCAAGCAAGTCAGAGGATATCTCTGGCTGCTAATAATTTAATCTGTTTTTAAAAGTTAGACTTTGGGTTTCTGCTCTTATATTTGGCTTAATTGCTGGTAACCCTTGATGCTGATCTGGATGGGTAGGGATAATCTCTGAGAAATGGGGTAAAATGAGGGGTGGGGGTAGTGCAGGGGAAGTCACAGTGATTCTCTATTTTAATCTCCTGAGTAAGAAGAAAAGCCATAGTTCCAATGTCAAGTCCGAAAGTTCCTCTAAAACTTCTGCACATCTCAGAAAGTGTGTTTAGGTTGACTTAAAAGTTCTGGTAGCTGTACCACAGCCCTGGGTGAGATGTTTCTGTAATTAATTATTTTTTTATTTAATAATAATTTTAAAGCTTTGTTTCTAGTTTAAACTTGTCCAACTTCAGTGGGCAGCTTTGGCACCTCACTGTGTCTCTATTTCCTGATTAAAGAGGTATAATCTGCTACAAAAAAATCTTTCATAAGTATATATGTATAAGTATATATAAGTGCATAAGTATATATACTATTTCCATGTCACTTCTTAAATTCTTGGTTAAATTAAGAAGAATGAGCTTTCCTGGGATTTGCAGTATAGTTTTTAGACCTGGATACTTCTATAGTTATTTCTTCCATTCTTCCCAGATTTTCATTTAAGAACGACAGAAAATGACATAGCATGTCACTAGAGGACTGGCAGGTACTGTGTGCAGAAATATATTCAGCTCCCTTCATCTTTTTATATTTACCTCCTTGTAATTTGGAGGCTGAGTTACCACCTAGGTGCAGACCTGCATGGAGCTGATATAAAATAATTATCTACAGTGATTTTCAAGTTCTCCTCAGTGTTTACTCTCCTAAACATAACCAACCGCCTCTGTTCTTAGGTGCACAGTTCCAGATGGCACCAGGAAAAAGCCTGTTGTCCAAACAACTCAGCACTCCACGAATTTGTTGTATAATGTTTCCTGATGATATTTATTGCCTTTAACCAAAGAGACTCACTTATGCTTGTCATTTAACTAAAAAGTCATTCTCATGTGACTTTCAGTCATTCCTTATACCTTTATATATACAGTTGCCTCCTACTTAGTTTTCTTTCTATTCAGGATGAGAAATTGTCCCTTTTAAAGCACTATGTTATGTAGAAAATGTTTTTTATCCACACATAGTGAATTAAATTTATTTCTAATCAACTGAACTTCAAGTCTTGATTTCTAATGAAAATCTAATACACTCTTACCCTTGCCTAGCTGCTGTGATGATTTTTTTTCCCTTCTAGGAAATTAATCACTTGTTCTTCTCAACAAAATGTCTTTAAGTTTCTGAAAAATACTATTGGTATGCATTCCCTTCCTGAAGTCTTTCCTCTCACGTCATACTTATGTTTGAAAGGGCTCCTCATCACATTCCTTTCTGAATGAGTGGTCTACTGCAGATCTGTATTGATACCAAGACTGTAGAGTGCCTGTTAATACATTGACCCATATCTACTCTAGATGAAATGAGCAATCACTTTAAAGCAGATAGTGGTGGCTTTATTATACCACACAACCCGCCAGACTCTTCTGTCTATCCCAACTTTGAAGTAATTTCAAAAATTCTAGAAGGTTTCAGAGATTGTACTGAATTGCACTTATTATCAGAAATGAATTTTTGTGGCTATGTTAATTGTCTAGATTTTCACTATTGGCATATAAACAACTGGTTTGCTTAATTTGCATCCCTTTACATTGTCATGTTTTAGGTTTGAATCTAATATTCAGGTAATGGTATCATGCCATACCCTCTTGAGTGTACTTCCTAATGAATACTATTTGAAAGGCTTGCAAGGTAATCTAGTTTGCTTGCTACCCAAAATGTTAGGCAGTCACACTAGGGAGAGAGAGAGAGGCTTCCAAGGTTTGTGGACTTCGTTTTGTGGAGTGGTACCAATAATCAAGAGGATGTCTGTGTCTTCTGCAGTCTGTTTCTCCTATTTGAGCATCAGGAAGGGTTCACTAGCAGACTGTGTCTCTCCTGTTTTCAAGGAGCTTTAATACCTTAATAAATGTTACTGAACATGGTCCAGGTCTACTACTGCATTGTGTTTTGTGACAAACTGGGCACCCCTCCTTTGTTTTTTCTGTGGGAAATGGGCTTCTTTATTGCCATCACTTTGTTCTCCAACTGGAACAGGCAATTGCCTTGTCTGAAAGTGAGTGTACGACTCCCTTTTGCTCTTCAGGATCAGTGGTTGCCCATCCAAAGGATTAAGTTTTTTGTTTTGTTGGTTTTTTTTGTTTTGTTTTTTGGTTTTTTGGTTTTATTGATTGGTTGGTTGTTTTTTTCCTAGCAAACTATTGACTCTTCACTGTTTTGGAAACCTCTGTCTTTGGACAGGTAGAAGAAGGTGGTGTGGTCTTTGCAGTAGCTGGTAGTTGAGTGGCTCTCAGCTCTTGTTGGTGGCTGTACCTTTGGAAAGAAATTCTGTATTCCTTCTTGCAAAGTGTCTCAAATTGTCTCTGCCATTGGTTTTACCTCTTTGCTAATGTAACTACAGTAAGGGCAGCTATTCAAAGTGTAAGTGGAGTCAGTTTGGATACCATGTAATGATTCATGTCCTAGAAAAACATGGTTTTCCTGTTTCTATAGTAGAGACATTGTTTCTGACTGTCTGCTTAGACCAGTGGTTTAGCTTGGGAAATGCTCGCAACAGAAGGCATCTGCCTTTTTTTTTTTTTTTTTTTTTTTTTTTTTTTTTTTTTTTTACCATCTAAATTTCTTTCAAACAAACAAAAATTCCGGAGAAAAAACCCTGAAAGTTTATTCTTCTATTTCGAGGCTAGAGAATAGGGTATAGTTG
This sequence comes from Calypte anna, assembly GCF_003957555.1. Lineage (NCBI taxonomy): Eukaryota > Metazoa > Chordata > Aves > Apodiformes > Trochilidae > Calypte > Calypte anna. Next base: position 90,222,070 of record NC_044244.1, read on the forward strand.
CACATTTATAATAATAATCGTGATTCAAAAGCAATCAAAACACCAAACCCACATTTCAAAGGGAATAATAAATCGATAGTTTACCCCTTCTCTTTGCCTTTGAAACGTCATTTAGAATGCTTTCTTCAGAGTTTTATTTAGCATGTGTACAACTTCCTGAAAGTATACCAAAATATTATTCAGAACAAAGGTAAAAAGTACAGAGGTAGTAAATTTAAAAAAAAAACCAAAATGCCAGAATGAGAAATCTGTTTACTTTATAAATAATTTTTCATATAAAAAATATTTGGAAATCTGAAATTATTTCAGCATATGGAAATAAATTGTCTTAGGTAATTTTCTTTAATATCTCAAAGTATTTCAGGCATACCTTAAAAAAACACAACACAACACAAAAAAAAAACCCACCAAAAAAACCCAACCCCCAAAAGAACAACCAACCAAATAAAAACCTGCAAACAAACAACACCATCAAGACTCCATAATCTCCAAGTTCCACATGTGCTCCTTTTCCTGCTGTCCACTTTCCCCGGGGTTTGTCATCTTGTGCTGTCAAATGGGTCATAAGTCACAGCAATGGGTAGCAGTGGTGACTGATTCTAGGTCAGACCATAACATGTTGGCAAAAGTAGTTGTATAAAATGTACACAAGTGGTATTTTACTTTTAATGTGGGAGATTGATGACTTGTTACAGATTAATGCATTAACTTCACACCACAAAATCCTTTCACTGAACTGATGATAATGGCATGCATTTTTATAACTGGGATAGTAATCCATCTCAAATATTGTTTGAAAAGAAAAAAGGGGAATTATAGGTTGCACATTTCCAAAGGCTGTAGGGTAAGGGTGTTGAACTGTCCTGGTAGTTACCCCTAGCTGTTCTCTTGTCTTCACAGTTCGCTACACATGTCATATTTGCACCATTTAAAAATTTCATTTTACTAGTTTTAATGCAAAACCAGGTTAATCTACTATTATTTTTTTACTAGCATCACACTATTATTCATATTATACAGCATCTTAGTATCTGATCAAGGACATGTAATCTCATAAAGTTTAAGGTTTATTTCATAAACTATTTTCTTAATTAACAGGTTACCCTTGAAGACTTTTCCCATCATTTCTTGATTGTGTCTGTCTCAATTAAAAAAGGCTACTATTGAAAAAGCAGTCATAGCAAAGGGGGTCATGGCTCTGGAGGAGAATGTATACATACACACACAAAGATCCTGTAAATAGAGATTTAAATGTTACAAAACTAATAATACTGCAGTGCAGGTGGTGTTGTTCTGTAGGCTGATGGTGACTAAACCATGGTGACTAAATAATTTTTTTTTCCATCCTTCCTAGAAATCAAGAAGCCACCGTTGGCCCCCAAACCAAAATTTGTGGTAGGACCCAAGGCAACGCCTCCACCTGTTGCACCAAAACCTGATGTTGTACTTTCTGGTGTTATTCAAGCAGCAAGGAAAGCCAAGCCAACAATTGCACCAAAACCAAAGGTTCTCAAGAGTTCGTCCATTCCAGAAGTTAAACCTCCATCATCTACACAGAAAAGCACAAAAAGCTTTGAGGAGCACAGGGAAGATTCTTCTCAAACGTTAGACCACTTGAATTACAAAAATGAAGCTTCAGAAGGAAGTACTGATAATACAGCATATATTCTACCTGTGTCATCTTGCAAATTTGAATGCATTCATAAGCTTGGAAATGGGGAGAACACCTGTAACGCTCAGATAATTTTTGAGCACTTTGAAAACATAGAGAACATCAAAGTTGGTGAAAACACTGAGCTAGCTTTGGGGAATAGTCACAATGAAAAATTGACAAGTAGAAATCAGGTGGTTTTGAAAGCCAGCATTTTGGAAGAGAAACTTAAGGATGTTCTAACTCATGGTGTGTTTCCCAACAGCAGTCCTGTGAGGCACAGGTATGCAGACAAGCTTGACAGAAGAGATGGCAGCTGCTCCAAGAATGATGTTAAAATAGAGTTTAAGGAGCTTGTACATTCTTCATCATCTTCAGATGTAGCTAAAGGGAAGCAGCAAAATACTGACAGTAAGCTCACTGCTGATGAGTTTCAAATGTCTGAAACTTGTCATGGTTTGACTGAAAATAACCACATTTGTTCTTGCCCATTGGACCAGGAAATCCTGGGAAATGAAAATTTAAGTGGCAATAGTGCATTTTCAGGTGAAATGGGTGTGAAAGCAGATGTTGATAAAACCTCCTCTGAAACATCTTCAGTCCCGAGCTCAAAAGTGCTTCCTATCCCTAAGCCAAGAAAGCCACGTGCTGCATGTCTAGTCCGTCAGGATGGCATAGACAGCACAGGAGAAGGAACAAAGGAATCCTCTAATTCAGAGAGAGATCCCTCTGGGCTTGTGGAGCAAAGCTTTAAAAAGTCAGCAAAAATTAATATCCTTGTTCAAAGTGTTTGTTATAACAATAATGCAGAAATGCTTCATCCTGAAAAATGTGAGATAACTCAAAACAGTGTGGACAAAGTGCATCACATGAAGGAACCTGCTGTAGATGAGTCAACGTCACAAAATCTTTTGCCTCAGTTGTCACACAAGGTGTCTGATTTGGTGGAAAGTGTTGAATGTTCTTTAGATGCAGACCATAGCTTAGTCAACTCTATGGATGAGGTGACAGATGATTCCAGTATGCTAGATGCTGCGGACAAAAGGACTTACTTTGTCAGATGTGATGCTTTGTCCATGAGCCTGCCAAAGCAACTCAAATTAACCAGCAGTCAGCACTCATCTGCTTCCAGTAGCCTCCATGTTTCCCCACAAAAATTGGAAAATAAAGAACTTAAAATAAAGGATGAAAGCTCTCCAAGAATTGTTCCTAAGAAGCCACAGAGGCACAGCCTGCCAGCCGCTGGTGTGTTGAAAAAAGCTGCATCAGCAGAGCTTGTGGAGAAAAGTTCTTATACCTCCGGTGAGGATAAATTGAATGGTGTTCTGGAAAGATCTCATTTCACACGTCCACCAACCAAGGAGCAAGGTGCACTATCATCCTGTGACATACCCAAACGTTCTTCTGAGAAGCCGGTCTGGAAGTTACCTCATCCTATTCTTCCATTTTCAGGAAATTCCGAATCATTAAAAACTGCTAACATTGCAACCAGCTTCAACCACTTGACTGTTGTGACAAAGCCTAGGGCCAAATCTCTCTCTTCTGTGGACATGGAAAGGACAGACAAACCTTGCAAAGACCATCAGAAGAAAAACAGTTTGAGAAAGTTTCTTAACTTGAAACTGTCTGTTTGCTTAATGAAAAGTGACTTCCAAAAATTTCTGTCTAAAGGCAGCCAGTCAATGGATAGTGCCATTGCCAACCTTTCTACCGGGGATGGGTATGGAAGTGGTAGCAACCGAAATACAGCATCTGTAGGCAGTGAAAGGAAAGCTAAATCTGCCAAAGCACATTCTGTAGAAATATGTAGTCCGGCGTTACAGAAGAAGAGGCAGAGAAACAGAAGTCAGCCTGAGATGCGGAGTAACCAAAGGCTGGAGTCCTTGGATGGACATGCACTGTTGGGAGAGAACTTGTCACACGCACATTTGAATTCTGTACCCAGTGCTTGTGCTCCAGAGTATGAGAACGTGCGTCACTACGAGGAGATACCCGAGTATGAGAACTTGCCTTTTGCTATGGGTGCTAGGAGAAATCTCTGTTTTGAATGTCCAAACTACAGCAGTGTGGAAGACCAGAGCCATGGCTTCTATGAAGTTGAGGAGCCTTGTGAAGCCACAAGCAGGCGTTTGAGACTTGGCAGGTAAACTAAAGAAAAAAGGGAAATTAGACAGCTCCATTGCAACTCTGTTGGTTGTGAACATGTTTAGATGGTGACTTGAGAGGCTCTATTTCTTTAAAAAAAAAACAGTTGTTGCTGAATATCTTCATGTGCTTTTGCTGGTTTTTTAACTCTTTGCACTTCGTAAAGAGTGAAGAGGAAAAATAAACTAGTTATTTCTCATATATGACAAACAAATTGGGAAACTAATGGTGCTTTTCCAGATTAAAGGAAAATCCTATACAGTTACATATTTGTATCCAATGATACTGAAATAGGGAGGCAGAAACCTTACCATGGTGTCAGGACGAACATTAATAAGCATTTATGGAGTGCATAGTTGGTTCATTTGTAGTGGCGATGAATGTGGTTTTAGATCTGCTAATAGATCTGGGAAAAGGAGGCAAGCTTTTGGGTATTCAGATTCTCCATCAGGTCTTGAAAGCTTTTTAGGTATAACAGATACAATTGCCTCTTGAGTCTCCTGTATCTCCCTGTGCTCCCAGCAAAGGCAGTGGTACTGCATGGGTTCTGTGTGACTCACACAGAACAGTGCTGAAAGATGGGGCTTGCTGACTCTGCAGGCTGCTGCTGTCTTTCGTTGTCTCAGGAGGTGGTGGAGACAGATAATATCAGAAGAATCAACAATGGATTGAACTGATTCACAGATAAGTCCAAGGCAGATGCATAATGGAATAGGCAGGAACAGATTTCTTAAGATCTGTGGTACTGTGATTGTGAGTGCTTGGAAGAGGAATGGGCTGTAATGAGTGGCCAGGCTCATAGGTTTACCCTTATTAGTGTAGCTTACTGTGTCTGTTACTGTGTTAACAGATGAAGCATTGTTTTAACCCAGCACAGTATTATTTAACATTACTTCAGCTGGTTTTACTGATCCTCACCAGAAAATAAGATAAGGAATAATAAGGATTTCATAGAATGGACTGGGTCGGAAGGGACCTCAGAGATCATCAAGTCCAACCCTTGATCCACTACCGCTGCAGTTACCAGACCATGGCACTGAGTGCCACATCCAGTCTCTTTTTAGATATCTCCAGGGATGAAGAATCCACTACTTCCCTGGGCAGCCCATTCCAGTGTCTGATCACCCTCTCCGTAAAGAAATTCTTTCTAATGTCCAACCTCAACCTCTCCTGGCACAACTTGAGACCATGCCCTCTTGTCTTGCTGATAGCTGCTTGGGAAAAGAGACCAACCCCCCCCTGGCTACACCCTCCTTTCAGGGAGCTGTAGAAAGTGATGAGGTCTCCCCTGAGCCTCCTCTTCTCCAGGCTGAACAGCCCCAGCTCCCTCAGCCTCTCCTCATAGGATATGTGCTTAAGTCTCTTCACCAGCTTAGTTGCCCTGCCTATTTCAATGAAATATGTAGCCTGTGTACTTCTTAGTCCCCAACAAGTGTCTTTATACTGTTGACAGTATACACATATTGACAAGAATCAATGAGCTAGCGTGTAGATAGTCACATTTCATTTCATTTTCTATAGATAGAAACATTTAACTTCATTTTTCACTGAGAGCTGCTAAAGTTCTGTTCATTTTGAATGTATGTGTAGTGAATGCACGCTTAAAAGAATCTGGGAGCTGGACAGTCTGTAGGGGAGTAGGTCCTCTTCTATAGGAGGAGACAAATATTTTAAGTAGCATCTTGTGTTAATAATTGTTGATAGAGACGATATTCTCAATGTTGGACTGCTGAATGGAAAGTATGAAGCCTCATACTAGGACGTAGGATTTCTGGTTATGGGGTTTGTATTGTTATATTTATTTATGTGGCTGTTGAGTATTTTTCTTGTTTACAGTAGGGTGACGCTTGATTTTGTCTTGCTACAGATTAAGTTCCTGACAGTCTGTGCTTTTTGTTTAAGTCTAATCTTTGGATATCTTCTGGGGGTTTTGACCATGCACTCTTCCTTTGAATTGTTTTACCTAAGAAGGGTAAGACCCAACTGAAGTAGAGAATATAATTTCAATGTGTTTATGCAATCTATTTTGGCTTGTGTTGTGGTTTTGGGTCAGGTCTTTGCTTTGGGGGAAAATAAAAGGACTATTTTGCTATGTAAGTATGATATATATGACACTGCAGTTGCTCCTTGAGTGAAATTCTATAATTCTTATCTGGCTGAGTGTGAGAGGTTTATACTTATTCCCTCTCCACACAAACCTTGCCCAGTACCATTGGTGATTTAAGGATTTAAATGATCTTTGCACCCTGGCACATCTGCAGCTGTAGCTAATCCCTAAGCTGGATGTTCTTGACATAACTGGGTTTCTGTTGTGTTTTTCTTCTAAAGGCATGCCATAGAAGATCATATCCAGAACACTTCGTATTTATTTTAAGTAGGTTACATAGTCAGAAACTACCTTAGGAAACAATTAATGCAGTTACTTCAGCAGATCTTTGGGAACACAGAAATCCCTAGGAGAGAAAGGGACACAGCAGGGCAGTGGTCTCTTGACCCGGATCAGCTGCTGCTGGAAGAGCAGGTACATGTACTCATTTTGGCTCTGGTTTGGGAGGTGTGAAGGTCAAGAGTGTAAGCTGTAAGGACAGGGACAGGCAGGTAGCTGCTCCAGTTTTCTCATCTGTTGTTATCTCAAACTCTTTGAAGCTTCTTTATCAATATTGCCTTACCTTTTCTGCATAGGTCTTTAAGAGCCTTTTCTCATTTCCTGGGCCAGGTGGTATTATAAAACTGGTTAGAGAAAGAGTGCTGATGTTATTGAAATAATTACTGCTTGTCTTTTCCCCAGCCTGTCAGAACATGCACTTAGTTCTTCTTTGTAGATCGTGGCAAATGAGAGTCCTGTAATGCACTACTAATGGGGATCTCAAAGCAAATTATGATTAAAGCCAGCATACAAGTGAGATTGTTCTTCTGAGAAATACATAAACTGATTCCTTACATTTACAGTCATAGTACTGCAAATGCAGTGTATGGGGTCTGAATGCTAGGATTGTCGTTACTGGAAGAATTTGTTGGTGTCTTTACCCCATGATACTTTTCTTTCTGGAGGAAGAAATAAAATTTTCATAATGTACCCAGAGCTTCAGTGGTTACTGAGAAATTTCCTCCTGATCCCATCTGGTGAAACCAGTATGCTTTAATGGAGAATGGTAATAGCTTCTGACACTCTTATCCTGCCTGCATGTCTTTAAATTCAGATATGTTTTGTTTGCTTGGGCCTTAGGGATTTAAATGCAAATAAGAGGCTTGGTTATTTAATAGTGGGTATCAATTGTCAGTTACCACTTGATTTTGAGTTACTTGTTGTCATCCTCCTTCCTATTGAAGGTGGGCTTGGATTTGAAAGGAACCAAGGTCATAATACAGTGTTTGAACCCCTGAGATGGAACAGGCACTGCTGGTGGGACACTAATGGGTTTTGCTTGTGTTAAGTTGTTCAGGGAATATTCTCAATAAAGTAAGTAATACTTTGGGAGCAGGTAGTCCATGTTTTGTTCCACTAGAGAAGAAAAGTCTCTCAAAACATTTTTTAGTTGTCGGTTTTTTGTCAACGTTGATAAATTGTTGATTTCATCCTAGCCTACCTGTTGGACTCCCAGTTTAAAATGGGCAGTGAAGGTGTGTATGCATTATTGTGAGGATTCCATAAACAAAGTGAGTGAAGAATGGATGCTGTGGTATAGAAAATGTACTGTTAAATGTAAAAAGTTTTAAATGCCATTGTCTAGTTTTAGATAATAGGAAAAGCAGCTCTTTGGGCTGGTTGAGCCCAGGAAAGTCAGTGCTGCTGGTACTACAATTAATTTTAAAGTTGTCAGAGACCAGTGGTTGAAACAGTTCTGTTTCAAAGTAACACAGTTTTTTAAAAACCTCCTAATGAAAGAGAAATAATGATGCATTGGTTATCCTCTTTTTAGTGACAAACCTCTATTCCGAGAAGGACACTAAAATCTTCCTTAAAACCAAAAGTGAAATGGAGTGTACATTTGTCCAGTAATGTAAAGAAGCAAAGGAACAGTTCTGCTGCACAAAACTGAAACTTTTCTGCATCTTGTCTTCCTTTCAGTATTTGTTACGTTGTGCTGAGTAAGAGAGTTGTACTTAAATTCAGTTAAAGTCTGCTCCTCCACCCTTCAGGGAATAGCTCACCACGTGCTGCCTCCTTTTGGCTGTTCCTTCAAGATGTTGCAAATGTACATGACTGCTAAGTGATTCTGTAGAAATTTATAGCCTTGCCATTGTGTTTCTGGCTAGGATTTTTCTTTGGAAAGGGCTGAGAGGGATGTGCCATGTGACAAGAGTTCTTTCAGATCTAAATGATGGTTTAATTAAAGACTGCTTCCTATTTTTCACACCCCTGCTGATTTAAAATGATCTGTTGGGTTTCCAGAAATGAACATCTCAATGCCAAAAATAAGTTTAATTTTCTGGACTAAATTCTGCTTTGGTGACCGAGTCCCCAGAGGTGAATTAAGTGTCCACAAAAGCCTTCCCTGAAATACTACATTTAGTATTGAAATCTGTGTGGTGAAGCACTTTGCTTTGATACATATTCCTCTTTGATGTACTGAGCTTTGTTAGGGTTGAGACATGGTTCTGATGAGTTAGTATTGCACCAGATATATGGGGTGGTATTAAGGGATTGGCTACATTAGGGCAGGGCATTTGTTGTGTGGTTTGGTTTGTTGTTTTTTTTCTTTTGCAGTGGCAAAACTCCCATTCAAAGGAATTTCATGAGAAACATGAAATTCATAAAACACTACATGGTCTTAATAGCATTTTAAAAGTTTTTAAACACTTATGCGCACTTTTAGATATTGAAAGTGTATATGTATTGAAAGATACATTTTAGATATTGAAAGTGTATATTTATCCATTAGAAAACACATTTTCTTTTTATTGAGTTTTGTTAAAGTAGAGGCCAACTGTGTAGGTTTTTTGGATTTTGTCTGCTTCTTAAAGATAACAATAGATTAGGTTCTGATCTGAAGAAGGCAGGTTCCTTCTTCATCAGTTCTGCAGTCTTGTCCTGTCTCCAGTCTCTCCCTGTGCTTCTAGCTGGCTTCTGCCTCCCGTAGTTGTATGCTAATTTTTTTTCTCAGCAGTCATACGTCAGGTTTTAATGGAATAGCTTTGATAATATGCAATTCAGTTTCCCCATGAGGCTTCATTATCTTCGGTCATGTGTTATCACTGGCTTTCTTTTTCATAGCTGCTTCCTTGAGCCTGCCTTTTCTTTTCCCCTCCCTACCTTGCTTTCTCATGTGTTATGCAGCTGGTAAGCTGCTGCCAACTCCAAGGGCTTGTCAGTAAGGAGTGAGTCAGATGGCTTCTCTGCTTCCCGGCCCCCGTGAATGCAAATCCAGTCTGTCTGTCCCAGCCCTGGCTTTTGGGAGCAGGGAATGGACAGAGCAATGCTTGGCCACCAAATGTGAAGGATATTCCATCTTGCTGACTTCTCACGTTTTGCTTTTACTGACTGTGAAGAAACCAATTCTGTAATGAAGTCAGGGGTGTATAACCAGAGTCCAAATGAGGGCAAGGAATGGAAATATTGGTGAGAAATGGTAGTGCTGTTGCTTGGGAATATCGATGTTCTGACACAAGGGTGTTGTATGCAGATGGTGGGACCCTTATCCTAGGGTGCTGCTCCTGGAGCTCCTTTTCTTTCCAAGGGGCTAGTCAAATTACTGACCTTGGGGCTGGAATAATCTATTTTGTAGTGTCAAAATTATTATATACCATGTGAAACTAAATGGAGACTCACGGTAAATTTTTTTGCTTAGCAAATCATATGGAGTGTTTGTGGAGTTTTTTTGTTTCCCTGCAAGAATCTTGATGCAAGTCAGAATCTCCATGATGTACTTTTCTAGTGAGAGAAGGAATTTTCTTTATTATTGGGGTGGTTTTAAGTTGTACAGATTTATAGTTTATTCTTCTATACAACCTGGGACAAAATGTGTGTATTATAAGAAGATGTACACTCTGGGAAAATACTTAAATCTTCTAAAGCAATCTGGGAGAGATATGCCAAACCCTTATTTTTGTTTGTTTATTTAATTGCTTGGCTTGAAATCAAGATGAATAGAAACTTGCTAGCTTTATAAGAATTGTGGCACACGTGCACATGTGCTTGAGTTGTGCTGATTTCATCTCTTTTGATGCTGGGAAAAATTATGAAGTGTGGTGCTCTCCCTGTCCGATGAGGGACAGAGAGGAGTTAGAGAGTTTTCAATAAATAACAAGTCCATTATTACAGTATACAGTCCAGTCTTGAAAAGGTTTGAAAAGTCTTATGAAATTAAAACAATAGTGAAGATCTCAAAGATTGTAATGAAGTAGAATTTTTGTCTTCTGAATGGCTTTGGTATTTCTTTCACCCCTCTCTTCCAGGGCTCTCTCTTGATTTTGGTAAAAGGGATGGGTGGGTAAAGCAGATTGATGAGGACACAGCAGAAGGAAACTTGTGACAGAAATGGAAGTGCAGTAATAAAATACTTCTTATTCATCTCATGGTTTTATAAGTGCTACATAAAAAAATAGACGTGGTTCAAGTTTTTGACATCTTTTTACTACATGTAGTAGTAAAGGCTGGGTGTGTTAAGAGTGTGAGCAGGCTGGCAGTGGCAGTGACAGAGGCAGGTACTGCTGGAGTGGGCTGCCTGGAACCCCTCTGCCACTCTTCACAAGGTTTGATAGTTACTTTTGTCATCATTTTATGCAGTCTGGGAAATCACCTCACGTTAACTTTGGAATACGTGCACTCCATACACATTAAGGGAGCCATTTTGAGGGCAAACTGCACTATCCTTTGTTTTACACTGAAGTGCTCACCGCAGATGGCAAAAATGTCTTAACTGTGCTGTTCCCATCCATCCCCCTGGTACAATACAAGGATGTCCCCGTCCTTCCTCCCGGTGACGTCGCCTCAGCTCGGCGTGTCGGCCTCTCTCCATCAGCCACAGGGCAGCCTAAGTGGGTGTCATGTCGGGGATCCTGAAGTAAGCAAAGCTGCACATAAAAAACCCTGCATCCTTTAGCCTGCATCCTAACCCCCTTGCCTATGGAAAACAGGAACTCGGGTGTCCCGTGCTTTCATAAATTTATCTCCCAACACTATCTTTTCCTTTCCTCTTTCATTCCGTGTTTGGTTTTTTTCGTAATTTTGGCATTCTTCTCATGCATTTCCTGTTCCTTAAGATGGAGGAAGCTAAGTCAACATTGTGTATTTGTTGCTGGATGCTGCTGGATGCTTTCTCCCCCACCTCCAACACGTGCACTTTGTCTCCTGTTGCCAACCATGGCATAAATTGCAGGTTAATGAAACGTAGTTCCAGAGAGTATCTCAGAGGTAGAATGGAGACTCAAATGTGATATGAGAATGGATAAAAGGCCCATTTATATGTTCAACAACAGCCTTTTCCTGTGGGTTATTTTCAGCATTGGCTCAGGAAATGCGCCTGTGGAGCTCAGTAATTCTCTGCTTTGTATGGTGATATTTTAGCTGTGGCAAGGTCTCATGTAATTGTATTTGTAAAATAGTAAGATTTTGGGGAGGCATAAAATAAATGTCAGGAAAGAAAGCAATTAAAATGTTAACTTCATTTTTTATTAAGTGCCAATAGTGACATTAATATGACTCATTTACCCAACATTTATATTGGATCCAGTTAAAGATGTTTTAACAAACAGTTACAAAAACTGTGTGGCTGTGACAAAATTTAGGTGAAGGAATCCACATTTTATATTAGATGTTAGAATCCAAGAATTTTCTTTTAAAACTATTAGGTTTACACAAGTTTTAGTTTTTCCCTAAAATATCTTTTTGCTTATGAAAAACTGTTCCACTCAACCAGTAGTGGACTGTAAAAAATCTAAAATGCATGTAAATAAAGAAAAGGAGTTTTTATTGAAACTGACATTCTGAGCCTTATGGCTCCATGATTTCAACTGCACCAGGTTCGGCTGATTTTTGTATTTCAGTGATGTTTTCCCCCCAGTAGTGTTCCTGGGGATCAGATGTTCCATGTTGATTTTGAGATGAGCTGAAAAGTTCAGAAAAAGTGTCTGGATGGCATTCTTCTCCTAATCGGTGCAAAAGATTAGAGGAAGAGAGAAAACAAGTCCAATCTTGCAAACAGGTCAATTATTCTTTGCAGCTAATGAGTGTTGATTTCAACCAAACTATTTCAACCTCTATTTTTTGGCAGACTACCCAGGAAGCTACATCAGCTCCTGTGACAGTTAGGTGTTTAAGAGTTAAGTCACTCCATGTTTATTTTAAATCTAAGTGACTACCTTCTGATTACTCTTATTACTTAGTTTTCTTTTGTCATGGTCTAGGTATCTGACCTGTAAACAATGGAGTTCAGCAGGTTGTGCCTTATTTCTAAGCTGAACAAGCAGCTTTTTAAAGAGAAGTATTACAGACCTGATTTAGGGGATGAAGTAACAAAAAAAGGCATAAAACCAGTTATCAGTCAGTACAGAGGGTAATTAGGCATGGCATTGCAATAACTGATTTTAGTAGACTGAAAGAGTTGGGCATTGGAAATTCATGGCAGTTCTGCCAAGATAAAGTCAATTTTGTTTGATATAAGTGTTAATATAGGATATTTGGTTCTCACTTGGTCAAAGCTTTCCTCTTTGATATGTTTGATTTGAGATTTTTGTCACATTTATAGTTTTATAGAAGTCTGCTCACTGTGTGGTGGATTTGTGTTGGTGGTTTTTTGTATATGACTACAATATAGTTACTTATCCTGCTGTCCTTTCCTAATAAATGGTTACCCAGTAGGGTCTCTTCTATTAGTTGAGATAATTTAGTATAGCAGGTCCTGATTGTAAGTGAGCACCACATTTTGGTGGTCCTGTTTTATATAGTTTGTTTTCATTTCCATGCCAGGAGGTTTTTTTCCAACAATCTTGTCTGTGAGCATTATTCATGTGCAGCCCCACCTGGAAATGAGAATTAATTAGGGAAGGCAAAAAGATTTAAGTTATGCAAAGCCTTCCCACTTCACCTACCCTGGAAGGCAGATGATGCCTCACAGCTTTTGGTGGAGATAAGAACAGATGCAGCGACTCCTTCCCTTGCACAAGTTTGCAAGCAGAGGTTTAAATCCCTAGATTTTGCCACAGTGGTTCACTTTCCAGTCCTAATGCTCAAGGCTGTCCCCATGTATCCTCTTGGACTGTGTTATGTTTGCATAATCTCCTTTTGGCACTGTTGCTTCTGACGACACCGCTGGGAAGCTGAACCCGCCCACTGTGGGCACCAGTTTTCTAGAAGACTTTTAAAACTGAGAAATTTATTTTTTTTTCCTTAAATGCGACTTTTCTTTGGTGAGTCTGGAAACATCTGAAGCATGTGTGTGTGTTTATGTTGAGCTTTCCAAGGAGCTGAGGAATTGTAAACAAATGGTCTTGCTGAAGATTGCTCTTGCGGGCATGGGAGGCTGCCTGCAGCCAGAGCGGGCCTTGGGCTCAAGTTTTCAAATTGCAGCTAAATATGGAGATAATCTGAGAGCTGTTTGCACCTTTTTTTAAACTGTGCTTTTAAAAGTATGCACACAAGTGTACTAATCATAGTATGCCTGAAGTAGCGTGACTGATTAAAGTAGCGTGGATTGTTAAAAAAAAAAAAAAAAAAAAAGTACTAAATTGAATAAGTATGGAGCACATACAACAAATGCCATGCTTATTTTTTGCTTAGAATGCAATTCAGATTTTTTTTTTTTCTGGCTGAGGAAAAAGAAGTACTGCCTCAGCCTGAGGATAACAAATGCTAAACTAAATGCTTCTGGCTCCAAACACTGGGATAACTTGGTTCCAGCAAGTCAGGTGTTAGAGATAGCAACGTGCTCAGCCAAGGAGAGGAGGAGCTGCCAGTGGCATGATCGAACAGGCTACGTGTGGTGGCAGCTTTCAGCAGTGGTTGTGATATCCTCCTTGCCTAGAAAACCCAGGTGTGAGCAGGGAGTGCCAGAGGTAAAGACGGGGACAAAGAGGGTAATTCTTGGCATTCCTCTTGGCAGGAGCTAACTCCCCACCTGGCCCCTCTCTGCAGCCAGTTCTTTACCTGGGAGGCAGCAGGCAGCTTTCAAAGCACAAGCAGTACTGAACTAAAACCCATTTAAAAATAGATATTCTTGAGCTTCTTTTTTGACAGTGTATCATGATCAAGGTTTTTGACTTCCTGTAAAATACGTAGATGCTTATGCATGCATATGTGCCTTTCATATGGTAATTACTTAGAATAATGGCTTAAAATGAGTTCTTGGAGCCTTTAAATTGCAGCTCGAAAAAATAACCTGATGTCAAACAAATAATCTTCACTTGGAGTTGCTCAGCTGGATGCAGGTTATTTCTGTTTTCTAGCTGTGATTCTTGAGGGGTGTTTGTGTTTGTAATTGTGTCCTTACAGTTGTGGAACCAGCTTAGAGCAAATAGTTCTAAATGATGCAAATAATCATGGATTCATAGGTCTAGTTGGTTTGCCTCGTGATTTTTTTGTGTGTGTGTGTGTGTGTTTTTTGTTTGGTTGGTTGGTTTTGTTTTGTTTTTAACAACTGTTATAGAGGTCTCTGTCATTCCTCAGCCATGTCACCTATAGAAGAATGGCTCACAAAAGCAGCTAATTAATCTCACAGGTGTGATCTGTTCCGGTGGTCTTAGAAATATATATAAAAGGGAGATGAAGATTAACTGCCTGACATGTTCCTGAGCATCAGCCCAATAAAAACTCCTGGCCTGTTGCCTTTTTTTCTTGTTATTAGCCCCCCTGATAGAAAGAACTTATTAAAATCGTTGAGTTGTCACTGCAGAAGAACGATAATTTTAACATTATTGAGTAAAAACCTGTTTAAAAGGACACCTTGCTATTTCGCTCTCTTGCTGTGAAGAAGTACAAGTTTTGGCAGAGAAGCTGAAGTCCAAGCAGCTTGGCAGCAACAAGGCAACTAGTCCCCTGTGCCGGCAGCCAAGCCAGCACTGTGAGACTGCCGTGGTATCCATCAGCCTTCCTCACACTGCCCATGGCACCCAGAGAGGAGGGACGTGATCTCACCAGAAAGGTGACTGATGCTGTAGGAGTAACTCAGATAAGTAAGCCATCTGGTCCAGGCTGCATTTCATCCTCGTTTATTGCTTAGTGGTCTAGTATGCCTGAAGGAGAACTGAAAAGCAAGAGGACATGAGAAGGGTGATGAGGGAAGGCACTCTTTTAGCTGTAATGGTAGGCAGTCACCATTGTTAAGGGAATCAAGTTTAAATGATAAGGTGGGTTAGGGTCCAGGTGCATCTGGAGTGATAAGAAGTTCGTCTTTATGCTTTCCAGACTGGACTGCAAAAGGAAACATACTGATGTTGGCTTTTCAGGATGGTTGTGGAGCTAAGGTATTGCAGCAAAATGTAACTTATCCAAGAAGTACATTAACTGATGCCTTTAGTAATCTTGTTGATCACTAATCCCATTGTATATTTTCTTTAAAATTCCACAGGGACCTGGGCTGGTATTCATTATTAATCTCATGCTTTGGCCAGTATGCTTGCTTTATAGAATGGATTTCTTTCCAAAAACCTGTAGTAAATAATTATTAAAGACATTGAACTGTCCTAAATATTAAATATTTAATTTAAGTGAAAGGAAGTTCACTAAATAAAAGCAACCAATTATTAACGAAACAATGTTTTCGCTTTTGTTTTGGCTTTCCAAAGGCATCTTCTGCTGCCTTGAGCACCCAAATCAGATAACTTCTTAAACTCTTTTGGAATTGTAACTTGATTTCTATATTTACAGCACTTCCTTATACCTCAAAAAAAAAAGAGAATTTGAATTTAGATAGGACCTAACAGAAAGGATGCCACATAATGTATGTTTTTCTTTTATTTTTTTCCTTTAGTGTTTTAAGTATTTTATCCTTGGGAATTCCCCAGATTGATAAAGCTAGAATCCACTGAGTGAACTGATCTGTGAGGCTTCTTGCCTTACCTACACCTATTTTACAAATATGAGGCACTATGAAAAAATATAACAGCCTCATCAGCTGTTGCCACCACTGAGAGCCAGTGTGCTTTTAGTCTTAAAAAACCCCACAGCTGAACATGCCTTAATTATTCAAATTGGTTTCAAGGTAGTATTAAAAGCTGAAAATGCATGAACTGGCAAGAGGAATTGTTATCTCTCCAGAGAAAAGTGTGATGCAGCATTTGTGAAAAGATTGTGAAGTGCTGTAACAATGCAAAAAGGATTTGAGATGAAAGGTTACAGTGGGGTAGACTTACTGGCTCTCTGATGCTTAGGTATGTATTTTTTGGCTGAATAGGAACTTCACTTTGTGTAATTTTGCCTGCAAGTTGAAGGCTTTCTTAAAAATTAACAAGCAAACAAATACCCACACAAATCTGCAGTGAAATACTGGAGGAAGAGGTAGAAAGATGACAAAGATGAGACAATCCTACATAAAGCAGGGCAGACTGGACACTCTTTTTCAAACAATGAAAGGATGCAAAAAGAATTTGGCAGTGTTGTATATATAGAAGGTTCTGTTCATTCAGCATTTCTATATATTTTTAATTATTTACTGGAAGTAGAAAAACTTCTAAAATAAGATCACAAGAAAGTATGTGTAAAATAATAGCATGGATAATCTATTTTAACAAATACTTTGGAGCCGTGGAAACTTGCTTTCGAGTAGTTATGGTGATGCTAACACTTGAAGTAATTCCAAGAGAATATAGAATACTTAATGTTGGGGCATTCCATGGCTGAGAATCATTTTGAATCGTCTCAGTCAAGCTTAAAATACTAATAGCCATCTAAATTGATGAGGAACTGAGAATGAAATGTTAATTGTGACTTCAGGCTATAGTGTGCACTGCAGTGTCTTAGTCAACAGTGCCTGAAAGTGAAGCCTTAGGCTTATTTGAAGCCTCTTTAGTAATACAAATAAGCTAGTCTGAATTCTAGTGTTGGTCATCTTTTGACGACAGCAAGAGGTTTTTATGCTGATTAGGATTTATATTTCTGGCTTTAGGACCTTGATAGCAGTTCTTAAGTTTTGACAGTTTGCCTTGCTGCATGACTGACTTGGACTGGCATGTTTTGTTTCATTAATATTTTACTATCACGTTAGTAAAGTACAGCATAATGTATGTGCTTCATACCATAAGCTGCTCATTCTGAGGCAAACTAATGAACCCTTCATTTTATGTGTCAAATAAAAAAGCCCCACATCTATATTTAGGTAACTTGCTCACAAGATATGTCAAGATAGTCTTACTCAGAGGGCAGCATGGTGAGTTGGCAGTGATGGTGTTTCACATGACTGATAATGCAGAAGTTTCTCTTGGTAGTGCTGTGGGTAGGACAAAGAGTCGTGATGAAGAGGGATCAAGATAGACATAGTTCACAGTATCCCCAAAATACCTGTCAGAAGACCTGCTTAAAAATAACCAGTACTGCCTGGCTGCGGTGTTCTGGAAAAGGGGGATTGATATGTGGTAGAAAAAATTCTGTTTATTTAAAGGTTTGCTTCTCTTTCCAAACTCATTTAAAGGCTACAAGGGATTTCACTTTGTCCACAGACAACTTTAAGAGAACTCTCTATATATGGTCATGTTCTAGATGACTTCAGAGGTAAAAGTACAGGAAAAGTAATCAGTAAAGACAAACCAGCTTTCTGTTTTGACAAGAAAGCCATCATGTTTATGATGAAAGGTTAAGGTGTAAGGTACAAGGAGAGTCACATGTTTCCCAGCACAGGGCTGATAAGTCCAATCAACACAGAACTTTGTCACCATCCTCTCTGAAGAAGAGGACACAACCCCAGATACCACGCAGGAGGTCATCTGCTCACAGCTGAAGTCTCGCGTCCTTTCCTGGAGTGGAGCTGGGGCTTGTTTGACTCTGGAAAATGGCTGGGTGTGCACTGACTTTTGATCATTAGTCATATGATCATCCACTGTGTTTTTTCTTTAAAAGCAAAACAAAAACCAAAACAAATCTCTACAGACCACCGAAAAACCTCAACAAATTGTCTAAGGTGGAAGAGCCTAAGGGCTGTGAGCTCAGCACTCTGAGGTGCTCTGACTGGAGGGACAAGATAGTGTAAGCGAGACTTGGTAGCTCGGTTCTTTCAGCTGTCACAGTTTCCTTTACAGAGACAGTAGTTGCATTTGTAGGGCAAAAGCAAGAAAATGAGTTTAATACTTAAATGTTGTGAGTCTCTGGAAGAAAAAAAAAGCATAAGGTGAGCATCTGTCATCTGTGGACACTCGCTAAATATCTTAAATCACCAATAGTTAATTAATAAATTTTTTTTAAAGTATTTTTTTAATATTTCATCTAGAAAATTCTTCACCCAGCACAGGCCTGTTTGATCTTCATCCTGTAGGAGTGGTGGGGTTATGTCTGTGCAAGCAGAGTACAACCTCGCCTAGAAATATGCTTTTTTTTCTGACTTGAAAAAGGGTAGGTTTCCTGAAACTTCAACTGTTGGCACAGTTGCCCTGAAAAGTTTGAATGGAAAAATGATAGTATAATCTGGGAGTGGGCATCCTGTAGAATATGCTTAGGCAAAGGGACCGTGATTTCTTAAGTGCAAGAATAATGTTTTCATAATGGAAGGAATCTTACTTATAGGAAATTAAAGCAGCAATTAAAACAAATACTAAGAATTGGGGAAAAGGCAATGAAGTGTCCATTAACAAAAATAAAATTTAATGAATAAGGGACTAAAAAAGTGGATTCCAGTGTGGTCAGAGATAAAACACATAGTATGTTATCCCCAATCAAGTGTAGATTCAGTGGTAAAACTGAATGTAGATGTTAAAACTTAGTAGCAAGTAAACGAAGGACTAGCAGAGCTTACTTCTGTTTCAGGTTTTGACTAAAGTAGGGAAATATACCTTATGTAATGCTACAGATATAAAAAAAATGTTTATCAACTATAAAATAAAAGGATATGAGATGGCATCTGCTAAAACAAACATTCTCAGGCCAACATTTCATTTGACTGTGATTTAGGTAGCCTAGACAAGGACTTTTCTGAATTGCTGAAGTTAACAAGTAACTGCAGAAGTCTTTGTTCTTGCTTGTGCAGTTCCAGGGGAAGCTCCAGGGTCTTTCTTAAGCTCATGGGGCTGTTCAGCCTGGAGAAGAGGAGGCTCAGGGGAGACCTCATCACTCTCTACAACTCCCCGAAAGGAGGGGGTAGCCACAGGGGGGTTGGTCTCTTTTCCCAGATGACTTTCAACAAGCCAAGAGGGCATGGTCTTAAGTTGTGCCAGGGGAAGTTTAGGTTGGACATTAGAAAGAATTTCTTTACGGAGAGGGTGATAAGGCATTGGAATGGGCTGCCCAGGGAAGTAGTGGATTCTCTGTCCCTAGAGATATTTAAAAAGAGACTGGATGTGGCACTCAGTGCCATGGTCTGGTAACTGCAGCGGTAGTGGATCAAGGGTAGGACTTGATCTCTGAGGTCCCTTCCAACCCAGTCGATTCTATGGAAGCTCCATGGGAACCCTCCCTGGTGTACTCCATGCTATGCCATCCTCAGCACTCATCTCTCCAGTGACCACGCTCCTCCCATGTGAAGTTGATACTTTCTGAACTGAAATAAGTGGGTATCTGTCTGTACCCTGAGTGCTGCTGACTTGGCTCAGGGTCTCACTTGAGCTCGGTGATGAGCTTACAGTCTTCTTCCTCCCTCCACCCCGTTCAGTTCTGGGAGACAATATCTACTTGGGTGTTTCCTGAGTCCTTCCTGTGTTGTCTTAATAGAACCAAGCTATTTTAATCTTTTCCATGTCTTTGTGGCTGACCAGAGTTTGTCTGCAGGCCAACTTATCTCGTCTTCATCTCTAAATATATTTCTATTTAAAATCTTCATTTGTGTGTGGTGTTGTCTTTGTTGGGATTTTTTTAGTTTGGTTTGGTTTTTTTGGGGGGGAGGGTGTAGTTTTTTTGTTTGTTTGTTTGTTTTTTATAACTCTGCTTTGAACACTGAATAATCGACACCTTGCTGTGGCTCCCAGAACATCCCCGCTGAGCTGTAGTATTCCTCACTTCTGTTCTTCAGGTTACTGGGATCTAGGCTGACACATTTTTTTTTCTGTTAACTATCACATTCAGAGGTGGTGAGTCTGAAGACTTGCCCTCCATCTTTGTTTTCTTGCAATTCGAAGTCAGGAAAAGAAAAAGAATCAGTCATAACCATCCCTTGCACACAGCGGGCAGCTGAAAGGAAAATGTAGCCCTGACACGTGTTGGCTGCATAAAATTAGGTGTTGGTCAGCACAGTGAGATCTCTGCTAACTGGAACAGCCTAGGGAAAAGGGCTTGTGAATTTGGTTGGTGTTTTAGCTTTTTTTTGATTTTGTGTGTATGTGTACAGTAGCTAATTACTTTTGGCTCATACCACAATAAACCTGTGGCATCCCAGCCTCTTGTTGCAGACACAGATTATGTGAATTTAGACACAGCTTTAGTGTAACTGGCGATTATTAGCTATTTTTAGCTAATGATTAGCTACAGTAGGAGCCCAGGGATTTTATATGAAACTACCAAAACTTCAGGCTTGGCTTCCTGTAGTCTCTGTTTTCTTCTTTATCTTTTCCTAAGCTCTTTCTTATTTTCTTCTAGAATTGCATTTCTTAAATCTGTGCTGAAGTTGTCAAGGATGGTTAGAGACAGAAGGCTCCATGGCTGTCTCATGCAATTTCTGTATTGCATATACAGCTGAAGCTAATGAAAAGGGACCTCTATAATCATTGTACAGCAGCAGAACAAGGTTATATTTTATAGGCTTGACAGATACCTGGAAGGTATACAGATACATGTCTCTGGGGATGGGAGTTTTTAATCACAAAAGGCTCTGCTTTCATGTTTTTAAGAAGAATTGTTGGACAGAGCAGTTATAGTATTGACATCCTTGATGAAGTTGCTTAGCACATGCATTGAGAAACAGTCCTGTATTTATACAGCCAGCTAAAATTTCAAACAGAAAGCTCCTCTCTGAAACAAGTCCTGATGGTTTGAGATAGAGGAGAGCAAAATGGCTTATCCTTCTTGCACACAGCACAAATGTTGCACAGTATGAATAAGAAAACAGATTGATCAGACCTTGCTGCCAGGCAAATTCTGATGGTCATGAATTACATAGATAAGGGTACTGTGGCTTTTGCTCACTGTCAGCAAGCATTGTATTAATACCAGCATAGACAGAACATGGCAGAGTTATGAGTCCTCTGTGAAAAAGCCTTCCATTGTTATCTTCAGATTACCTACTGTCACTTTTAATGTTTCTGATATCAAGTAGGCCATTTATTGTGGTCTCTTTGCATAATTATGTATTTACATAAAGTATGGTATGTTTATTGAGTATATGTATTTTAATTTTAGGTCCCTAGAAGAACACCATAGTCATCATAATGTGGTAATTGGAGATCTTCAGTCAGATGAAGAAGATATCATGAACAGTTCTGATGAAGATGATGACACAAATTCTGATTCCAGCAAAGGGGAGCCTGATCCTCCAGAAGATAAACAGGTATTTTTTTTTTCCTTTTATCTTCTGAAGCTTTTCATCACTGTTGCACTGTCTGGTAAGCTGTTATCTATTGAGATATTTACAAAAAAAACCATTGAGTCAACATAACTTCATATATTTCTTTTTGTCATTCTTATTGTTTACTGTTTTTTTTTCTAAAGTTTTAATCTAATTTGTGTACATTAGCCTGATATATGAGGCCAAGTTTAGAAATATCCTGCTGCAAAGTGTGTGTTGCCTGGCATGTTTGTACTGAATCTTTCACTGAGTTGTGGAGCTCTAGGCCTACTGTGCCTCTCTGATAGAGCTACGTGCACAGATATTTGTTTAGAGATTTACAGTTTTGAGATACTTGTAGATACTTCTTAATGAGGCTGTCTGTGCCTTATAGATCCTGGAATGCTCCGTGTCTCTCATGCACTGAATATTTAAAATCAACCTTTCATTTGTCAGCCTTGGTAAAGCCCAGGAAACAGCATCAGGTGAAGGCTGCAAGATCTGAGAAGGTCTCTTTGAAAAATCTCTCTGAACCTGTGGTTTTGTCTGGATGATCCTGTTTCAGGGGTCTTGGCCATGCAGCAAAGGCTGTTGTCCCAGTAACCATCCCTGTGCAGGCTGCTTTCTTGCATTTGCAGGCTCTTGCCCACCAAATCACTGCTTGGTGCGCAAAGGACAGATGACTGAACCAGTTTTTAATTTTTCCTTTACAATGACATGAAAAACAAAGGGTTGAACCTGCTTTTCAGCATTTAAGTTCCTTAACTCACTCCTTTGGTGCCCAGGAGTCTCTTGGTGTGTGCAAGAAACTTCATACTGCAAGGCTGCAGGACCACCTCTATGTCTCTTAGGGGAGTGTAAGCCATTCTCAACAGTCAAGGTCTGACCTTCCAGTAGCTTCTCCGAGTACCAGCTTGAAATTATTTCCTCTGTTTTAACTTTATTTCTTCTTCAAAGGAGAAGCAGGAAGACAGTGCTAACTACTTAGAATGAAACGAGGTTCTGGGGTTCCATCCCTGTCCTTGGAAATACCCACTTTCTTACTTCTCAATCCTGGATGCCCTGATGCAAGGCTGCCCATAGATCACTGCCTCTCCTCAGCACCAGCCCTGACAGCTCTGTTTTCTTTGGTAGTAGTTATATTTGCTTTCTTTCATTAAAACTGGTAATAGTTAAAAGCAAAACAACATCAAAAAAATCCAAACAAGTGAAAAAAACCACAACAAAGTGACTTTCCAATGCTGGAAGAGAAAACTTGATGATGATGTGTCAGACCAGAATGTCATCTAACCAGATCCTCTGAGCGGAATAAACTGGGGGAGGGGAAGGAAGGCTCCAGGGAAAAGCTTGTCCCTGCGAAACTACGCAGGGCTGGACCTGCGGAGAGGCTAATTTACCTTACTCCACTTCCACGGAAGAGTTTTGCAGGAAAGCATCCCCACTATGAGGTTTCTCAGGCAGGTTTCATGGCATAATTCCTCCCTTGCTGTGCAGCATCTGCTGGTCGGCGCGCTGCAGCCGCCTGCGGCACGTGTGGCCGGCAGCTGGGGATTAGCAACCAACTTCCCTGACATGGGGAGCAGCTGCAGAGAGGAATGAAGCAGGCTCTGCTCGGGTCATCAGCTGGGCTTGTTTTCATTTTTCCTTACCCACAAGCATCTGGCTGTTTTCATGCTTTTATTCTGTTAGAGGAGTTACAAGGTTCCTTCCCAATGCCGTGCCTGGAAAGCCCAATTCGTATCCCTTTGGTTCTCCCATTAGAGGCTCTCTTGGGCCCAGAGTTCCTCTGGTTCTGTGAATGCAAAGTGGCCTTATCCGTGCCAGCTGGTATGTGAGAAGTCTGTCAAACGGGCTTGAAAACAGACTGTGATATTTTGTTTTGTGGTTGTTCAGCTGAAGCATCTTGTTCTCAAAATACTAATTTTCATCTCATTTGCAACTGCCACGTCTACAGTGATGGCCGATACCTTGCTCTGCATAATTGAGGTACTTGTGAATTCAGCCTTGTAGACAGCTTGTCAGCTGTGCTTTCTAAAAAGGCACAGAGGCCTGAGAATGGGTGTTAACATTCTCGCCTGAATCTGATTGACCCTCACTGGATAGATGTAAGATTTATTTTTTTTTTAAGTTTAATTTCTAGAAGTAAAATCCCATCTCTGTGTGAAGATGTCTGTGTAGTATATGAAATAATTTGGTGATGCAACACCAAATTATTACATTTAGAAATTATTTTCAATTTATTAGTTTGGCAAGTGGTTGTGTCAATTAAATTCAAATGAAAAATAATTTAGCTTTATTTTTTTAATTTGAGCTTCGCAATATCATTAAAACCAATCCATTAGTATAATCAGTTCCATGATTTCTAGGACTGGATGCCTGTTTATAGGCTTGGAGAAGACCTGAACTCCAGATGAATCTTGCAACATTAGTCTTGCCACCAGTGCACAGATAAACTGTCCAGTGCTTTTGTTATACAATCTTATGCAATGGAGTGTCCTCAAGACTTCCATCACGTTTTTGTTGTATGTCCTGTGTCTTACTGCTCCTCGTCCACACTCTGTCTTTGCAGCCCACAGAAACGAAAGCCTGAATATCCAATAGGTGTGGTGACAGCTGGCAGGAGAGCAGCATATGGAGCAGCAAACCAAGGGAGCTGTTATGGAGAAAGGTGTTTTATCCCAGGGATAAATTATGTTCAGGAGTTACACTGTGTGGAAAACACATTTGCATCCTGACACCTACCCCTTTTTCCATTGCTGTCCTGTTCCTTCTGTCTGATGTTAAACAGTGCACGTAAAGAACTTCATAATCTCCAGAGTATTTCAGGCAGATGACAATGCCCACACTTCTACAGCTATTTGGTTACTATGTTTTTCAGCAGCTCCTTTAGTTAGATGGTCACAAGCTGACTTTTTCCTCATCAGTGTAATTTTTTTTCTCCTTTCATTTTCTTTTTTCAGTAAAGAAGACATGTATTTATTTCAAGGTATTCGTGAAACCCGTTTGAGTTTACTGCAAATAATGCTGTTGTTGTATTAATTTAAAAAAAAATCACACAGAAGTGTTATCTCTACTACAATAATTGCCATTTTCTAGGGCTGCATTCATTATGGGCTTCAGTGCTTCCTGTAATAATTAAATACAAAGACTGATAGTGTTATAAAAACTACTCTTAGATAATGTTGTTGTTTTCAGCTACAAGCTAAATTTATTTTCTCAGAGATCCTGAAAGGCCTGAAATTTTCTAAGCAGTATAAAACATTGTTATTAGAAATAACTATTGAATTATTATGTTAGATTTGAGGAGCAACTAGATGGAAATTATCTTTACAACAATTTTAGGAGGTGCATAGTATAACATTTAATTTTATTTGCAGAGTAAGGCAGCTGGAAAGAAAACAAAGGTTTACCATATTGCCAAGGAGATCATGAGCTCAGAGAAAGTGTAAGTGTAAATGCTAAAATTAATAATAAAAAATAAATACATTAATTTTAATTGGGCAATTAAAATGTAACTATTTGCTTTTTCTTGCTTTTTGATAGGTTTGTGGATGTGTTAAAGCTCTTACACATTGTAAGTACCCCCAAAAAAAGAATTTTCCTCTTCTGTTTGTTTAATCTCTTAAAGCTCTACATTTAGGCTTTATTGCAGTGAATGCCACTTTTTTCCGCTGTGTCTACATATTCAAAATATAAAACCTAATCTAATTAAGCAGAACTTCAAAGCGTCAGATTTTATAGAATGGATTAATATTTTGGTGGTTCCTTCTGCATCTCCTTAATTAATATATGTGGTCTTCCAGCTGAGTGGGGGTATTGCTTGAATATTCAAAATGGAATATATATCCATTTATGTTAATCAGCATCCTATCAGCGTGTGCCATGGCAACCAAAATAAAACCTTTCATTAGAGTAACTTCTGAAGTAGCTGGGGGAGGTAGGAACAATTTACCTTTAGAAATGGTGCATAAAAATACACATTCTGTAGGTAATCTAACTAATTAGCTCTAATGGTGCATCCATCACCATGGCAGCGTATTTTTTTGGGCTGCAATTCTTTGACAGATGCTTGCTTTCTGATAACAGCTGTGATTGTAGTACATGCAATGTGTTGTCCACAGCAAGGTTTAGTTATTTAATCCATGCTTATGGAGATCTGTTAAACGTGCTGTGTTGAAGGTGATAATAGTAAATTAATGAAGAATTTAGCTTTTTCTAGCTTCATTTTCTGTAGACTTCTAAGTTATATGCGTTTGTACCATTTTGCCACTCTATTAAATGCAACTGTAGTAATTTTTTTCCTTGGGCAATAGAAGTTGTTATAAACAGATACATTTGTCTATCTTGGTCTCCTGAGATGTGTGTTCTGTGAAACTGGAATCAAAGACTCTCATAGGTGCATGTATTTAGTCCTGTAATATTGACATCTTACAGGAAACAGAAAAACGTACCACACCACTGGCCAATTCATCTTTTGCTTTTCATTTTAGTAATTGATTTCCTTATTCTGCTCAAGCTTGGTTTTTAAAAGCTGGGATGAGCAGTTGCAGCCAATTTATAATTTATATTCAATATAGTTTCTAGTGCAGAACTCAAGCTTCAATACTGCTTCAAGGATGAGAATTGTCTTAACAAGCATAGACAACTTTTAAGCCAAATGATTGTTAAAAATAATTTTTTCCAGGCATATGACTTAGGTGTTAAAGATGTTTTCACTTTTCAGTGTACCTGTTCCTCAGGTAATGTGCCTTACTGGAAGGAAAGGCCATTGGTGAGGAGAATGCAGGCAAGCAGAAGAAAAATGTGGGAGAGTAAAAATAGGGAGTTTCTTGGGTGAAGTTAAGGCTGTCCATACAGTGTAAATGTGTAGTGCTCTAGCATATGTTTTGCTTCGTTTTAATGGGTAATTTGCAGCTCTGCTCATGACAGTATGCTAGATTCTAGCTATTCTATGCAGACCATTAGAAATGTTTCTGTTGGCTAGCAATAATCAGCGTGTCTTCAGCCTGGTCTGACAGAGGGGATGCTAGTGCTGGAAGCTGAGGAATACTTTATTCTCAGCTTCTGTTGGCCCTCAGTGTAAACTGTGGTGAGTGCACTTGTCAGTGGGCACCAGTATTGAGGCTCTATGTCAGTGCATTCTTCATTAAATAAAAGTTGCCATATCTGATAAAACTTGCAGAAACACATTTTTATTTCCAGAGTGCTATGCTGGAGGATATGTTACATATGTTCATCTCAGATATGATTGAATCTTTTTGTTTAATCATGTATTTCTTGTGGGTAATATTTAATTTTTGATAAAACTATCCTTTTGATTTCACATGCAGTGAAAAAGCCACATGATGGCTTACTAGCTTTGGTGTTGAGGTTACTAACTGGACAGCAAAGCAACCTCTGACAGATTTTTGGAATTTAAACTTAGATTCTCCCCAGGCTGGATTGTTTTTTACCTACAGTAAAATTTGGCTGGTAGTGAGGCTCCATTACACCTTCTGAACCCCCTCTCTTACTGGTTTTCCAAAAAGTAAATACTTAAAATGTAGTGACTAATTTCATCAGTGATGATCTGAAATTAATAGTATTCTCAGTCTTGCTTGCCAGTGCCCATTAATGCAGTTTAGGGCTCTTAACACAGCCAAGGAATTGGAGTATTGACGTAAGGAAAAGGTTTTTAAATTGCTGCTGCTTAGAGCATTTGAAGTGGGGTGTAAAGCAGCTTAGAAGGTGAGATTGTGGTTGCAAACTGGTTACAAGCACCACTGAAGTTTTTGTTAGCATTTTTTTTCTTTTATTGACAAAGTCAAGCTAGGTGAAGCAACTATCCCAAGGTAGGGTGCTTGCCTATTTGGACACAGTCACATTTTTTAAGTACCTGTGGCTGCTTCTGTTGAAGACAGACTAAAAAATTCCCTAGAAAATTATAAACACTTGGGGGACACTTCTGTAACACAAAATGAGCTGTCATAACAGAGGCAAAGGACTTCCCTGGCTATGCACACTGGCACTCTCAAAAATCCTGGTTGAATGGTGTTGCTTGAGGGAGGAATTGAACATTAAGTGCAATCTAGAATTTTCTGTATTTGTGTTAACTATTACAACGCTCTTTCTGGAAGATAAGTAGTCCAGTAAAGTGCTATTAGAAACTCCTGAAAACAAAGAGGTTTAATTCAAACAAGCTCATATCTATGTATCTTTGTGAGATGGTTCATCTATGGCTTCCAGAGGGTAAACAAAGGTTTCGAATATGGAAAAAGACTATTTCTACCCTGAGAGCACTTGCAGGAAAAAAAGAGTCATGAACTGGATAGAAAGCATAAGTGACATGAGAGAAACAAGTAAGCTTGTCACTCTTATCTGAGATGTTGTCCACCCAAAAAAACCATATGGCATTCCTGGAAAAGGATTAAGGCAGGATTGTGCCATTTGCATTTGTTTGTAGTGACATTATTTGTAAATGGTTTGATTTGCACAAGTGAGAGGACCCTGTTGCTCCAAGACCAGGCTTATTTGCTGTAATTCCTTTCGTCCTTCTTTGTTCCTAATTTTCTTCAACACCCACCACTCTTTTTGTTCTCCCATCTCTTTTTTCTTCCATTTTCCCCTTCCAGCTGAAATATAGGCAGTGGAGCAATGTGCTTTTTGGTATGACTCCTTCCACTGCAGGGCTTAGCGTGTGGCTTTGTGCTGTCTGAGTAAAGAAAATGCTTGCAGGCTTTTTCCTGAGCCCTTAGATCTGTTGAGGTGCACCTCAGTTCTGTCTCTCCGGGGACTCTGAGAGCAAGTAGGAGGTTGTCAGAAGGCACCTGTAGCTTTTCTGCAGCCATGAGATCAGCCTCTTACTGGAGAAAGCAGATAAGAAGGCAAACACTTTCCTTCTGTTGCGTAGCATTCCAGAGGCACTTACAAGAGGGGGAAATTCTGTTTTAATGTTTCCATTTTTAAAAGACACTTGCAAAACTATTTACAAAAATATTATAAACCCATGTATAGTAAGCTTCTAAGATTTTAATATGTTGAAATAAAGAATAAAATAGCTATGGGTTTTGGAGCAAAACCT
Organism: Calypte anna; assembly: GCF_003957555.1. Taxonomy (NCBI): domain Eukaryota; kingdom Metazoa; phylum Chordata; class Aves; order Apodiformes; family Trochilidae; genus Calypte; species Calypte anna. Next base: position 90,250,478 of record NC_044244.1, read on the forward strand.
CTGGTTTTGGTTTATAGTCATCGATGTTTGGCTGTGAAAAGTTCTCTCAGCCTCCAACTCCTTTTTCTCCAACTGTAAAACTTTAATAGTTGACCAGTCTGTGGTGAATATGTTGATAAATTTCTAGTCTATGAAGTGCTTTAAAATTGCTGATTGAGGCATTTGATAATGAATTGCAGCTGTAGTCATCTTACTAAAAAAGTTAATGAAATAGTTTTGGTTTGGAAGGAAACGCTGGTCTACTACCCAGCCTGTTCCTTGAAATAACATTCTGAGAACATGCCACAGTCAAATAATTGATTATTGTAAAAAATTTAACTACATTATATTGTTGAAAACTTATAAATTCTTTTACTACCTGAGAAAAAAGGTTTGGAACTTTGCAGCAGCAATCTCATATGTTTGGAAAAGTCATGATCCTCACTTCCTCATGGTCTTTATTAACTGTCATTGCTCTAGTTTAACTTAACTGTCTAAAGCCAATAGCCTAACACTAGTTAAGACTTCCTATTTGAATTTTAAACAATGTGGTGGTGAAATCTTCTGTAGCTGTACTCCTTGCAGTCATGTTTACAGTTTGTCACATATAGCAGCCTGGCTGCTCCCCAGAATGTGAAACTTCCCCCCGCTTCCCGCCTCCCTCCTGTGTGTGTGTTCCTTGAAAAGTGTCCAAGTCCAAACATATTTTTTCCCTTAAATTAAATGATATTTGAGCTACCTGCAGGTATGTTTAGCTGAAAGTTGTACCTCAGCAGAAAGGATTATGGCTTATTTTTGCTTTGCTGATGGTATGTTTGAGGAGAACAGATCCAAGATGAATATTGGTCGAAGCCTTAGGAGTAAAATACGTGACCACGTTTAGATTGTGTAGTTCTTTCTCTTTCAGTTAAATTCACAAGTTTTATTTACACCCATTTGAAATTATCTTCATTTAGCAATTAGATACCTGAAGGTGCAGTTACGCCAGGCAGCAGCAGAACCAGGGTTTAGTCTGATCAGTACCTATTTTGATTTACAACTAAACTTTGCTCTCTAGCCTGATGTGGGCAGGTTGCTTTGCTGGGCACTGGGGACCTTCCTGGGGAAAGAACTGGGAGGGTTTGTGAGTCAGGGCTTTTGCAGAGGGGAAGTGCGTGGGCTGATCAGAGATGATTCACAATGGGGGTCAGAATTATTTCAGATATTATGGCTTGCTTACCAAAGCTACATTGAAGGAGGGGTAGGAGGAGGAAACAAAAGCAATAATAGTGCTGCCCTCCTCAAATATTGTTTAGAAGCTGAAACAGGTCTAGGGGGAGTGTGTACTAACTGTATTAATAAAAATCCCCAAACATTTTCAAATTGGGAATGTCTTATCGGGCAGTAATTTAGCAACAATATGTACTCAGAAGCCTTTAAACCTGCCTAAATTAGATTTTCATATGAACAGGTACCCAGTGGGGGATGCTGTCTTACTCTGGAATAAACTAAAACTACTTCTGGCTTGGAAAGAATGTGCTTTCCAGGGATGATGATGATGAGTGCTGTCCTCTTAAAGTTGCCGTGTGAAGACAGCTGCCCCTGCCTAAGCAATAAAAACTGGTGTCAGAAGATTATTATTGGCCCTAAATATAATGTAAAAAAATGAACTGTAAGCCAGCACTTGAGAAAGTGTACAACAGCCCCCCCCCTTTCTGGAAGGAAAAATCATCTTAGTAAGAAGCTGGGATGGTTTGGTATAAGTAACATGTTTTACATTGTGCAGCGTAAACAACTTTTGTCTACAATTGCAAATGATGCTTTCCACTGAAATAAGCACATTAATTCCAAAGCATGGCAAGCTGTTTTTTCAGTATTTTTATGAGTAAGATTGTAATATTTGAAAGGCTTTGAAATGTTTAAATTATATATATAAATATTATATAACACACTGTATATTATATATATATCACATATTATATAATATATAAAATTATATTACAATTTTTAAATATTTAAATTATAAATTTCTATCCTTAAAATTTGCTGTATTGGGTTGTTACATAGCTTCAAACAGAAATTTCTAGGACAGCTCAGGTGACCGTCTGTGACCAGACTGATGAAAGGAGTGTTATATAGCACTCTATGCTAAACATGTTTGTAATATGAATCACTTCTTATACATATCAAACCAATATATATATTATTTTCAAGAACAGTTCTGTTTGCATTTAGCAGTGAATGGATTTAGTTTTGGAAGGTATTAGATTCTGATGCATTAAATTACTAGTACTCCAAGTTCTCATTTCTAAGTCTAAAAAAGTTTTCTTGTCTAAAAAAGCTGTCCTTGTCTGAACACCTTCCACTCTTTGGTGTGAAATTTCAGGGTTCACTTTTTAAATTAATATGTTTTACCTTTGGTAACTAAAACAGACTTACTCTGTTTTGTCCTTCTGGATAAAAAATTACTTTCTCAGAAGGCTGGTCCCCTCAAGTGTAAACACTGTTAATTCTAACCTTGTTATATTTGTTTGACTTTTCCTACCCCCATTCCTCAGGCATGTGCTCCCTGCCTTCAACCCTTCAGTTTATCTCAAGATGAACTTGGCATGACAGTTACTTCACACCCACTGCCAGGTTAAAAATAAATCTAAATATGATTACGGTGACAAATACATTGTACTGTTTCTGTGGTGAAGAGTTGATAATTCAGAGGGGAAAAAAAAAGTGTTGAAGTCCAGCTCTTTTGTTGTTTAGCATGCTGGTTTGTATCATATGCAAGCTTTGCTTTATCTTTCTTCCCTGTGTTTCCTCTCTACAGGGCTTTCTCGGTTTACTCATTTGTAGAGGGGGAAAAGGGGTGATAAAATGAAGTTTTGGTTGGCTGTTTTAATGATGGAGACTTTCATGGCATTATCCAAAGCCTGATGAAGCTGACAGACTTTGGATCAAGCCAGCCCAAACCCCAAATCTTCTGTATTTTGAAAACATCCTGCAGACTCTTTGAATGCTATATCTAGAAGTTAAATAAATGCTCTTAACACAAATGACATTCCTGTCTTATCTACTGGTGCTTGAACCTGGCTCCCTGCTCTCTCCTCTTATTGTTTGGTCAGGGAAAAGCCTGGATTGTTGATTACAGAGACAAAACTGCTTTTCTTTATATAGAGCAAGTAGCCTTATAACCTTCAAACTAAATTCTTGTTTCATCCTATAGCAAAGTACATACCATATTTTGTGTGTGCATGGGATTTGAGAGGGGAGAAGAATATTATCATAATATGATGATGCATTTTGCATGAAGCTCTTCAGAATGCCTCAGTTGAGCTTTTGCCATTGTAATTCCATGTATCATTTCAGTGTTAAGCAATGCCCTAGGGTCAGGAAAACCCATAAGATGCAGCTGGTAGTTAACCTATGTGTCACTAGTCTGCACAGAGGATGTAAAACAGAGCATTTCCATATGAATAAAGCCATCTGTTTTTTAACTCCCTTGCATTTAGTTCTCAGCCTCCCCCCATCACAGCCATCTCCCTGTATCTTCTTTCAGTTTCTTGTCATAACTCTGCTCTGTCACAGCCTTGGTGACCCAGAGGGTCACAAAGCAAGAAAGTGTCTGGAGCCCAGGCTGTCCCGAGCTGATGTAATGAGGAGAGAGGGCAGGGGAAAGTTGAGGGTGAAGTTTGAGAATCTAAATAATGCCAGATGCTGGACTGATGAGATAGCAAATAAGATCTGTAGCAGGAGAACCAGGGAGGGTGAAAGAGAGGGCTTAATTATTTATTTATATATTTCTTTATTTTTAATCTGAAGGACCATGCAGATTTTCAAAGGCAGGAGTGAACCCCATGCACATTTAAAATATAACTTATTGTTGTACTTAGGAGCGTGTTTTTTGATCATCTTTTTCAGGCCAGCTTTATAGATTTTGCATGCAGCAGACCACAGGCTCAAAAAGAAATATCACAGATTGTTTTGGGTTTTTTTTCCATTGTTGCCCTATTTCAAGTGAGAGACAGTGATACAGCACACCACCTAATCTCAATTTTCATTTTTGTTAGTTTAGGCAGTTATTTTATAAGTGAAATGCTAAATTGCTAACCTTTTCTGAAAAATGTGTTTGCATGTGAGTGGGGAAAATACCTTTCCTAAGTGATGTGGAGTTTCATAATGGGTAGATTCCTGGCCATACTCAGGATTTTAATTTTGAATACTTTAATAAGTACCAGTAAGCCTCACCTTTGTCCTATTGGGAGCTAGTTACAGTATAAAAATGCTCTAAGAAGATCCTTCAAGAGTTGGTGGTATTTTCCTCCTTTCTGTAAAAGTTTTGAAGGTACCAATGTTGGGTTTGCTCACTATGGACATTTGAAATCTCGTGGTTTCCATGTGTTGTTACAATGTGTTTTAGAATGATGTTAATTTTCCTTCATATAGAAGAGCTGCTATGTATAGTAACTTCTACGTGACACTGTCTTTTACTCTGAGGCATGTCTTCTGAAAGGCCATTTGTAAATGACATACAAAATCAATATGGCTCTAAAATAAGATATGATATTTAAATATTTTAAATATTATATATATATGTATTTAAAATATGGTATTATGATTGTTTTAGCCAGTATAATATTTTTGCTTTTTGACCCAAATCATCGCAAGAAGGTACTCAAAGCTACCAGAGTCTTAGCAGATAGAAGGCTACCCTGCAGTTTCCTTCTAGGTAGCACCAGCACATTTCTGAAAGGTGCCTTATAAAAATAAAAGATTGGAGCAAGAAAGTAAAGCTCCAGTGTCAAACCAAAGGGGTTCAGGCCATCCCAGGAGGGGTAAGTTAAAGCTGCAGAGAAACATAACCCAGATGGTACCCCTTTTGCCTTTGGTAAAACCTCTGCAGAGAAAACTCCTTGTCTGTGTTGGTGCTTTGAAGGCTGTTTGCTCATGGGAAGGGGGGGTCTCTGTCCTCTTTGTACTCCGGCAGGATTTCCGGGATGCTGTGGCACATGCCTCTAGGCAGCTTGGAAAGCCAGTGATTGAGGACAGAATCCTGAATCAGATCCTGTACTACCTACCTCAGCTGTACGAACTCAACCGGGACCTCCTGAGGGAACTGGAAGAGCGATTATCTCACTGGTGACTATCAATAAGGGGATGTACCACTCCTTTGATGTTGCTGAAATTTATCTGTGGGGCTTATGTGACTCCATGTGACCACGGTTTGACTCCCTTTTTGTGTTTCACGTCTTCTTAAATGACACAATTTACTTCGGAAGTACAAGAGAGAGTTTTCTGTTTAGATGTACTTTTTGTCATTTAGATGTATCCAAAGAGGTCCAGAGGGCATGTCAGTACAATTTTTAGTGATCATGCTCGTTTATATAAAATTTCATTTTTAGTTAAAAGTTTTGGTCTCTGTATGGGCATGGTTCCATTAGAGGGTAGATGTAGATGACTTATGGGAAAGGTGGCTGTCCTGAAGACCAGCTTGTGTTTTAAAGTTAGTTGAGATCTACTAACCAGACACAATGCTGATTGAGAACCACACTCCCGTTGAAGTCCATTCTCAGTTATGCTGGTGGGTGGATTTAAACAAGCTCTACAAAGCCTACTGACAAAGGCACTAAAACAGATAAAGACTCTGATCTAGTACTTGCCATTAAGGGATGGAGACTGCATCCTGAAGTGCTTGAATATCTGTCTCCTCGGCAATCTGACTGGTACTGAAGTCTTCAAATGGTTCAAGACCATTTTAAAAACAGGCTATGTATTAAGTGGTTGTCATCTAACACCAAACTGGTGTGCCTGGTAAGCTTTGTCAGAGTAGATGCTGAGGTCGATGCCTGTTTGCTGAGTTGTAAGCTTTTTGGTCAGAATATAAAGTAGCATGTCTTGCTGTGAAGAAGATTGATGTTTTGCTGTAGGGTTAAGATGTACACTCTCTTTAGCTCTTTCTGATTGCTCTGTTTTTTGTTTCTAGGCTTGAACATCAAAGAATTGCAGATATATTTGTTAAAAAGGGTCCCTACTTAAAGATGTATTCAACTTACATCAAAGAATTTGATAAAAATGTTGCACTATTGGATGAACAGTGTAAGAAGAACACAGGTTTTGCTTCAGTAGTCAAAGACTTCGAGGTACTGTTGTCTTTTGAAAGAAATGTCCTACTTTGTGGCTTTTTGGCAGTTGTCATCCTCCATAAGGCTTTAGAGACTATCTACCAATTTGTTTGAGTTTGTGGGTATTTTTGCTGCAGTCTGGGCTTGCGACTTTATATGGTGGAAATTAAAAGAAATGAAGATTTTGTGACATAATTTGTGACTTTGGCTACCACTGTGAGATGTGATAAAGGGACCTTGATTTTCAGAAAATGTAGCACTTGATACAAATTATATCAAAGACACATTAAAATCACTAGGGGTGTGTGTGTGGGTTTGTTTTTGGTTTGTTTTTTTTTAATTCTGTCTCCTGATTGTACAGTTCACCCACTAACTGTCCTATTTTATTTGGGTTGATTTCTCTACCACATCATAGAATAATAGCTTACTCATGGGAATGGTGTTTCATTTCAGTTGGAAATGTGAAAAAGTGAATTTTCTCATCTACATATGCCTAGAAGCTTCAAACCCAGAACATTCAGCACTTGGCTGATACGCCTAAAAGCATTGCCAGTTTTTTACATAACTCCCTTGAAATAAGTCAAAGAAGAGGTGCAAGCTCCTTAAGCACATGATCCACACAAACTGTGAATTTGCCTCCTATTACAGGGGCTATCCCTTGGGTAATCCCTGACTATTTGCTTAGGACTGGTTAGGTAGGCAAAGGATGGGCTTCAGCTAGAGTTATCTGAGACAGGAAAGAGATGACTTTTTAAGGGCTCATGTTTCTGTTGCACTTTATTTTGAATGCAAACTCAAGCTAATTAACATTTTTGAAGCACAGATCTTTTAATTCTGCATTGTCTTCAGAGGTGTGGGTTAATTAAAACTTCTGCAGTGGGCACTGCTATCTCTCTGCCTTTCTGCCTAATGGGCATGGACAGCAGTGATGAAAGAGCACATGTCCCTTGCCACTGGTGTTTCCTTTATTTCTGGGAAGCTTCACCTCTCATCCTCATAAGCAAAAGCACCTCTTTTGAATCCACGGAGAGTATGAGTGCTTACCAATGTCTTTGAACTCATGATTAATTTTGCATGCAGTCTTCCATGGAGGGAACTGCTGCTTTTGTGGTGGACTCTAACACTCCAGTAGTCTTACCTGTTTTAAGACCAAACTTATCCACTGTGATCATCAGTTGTTTTTAGGCTTTCTTTGTTTTCTTTGTTTTCTTTGGCTGGAATCTTTGGCTACTGCAGAATTGTTACTTATTTTGGGTGTTTCTTTCAGATGAGCCCCCGCTGTGCAAGTCTGGCCCTCAAACACTATCTACTCAAGCCAGTTCAGAGGATTCCCCAGTACAGGCTTCTGTTGACAGGTACAGTCAAACTTTTTTCCAGGCTTAAGAAGCCTGTCTTCACACGTCCCAGGAAACGTGTTTTTAGGCACTGATGTCTGTCTGTAAAGTGCATTAATCTCATTCCAGTTCTGTGAGGCTTTTTTAAAAACATGGGATGAGTTTAGAGGCTTTCATTGTTAATACTGATTGCAGTAAGATACACAAGCAAGAGGCTACTATTTCCAACGCTGTCATGAGTTCTCTGACAGTATATTCAGCAGTAGTTGGAAAACATGAAACCTGTGGTGGGTTTTGTTTGTTCCTGTGGTTATAGAAGCCCATAATTTCCTTAAAGGATTGGAATGCTCCTTTGGGTTTTATGGGGGTTTTTTGTGCTTTTTTATTTTTGTCAGGTGGTTTTGTTGTGGTTTTTGTTTTTGCAAAGCAAAAAGGTAGTATGGAAAGCTGAAGCTAGGAGAAGGAAGTAAAAGATGTCTCTGCCATTGTGAACTTCTACAAGTAGCTTCCCCATCTCTCCCCCACCCAGGTGTTCTGTCTGTAAAATCCATTCTCTTTTAAAGAAAAACCACATGTTTCTAGTGTGTGTTATCAGTAAGTGCCTAAGAGTTGTTACAGGTGCATTGTAGGCTGATGAGATAACTTGGGACTAGGAAATTGAGGCTCTATACCCTGTTCTGTCACTGGAGCTTTTGGGTGACCTTGAGCAAGTTGTCTCCATGAGGCAGTTCTTGCTCTTTTTTTTTCCCCTCTGTAAAAGGAGAGCAACGATAGAGGCCTCCTTTGTGAAGTATTTTGAGATGTGTTTGTTGTAAGAGGGGGATGGCTTCTGTAGGAGTTTGGAAATACTTAAGGCATTGTTTTTGAAAGCCATTGCTTCTTGATGAGCAATTTAAAAATAGCCTCTGTTTATGTAGTAACTGCAAAATAAAATGCTCTGTGAGTTTGGTTTGGTTTTTTTTTTTTGGCTCTGTAGCAGCTTGTTGGCATTTCCCCAGCAAGTACTTAGACTAGCGATGCTGTTGGAGATACAGAATTAAGTGTTCTACAGCATATACAGTTACTAACTTTGACTGTTTTCATTTTAGTCATCTCATTAAAGTCACAGGTTTTGAAAAAGGGTGAAAAGCCGTTATTAAATGGATTACTTTGTAGGGGAAAATCTTTGTGACTCTTAACTGATCAAACCAAAAAAACGGCCTTTGGGGAGTTGTTTTATTTTAAAAGGATATTGACTCAGGGCATGGTATAGGCTTGTTATGCACTGCAAAATCAGTGGAGCTCTGCATAATTTCAAAGTTTTTAATTTAAAAAGCTCAGCAGCAGATCAGAAGGTAGTAAGTGCCTTTGTCAATATACACAGTAAGTTGAGAGATGTCAGGGGTGAGTGACACTGAAACAAAATTGAGATGCTGAAGGGGAATTCTCTGCCATTGTACCTGGGACAGGCTTTTCTAGTCCTGAAAAAAAAATCATTCTGTGGTGATGAGGGTTGCTGTCATTGTCCCCAGTCTGAAGACCTTACTATGAATGCCCAGGTTTAAATAAACCTTCAAATATGAATGTCATTGGCAGGAATGGGATTGCAGTGCTGGCTGTTCATTTAGAGAAGTGATTTTATTTTGTTCCGTGGGGGAAATAAAAGAGGTCAGACTAAGAATTTAATTATGCTGGGGCTGAGGCATTGCTACTTTGGACCTAAGACCGTGGCTCAGGATGCCCAGGGAAGTTGTGGCTTTCCCCTTCCTGTCTGTGTTTAAGGTCAGATTGGATGGGGTCCAGTGGGAGGTGTCCCTGCCTATGCAGAGGGGGTTGGAACTAGGTGATCTGTAAGGTCCATTCCAGCTCAAACTGTTTTATTTTCAGTTTGTTCAATCAATCATGCATTTCTGTTTTCCTTGAGCTTCTTATTCTTTCCTGTCTCTCTGGGTGACCCTTCTGCTCTATTACCTTCCAGAGGCTTAGTGTAATACTGAGCAATCTCTGTATAAACTTGTGCTGCAAAGCCTTTGGAGGACCCTTTGGATCTCCTGTTGCAGTGGGTGAGAAGCAGGGATGCAGCAGCTACCCTGGATCAATACGGGGGAAATCGCAGGCAAGGGAGGAGGGGGCAGTGGGTGAGAGCAAGGGAACAAAAATAATCCAGGAAAGGAAGCTGCTAGGGCTGAGTCAGCAGGGCTTTCTTCCTATTTAGATGTTCCGTGTCAGTGGGACAGCTTTGTACTGGTAACCTGCTGCTACACAGTCACATCACAAGGTTGTTGCTGGGCTTTGAAGTGGAGTTACTTTTGTGCTAACAAAAGCAGGAGCAGGTGGACTCGTAAATCAGCCAAGGAGAGAGAGAGGCACAGCTCAGCTGTGTTTCTGTTCAATTACACAGCTTCTCCAGACCAGCAAGTGAACTTCCACTTTTCCATATGCTGGCCCCAAGCTCTATGTAGCAAATATTAGTTGGGTTTTGAGGGAGGTTAATTAGAGGCCTCTGATTTCCAACAGAAATAGGAGAGATTATTTTCTCCTCCCATGACTTGAAACTTTACAATATTCATATTGTCCTAGGGTAAGCTTCTCTCCCCTTTTTCTCAACTTAAGGTTTGCAGGGAGAGAGCCTTATATTATCCTTAACTGGGAATGGGAGGCTGAGAGTGATGAAAAATAAGCCTTTGAGCATGCTGCTCCTTTGCACATCGGAAAGAGAGTTGTCAGATGCATCCAATTATGTGTTGGGGAATGATTGCTTTGAGTTCAGCTTCAAAAAAAAATTATACAACCTGAGACAAAAAGTAGTTAATGAAGTAGTGATCATTGCTTCCTGCCAGCAAGAAGGAAGAGAGCATTTCTGGTTGCTGTCAGGTAGAAGCAGGGCGTAAGGAAATTTTGTACATCACAATTAACAGTGTTTGTGTGCTTTTGTGCTGATTTTTTGTCGTATTTTTGGGGTATCCAGCAAAGTAGTGAATTTTAATTTCACAGCCTGCCTTTCTGAAAGTATGCTTCAGGTCTTTGTAGTCAGAACAACTAAATCACATTGCAGAGGGGAAAATTTTTTGGGTAAAGACAGTAGTTACCATTCTACCTTGATGTTTGACTTCTGTATTTATTTTATCTAGGTATATTTTTGCTAACTTTATACTGTAACATTATTCATGACTGTGAAATCCGCTTGTCTGTATAGCTTAAAGCCAGTACCTCCAGAAAGTTGCAAGCACAGAATTTCCAGTGTGTATTCACAGAAGAGACTGGAAATATCTGTTCTGATGCTTCTTTGAAGCAGAGTTTGAGCTATGAACTTTGGTCCCCTTACCAGATAGATACAGAGAGTATAAAGGGGAAAACTGTGTTTTTATCACTTTCAGTTTTTTATTGTTGCAAGTTCTGTTGACTGCTTCAGACATGTAATGCAAAAGCTGCCTTCCTTTCAAAATACAGAATTTTAAATCAAACGCAGTTATGTTAAAATATCTACTTTTCTCTCTTCAGTTCACTGATACTATTTAAAATGCTAGAATATATTAATTCAAAAAATATTTTTGAGTTATGTAAAATATTGATGTTTTGGGGAACATGTCATAAAGCATGAATGTGCCAAGAAACAGTTCCCATGCTGGCTCTCTGGTTCTAAATTTCCAGAGCAATTACTTTGGTTATTAAATTGGATGTATCTGCATACTAGGGACAGTTTTAGAGTGCCAGCAGTACATTTGCAGATAAATGAATTATACCCACTTCCCACCAGAGTCCTTTGTGCTGGCCTGAGGCAGATCAAGTTGCAATTGTAAAGCTTTAATTTGTTTGCTTTATGGTGGAGTCCCAGGAGTGCTGTGCCCGGGCAGGCAGGGCAGGAGGAGACAGGCAACTGGTGTCCCATGTGTGACAGAGGTTCCTTGAGGTTAAACAAAGTTAAAAGCAACTTGAACTCATTCCAGCACCTTTCTAAGTGCTTCCTGCTGATTTTTATTTTCCTCTCACAGCAACTTCTTACTCGTATAACACAAGAGGAAGCAAGATGAACTTTGTTCTCAGTAGAGTTATATGTGTCCACCTAAATATTGCACTGGAGTGTCTGGTAGCTGCTACAGCACAAGATCTTGAGGGATGTGAAGGATGCAGTACTTATAGAGTGTTGCTGGAGAGGTTTTAGTGCTATGTCAGACTTGTCTTAAAAGATCACACATTGACCAGTGTCTGATTATGATCAGACAGATCTTGGAGAAGAGCAGAGAGCTGCGGGTGTTCCCATGGCCCAGCCAGACAGACCTCCCAGGGTTTCTTCCCTGCTTCCCTGCAGGAGACTTCAGCCAGTTCCTTTTTCTTCACCCCAACCTGCTCATCATGCTTCTCTCTTGGATCCTCCCTTAGATCTGTGCCAAAAAAATAAAATTTCAGTGCCAAGTACTGTTCTTCTTCTAGTTCTGTTTTTCTCAAAGCTTTCATTAACTGGGGCAAAATTTCTCATTCTTCATAGTGTTTCTACTACAGAAGCATGTTTCATAATTTCATAATTTTTTTTTTTTTTTTGCATATGGAAAAGATTACAATACACTGAGTGGTCTCTGAGGGGTATGCGTGAAGCAAGACATCTTAGGAAGGCAGCAACAATTGGCTCCTGATCCTTCTTCAGTAAAAGGATTAATTTGGGTAGGGCAAAACTGTGGGAGTTAAACTATTTCACTCCTACAGAAAACTTGTACAATTGTGAAGCTAAAACTGAAAGATTACTAAATCACATGTGATTCGTTTTCAGTAGATCTGGTAAAATCTTGATACCTAATATAGAAGGTAATTATAAATCAATATTTGTTAATATTTCCAATCTATTGTGCATTTCTTTGGAAGTTTCTGGTTTGGTTTCTTTCAGTTTTAGCTAGTTCAGTAGTATAGCCTGCATAGAATAGGTGGTTGACTTTTGGCTGAGGCTATATATTAATCTTTGACAGAATATTGTACTTTTTGGTAAACTGGACACTTGACCAGGGAATAGAAGCTCAAAGGGGAAGTTTTCTCGTATAGTCACACATTTGGACTTAATTTTAGCTAAGTAAAATAGATTTAAAACTACTAAGACTTGAGTGGACTGAGAGTGCCATCTCGTGGTTGAGAAACTGAATTTATAATTGAAAAATAAAAATGCCTGTTTGAATATGGGGGGATAATACTTTCATTATAGAAAAATATTAATCATACCCAGATCTTCTGTAATGAAGTCAGTTTTTTCTTAACTCCTTAATGTAGATAACTGAGGTGCTCATTTAATAGCTACAATCTTAATTTTTTTTTTTTGTACCAGCTTAAAATATATGTGATTGCAAGTATTTACATATTTCTCACTTGCTTCTTTTGTTCTGGATTGATATATACAGCCTATCATTTGTCTTCAGAGTAGGCTACTGATTCAATAACTTTCCTTTCTCTGACCAAAATATCATGATACACTTTCATCGTGGTAACACTAGTTTTCCTTTTGTTACCACTTTGAGAGGTTTCAAAGATTATAGATCTTTGTGGCACAAGTCTTCCTGAAAAGCAAATTTCTGGGAAAAAGGTGGGTTTTACTACTTTCTGGTGCTGTTTATTTCTTAACCAAAGCTCTATATAAGCTCTATTTTTTTTTTCTTTATACAGATTATTTAAAGAATCTTTTAGAAGAATCTGCAGACTATAGGGACACTCAAGGTAAATAAATGTCTCTTTAACCTAAAGATATAACAGCTTAAGTACATATGATAATGTGTCTAAATTTCACATGCATTCAAAATGCTAAGCCAGTAATAGAAATGTTTTCTGTTTAGTTCTGAGCTTCTCAGCAGAGATACTAAAAGACAGCAAATTTGTGTTTCTAAAAAGTTTGGAGCTGCGAGTGGTATTAGCTCACCCTTGAGCTGAAACCAAGAGATAAGAGTGAAGTTCCACAGGCAGCCTAAGCAGGTATTTTGGGCACTGCTATTGAAACAGACAGTCCTTGCATCTATAGACTTTCCATGATAGGCAATCTGGTCTACTCTCTCCCAGTTCTGAGCCTTTCCAGCTTCCTCCTGTCTCTGTGCCAGTGCAAGTGTTCATGTGGCACGACAAATCCTTGATTTTGAACAAAATCAAGGAGCTGTTCTGGGTTATATTTAACCTCAACAGTTCTCCAGTTTGACTTGTCATACATTGCACAAAAACAAGTGACTTGTACAAGTTTGCCCATATGTAGGGGAAGGGGAAAGAAAGGAGGATGAAACAAGGAATAGTTGGTGATGGAAGAGGACAGGACAACATTTTTCATGGCAGTTTTGGGGATTAAGCTGGTTTAACTTGAGTGTAGCATTGCAATGCACATTCAGATTGCTTCCTTCTGTGTGTGCCTCAGCAGTACAAAAAATGTTGCCAGTCAGTATTTCCATTTCATTTGCATGAGCCTCTGCCACTTATTTCAGTATCTTTAGTGACATTTGTGCAAGCCTGTTAGTTTTAGGAGTGTTGTGCGGTTTTAGCTGATTGGACTGCAATAAACAAATGCCTTTGGTGTGCTGAGCCAAGTTTGCTTTCTTACAGCTTTGTCTGCTGATACAGTACTGTTAAATTTATAAGTAAATATCCTAGGTCATTTATACACATTTGAGTGTATAAAAACATCAGCCAAAATATTTTGAATGATGACTCTTTAAGAGAGAGAAAAGCTTGTCTGGCAGTTCTTATTGCTGTGAACCAACTAATGCTTGCACTGCACAATAAGTGATTGACCACATGAAAAGCAACTTAATATAAATTTTGCTTTATCTGGTGATTTCTGCAGTTCTGTGGTTTTTGTAGCTACACCTTCCACAGTATTTTTCTGTCCCTTCATGCATCAAAGATAAAACAGAAGGTTAAACAATAAGAGTGTTAATTTTATGCATTTGATATTAGTCAACCTTTGAAGCTGGATAAGAAAAGCAAATCTAATCTTTACTCACTAAGCTCTTCTTGTGGTAATTAAGCTTAACTTCATTCTGACTTAGGTTTGGTTATGGTTAATATTCTTGGAAAAAGAATAATATTCTTTGCTCTTCTTATGCTTAGTGATAGGACAAGGGGAAATGGGTACAAACTTGAGCATAGGTGGTTTCTAAAAATATAAGGAAGAATTTTTTCACTGTGACGGTGACAGAGCACTGGCACAGGCTGCCCAGGGAGGCTGTGGAGTCTCCTTCCCTGGAGACATTCAAAGCCCACCTGGACGTGTTCCTGTGTGACCTCCTGTAGGTGACCCTGCTCTGGCAGGGGGGTTGGACTCAATGATCTTTGGAGGTCCCTTCCAACCCCTGGCTTTCTGTGAAAAAGACCCAAAGAATACAATTCTTCCTGATGACCTTCATTTAAATACATTAATCTAGCTGAGTGGTATACCAAGTGGAATGCACTTCCCTGCCAAAACTCACTTTATTTGTGGGCTTTGACCCTATAGATTATTTTATGCCATTGTTTGGATCTGTTTAGTCTTGGCTGAGATCTTGGAACTTTCCTTTCAATAACCAGCAAATTTTCTCTAACATTTTCCAATTTTTCCTGAAGTTGATGGGTAATTTTTTAGTTTTCAATAGATAGAATAGCTGATAGATGAAGGAAAGTATAACAAAAAATTCAGGTACTCATTCCTATGTTAATGAATTTAGTTAAGTTCCCCTTCATTTTCTCTCAAGTGGATGGGAGCTAGGGAGTGCTTTGGCTGGAGCAGCTCTGACATTTGCTAGGGGGAGACCACCAACTATTTTTCAGCAGGCTCAACTACCATAATGACATCTATATTTAAATTTTGATTAAATGCTTTTGATACACGCTCCATCTTTTAACTCTGACTCCTAGGCTTGTGTTGCTTTAGTTCATAAAAATTATGAAGGAAGTTCTCCTTACGCTGACTTAAGAGAAGCTTTTTGATCACACTGTGAGTTTCTTATATGGCTTCACAGCCTTCTGAACCTTTTAGTTCAGAAAGCTGTAGCTTTTAACATACTTTCTTTCTGAATATAAGCTCAACAGTAAGGCTAATATATACATTCTACATTACTATTATGCTAATGATTCTCAGGAAAAAAACTGCAAGGCTTTGATTTTACCTGGTTTGGTAGGCTTCTCTGTAGATTTAGGTACATATAGTTCCTTTATTGGAAGTGTCTGACTATACTTGAGTAACTCATAAGGTGCTAAACGCTTTGGAGACTACATTTTATTAGAGCAGTTGTTCTAGCTTTCAGTTAAATGAGGGGTTCTACTTAAGTAAATTACAGCCTTTTGGATAAAAATCATTGAATGGATTCTGTCTCATATACACTCACTGTTTAGTAATTTATATAATCTATTTATAGAACAGCCTTTTGCCCTTACACCTTAGCATATATTACAGTCATGTTGGCAGTTAGCAAATATCAGTACTTAATGAAATATTTGGTACTTCTTTTGGAGATTTCTGTCTTCCTTCTGATACTAAAAGGTTGAAATTTAGAAATTTCAACTTCATACTTTTGTCTTGAGATGCAGCAAAACTAAAGACAGAGATAGAAACTGCAAAGATTATTTTTATAGGTAGACTTCCATGACTGGCACTGGAGGAAGTTGTGTAATATGAAAAAAATTTAACCTCTGTGTTGTCTTAGTTAAAACATTGCTACCTTTTTTTCCCTAGGCATAGACAATGAAATTAGTCTGTTTTAGACATTTAATTTTGTATGTGGACTGTTTTGGTTAGCTGTAAGAAATGGTTGACAATATTTGTTAAAGCAGTGACTTGCTAATCCACACTTATTAATGATCCAAAGACTCTGAGTTGTATGGGAAGTGCTTCTGAATGCAGCAACTGTACAATCAGGTCATTGAATCTTGGCATGATGTGGAAGGGCAATATTGTACCTGTGCTTTACATAATACCAATGCTAACTGGTCTGTGTAATAAAAGCATTACTTTTTCATCCTTCAGATGCTCTAGCTGTTGTCATAGAAGTTGCAAACCATGCCAATGACATAATGAAGCAGGGAGTAAGTATTTTGACTTATGAAGCTCATTGATAAAAGTTTGTTGTGTTTTTTTTTTAAAAAAAAAAAGGCAAGAAATATCCAACAAACTATGGATGCAATTACTCACCTTTTCCCTTTTTCTCTCTGTAGGATAACTTTCAGAAACTCATGCAGATTCAGTACAGCTTAAATGGACACCATGAGATCGTACAGCCAGGAAGGGTAAGTTCTCCAGATGGAATTCAGAAAATTTCAGTAAAAGTGAGCACAGATGATATACAAGCAAAATACTAAGTTTGTATATAATGAAGAGAAAAATGGTCCATCATGTAGTTACGCAGTTCTGTTAAATGAATTCTGCCTCTATGTATGTATGGGTTTGATATTTTTTTTAGATGTTTATTTGATGAAAACCTATGATTTTTTAGAATATGATTCCTTGCTAGATCTAACAAGCAGATCTTTTTCCTCCAGCTTAACCTTGTATTTGCCATGGTTTCAAGTGCAGCAAGGAAAACTGTAATGCACCCATTCACACTCACTTGTAGAGGAACCTAAAGATGAGCAGACATGTTCTGAAAGGGAACCTTGAATACCAAAACTTTTGCTGCACTTCTGGTGTTGTCATGATAATAATAATAATAATCATAATGAAAAAGTCAGCTCATTTGTATGACTTGTGCCCTGAAAAGCCAGGTTTGGAATTACTTCTTTTAATTTACTAGGTCTTTCTAAAAGAGGGAACACTTATGAAGCTGTCCCGGAAGGTCATGCAACCACGGATGTTTTTTCTGGTAAGATGCTGTGTGTGTTGCTGTGTGCCTAACACTAGTGTACTCTTAATTGGTTGAAAGATTACACAGCAAACATAAGGAATTAATAACTTCAGGTAGTGGAAAAAAGGATCAGTTGTTGCTGTTCTACTTGTTTGGTTCTAATTTAGAAAGATATCTCTTGCATATGCACTAACCTTAATAAAAAACCATTTCTCACTAAAATATACTGTTTTGATCAATGCTCATTTAAAATTAGGATGCTTTTATGAGAAGATGTTATCTGTGGTAGTACAAAACCTAAAACAGTTACTTCATTCCACTTAGCCATACCAGACCTTAAAACCTTACAACTCTGCTGTTGCACCCTGCCATCCGTCTCTCCTACCCTCCCTCTCTCCCTTCTCCTGCTCTCTCCTTCCCCTGCACAAGCCTCTGCTTGCATCCTCAGCAGGGCACTGGACTGGAAGTGCTGGCTTCTTGTCCTGTCTCTGCAACTGTTCTGTTTTGAAACTTATGTGCATCTCTGAAGTTTCTGTCTCCACTTGTGCCCTTTGTTTATCTCTTTTATCTGACAATAAAGTAACTGTTGGTGTATGCAATGTGTGACATTATTTCTCCTCAGTCCTGGCTGAAGTCTGTCTTGTAGTTAAGTCTTTCCCTAGGCAGTCATGGAGCATGTGTTCCAAGCTTGCAAGTGCCTGTCTTATGCTCTGGGGATGACTTCATAGCTTATAAAGCACAGAGGGAACTGTAAATTATATCATTTTAAATTATGCTCTCAAAAATCTGGTGCTATCTTGAGCTGGCCTTCCCAAATCAGGATACTGCTAGTTTGAATGGCTCTAGCTTGGATTTTCTTGGTTTGGGTTTGGTTGGGGGGTTTTTTGGGTGGTGAGGCACTTTGAGTTTCTTGGTTTGGGTTTGGTTTAGGTTTTTTTTGTAGATATAAAAGGTGCAAGCTAGTGTATTTATGCCTTAGACACTTTAAACTGATTTTTCCATAGACCATACTGTGACGATTTAGTAAGGCTCATGAAACATTTGGTTATTTTGCGAAGAACCTCATAGCTAAAACTTCTGAGACAGTTCTGTTTTCTGATCTGTGTTTTATGTGCTGTAAATTGGTTGGATCCATGTGTTGAAAAATACAGAAAATTAAAAACTCTTAAAAGCTGTTTAGTTAATGCACTGAATAAAGCCAAGTCTGGTAGAACAGGAAGATTTAAACTGGTAAGATTCACATGGTAGATATGGGTAAGTTTGTCCTAATAGTCATAAACTGCTCATCTTTAATTCTGTTATATCTGAGTCTCTGAAATATTTTACTTTGTCTGAATGGTTAATTCTAGCACCCGTTTAAAGTAGTTATACAGTGTAGGTGTGTACAGGAGAAAGGTTTGTCCTTCCTGACAGCCTGTTCTTTAGTATTCATGCACAGTTTACTTGTGCCAAATGTGTATTTTCACAAGGAGTGTCTATAAAAATAGGCATCTATTGTTATCTAAATTCATAGATGAAAATGTTTCTTGGGTTTTAAGTGGAATAATAAGAAGTACAAGATGCCCTTCTGCACAGTTGATCTCAGTGATGTATGTGTTCTGTAGTTCCAGTAAAATACATCTGAAATTATCAGTCTCTAAGCAGCCTTTAGTCATTACAAAGCATTATTTCTGTATTGCAGTTCAATGACGCCCTGTTGTATACTACTCCAGTTCAGTCAGGAATGTATAAACTCAACAACATGCTGTCATTGGCTGGAATGAAGGTGAGTCCTTCGATAAAATGAGTCTTTCTCTCAATCTATTTAAACTGAGGACTTCAAATTTTCAAAATGCCACTATGTTTGCTGTTGGGTAGGGATAGTAAGGACTCTTACAATACAGAGGAATCTTGCAGGCTTAACTTTTCTTGCATGATAGGATATATAGGATTGCTGTTGCAGTTTCCCTAAGAAACTGTTGCCACAGGATCGTCTCACCTGCATTTCATCCCACATTGTCCTAATCTGGAATAGTCTGCCTACTTTTTTATTATTATTATTGTATTTTGTTCAGACTGCCTCCCTTTTTGCCTTGTAACTGCTTTTTATTGCCACATCCAGAGCTGAGGCATCTCTGCCTGATAAGTTTCTGGTGGATCAAATCTCCGTGTTTTGTTAGAGATCAGCTAACTGTGAGGGAAGATATGGCCTTTGTTTCTGTGCCTTTGTGAAAAGTTAATCCCTGAGCCCCTCTGGGTACTGATAAGGGACATGCACACCATGTATTGACATAGTCTGTGACATGACAGTCAGTGGAAACAATAAGCTGTTGCCTCAGGAATCAAGTAACTTGTCTCTGGTCCTGTCAGAGCAAAGCACCAAGTCCAGTTGCAGTGCAGATCTGGTGCCCAGGTCCAAGCTTTCACAGGCAGGGCTGCAAAATCTTTTTGGACATCAGATGTCTCGAGGTAGATCAGAACCTCTCTGGTTTTAAACCTCCTTATGGTTGAAACTTAGTAGTTCAGAAGGATTAGCAGGGTGATTCAGCCCCCAGGCTATGGGGAAAATGCCCACTCTGGGGTACACCAGTGGGACACATCCTCTCCTGCAGCAGAAGCAGTACCTTTTTTTTGCCCAGTTGCAGGAGGTGCTTAGAGGGGAATGGGCCTGGGCATGATGACAGCTCTTGAGCTTCATTTGCCTGTACATTTCCAGCACTGGTATGGGGCCACAGTGAAATAAAATGGTGGGTTGTTTGTAATCTTGGTGTAGCTGAGCCTGCTGGACTGCTTTATGACCTCCTGTGTCTGAGACTTTTGTCTCCAATGTTCCACTACTCAATAAAAATGTAAGAGATTTTCCAGAAAGTAAAACTCAAACAAGTATAAAAGTACAATTTCAGTTTGAATGTAAAGTTTTCTCTCTTACCTGAAGGTTAAAAAGCCAACCCAGGAAGCATATCAGAATGAACTGAACATTGAAAGTGTAGAGAGATCCTTCATTCTTTCAGCAAGGTAAGTCTTACAAAGAATAATGATTTTTTAAACCTTCAAACAGGCCATGTGAACTTTTCCTTTGCATTTACATAAGGAAAAGTTACCCTTGGCTAGAGCGATTACAGAATAGAAATTATGATGAGTGGCTTTCTGGAAATAAGGTAGGCTTTGTTCTGATTTACTGTTGTTCACATTCAAAAAAATGAAGTGTATTTTTAAATGAGGCAGCAGAAAGAAAGCCTGGTCACATGTAGTAAGTTTCACAGGTGCCATATGAATTTGTAGTCTTTAATGCAGTTCACCCTCACTTGTACGGAAGACTGCATGATGGATATGGTAAAACAAAAGCTATGGTAAATGTGGCTGGTATTTGAACAATTTGGATTTTAAGGCTGCAGCTGGTAGGGATTCTGCTGTCCTGAGACAGTTAAATGTTTATCAGAGTGAGCAAAACTCTTGCTTGGTTCCTTCGTTTCATCTTAGTTACACCTTCATAAACTTTAAGTATATTGAAATATTATCCTCTCACAGCTTTTCTCTGAGAAGAACGAGAATTAAAATTGTTTCACTTCAATTAATTTTAGAGATTTGCTTTTCAGTATTTCCTTGTTCTTTAGAAGCTGCTGATAGTGCTCTGTCAATGCATTAACAGGGCAGTATATGAAGCCTGACAATACATTTTGATATTGTTATTGGCAACATTGAAAGAAGTCATCCTGCTCTTCTAGCTAAAATAACAGTGTAAACAAGAACTGGATCTCAATAAACCTGAACTTCTGGAAGTGGCAGGAATTACTGAAATTGTGCTTGTCTTCACCAGAAAACCCAGATTCTCCATGTAGCAGCAAAAGAATACATGGCCATAAAACCAGAGCACCTCTAGTCTGTCTTCATCAAGATGCCTTTGACAAAGACTTGGTGTTGTGGATAGTTTTTACTGTGTTTGAAGTTGGAGTTTTATATGTTGTGACATTTGTGACAGTTCTGATACCAATGAAGACAGACAAGTTTTCTCTTTTGTTTAGCACAGCTGAGAAAGGGCAGGCTGCTGCTTTTTGTGTGACCTTGTAAATACCAACATGAGGATGTCTGCACAAAGACAGCAGTATCTGTAGCTGAGGGGTAGACTGAGTTTAACCTTGTCAAAGTAGCCAAAGGAAGTAACTCAGTTGTCTGAGCAGTAGTTATTTATAACAAAAAACTTGAAAGAAGCCTTTTTTTTCAACAAATTTAAATGTGTCTTATGGTTCTTTCGCACATTGGCAAAAAAAGAGATGTACTTCACAGTTTAAGGTATGATTCTGCTACAGTATAAAATGAGCAGGTCTGAGCTGCTGAAGTGCCTTTGTGACTGGGTGTTGCACAGGTACACAAAGATATTAATAGGTAGTTGGATTTGTCTCTGCTTGACTTGAAACAGCATTTCACTTTTTAATTCAGTCATTTTAAAGAATTGTAAAAAACCCCCACAACGTTAGAACTTGGGAAAAGATTATCATCTTGAAATCCAACCTGCCTACTTTCCACAAAACAGGATAGACTTGTAATTCTGAGGAACTGATTAAACGGTAAATTTAAAAAAAAACGTCGTGACATACATGCCAGTTCATAGGGGAAAACCCCTATATATAATGTTCTTATCAAATTGGGCAGAGCTTGTGATGTGCTTTTTTCCTTGACCTTGAAATGGCTGGAATTATTCTCATGTTATTGACTCAAGTTGCTCTGATTTGCTCTTTCCTTTTTAGTGTTACTGATGTTGTGTCTTTGGAGAGTGTTCATCCCTGTTATTTTTATATTTGCTGGAAGCTATGTGTGTGCAAGAGCCCTAATTTACAGAACAGTGACAAAGAAAGGTTGCATTTGCTTGGGATGGTGTTGGGGCTCCCAGGTGTAAATGATGGTTTTCAGATTGTTATCTGAGAGAGAGGCCTGGGTCTGTTGTGGTGTAGGAGGAAAACAACCAGCAATAAACACTTGTGTATATTTTTTCTCCCAGTTAATTATATTCTTTCTATTGATAAGTGTCCTGGATACAAAGAGAATCAGTATCTTGTCAGTAGAACCTGCATGTTCCTTTTGACAGCACCTCATTGTAACAGTTTCTTGACTCCTGTGAGGTAAAAATCCCAACTGCAAAACTGTTCTAAGTAATATTGTAGAGACTAGAGGCAAATTTTGATTCTGTATTTTTTCAAATAATAAGCTTTATGTGGAGAGTATACCAGAGAAATGATCCTGAAATTAAATTATTCTGAAATGATCCTGAGTGTGGAGATGAAAAGGGGAGTCACTAGCTGGTGAAAAATTGCTAGTAATAAAAATATGAACCGCTTAGTAGTATAGATTAATGCCTAGACAAGAGTGTTTGTCACTTCAGGTTTAATTTTACCCACTGCATTAGTATTCTGCTTTATCTAGTGTGAGTTGAGGTTTAGTTTTCCAGGGGTATTTGTAGGAATGTGTATTGTTTTACAAAGTACAATGCAGTATTGTACTAGAAATCTCTTAATCAGAGAAACAAGTCAGTGTATCTGCACAATACAGCACTGCATAGAAGTAAGGCTTTGGTCCTGTAAACATGAATTGTGCCAGCCTGACATGGTCTGAAGCCAGCTGGCCCTGTCCCCCTCCCTAAGGCTAGCAAAGAGCTACCCCAGGCAGACCTCCTCTTAGGTAAGGGTAGCTTCTGCAAGTCTAGCTCAGCTGGAAGAGGTGCCCTAAGGCTCTGATTCTGGACACAAGACAGGGGGTATGTTTCTGCCAGCCCTCCTGGGACCCCTCTGCCGCTTTCTGCATCGGGCAGTTGTAATTTGTGGTCCTAGTGCACTTTTACCAGTAGTAACAATTGCTGAGGCTCTCTGCAGTCTGGTTAAAGTTTTCTACTGTTTTGCTAAATCTTAAATGTATACATTATTTAATAAAAAAAAAAAATAATTAGAAAACTCTGCAATTCTAATAAACAAAATGACCTTTGGAAGGATGCAACAACTACTGGACCTGCAGCTAGGGCTGTGCAGCTGTGGAGGGCTGGGAGTGACAGCAGAAGAAACACTGCCTGTTTTGCTGCAGAAAACCATTACATCAGTTCACTGAACGATGGCACCGCCTTTGCTGTTAACTTCTGAAGGATTGTAAACAACTCTTAAAGGCCAGCAGCACTAACAAACCTACCAAGTGCAAGTTCTCTTGTGAAATATTAGGGTGTAAACTGTTCTTGCTCACTGTGCAAGCAGCCCCATATGTAGCACTCCCCACATAATCAGGGGATGCATACTCTGCAAAAACTTAGTGAACTTTTAAATCTAATTATTTTAATTAAATAAATTTAATTAAATTTAATTCTTTAATACAGTTTTAGGAGCCTAATTAAACATAACCAGATTTTGGAAAAGCCAAAGAAGTTGATTAGAATTAGGAATGTTATGTAGCTAAGGCAGACCAGTTGCCCTTTCTAGAAAAGGAAGCAAAGGTAAATAAATTGAACAAAATATTCCATTCAGAGTGTGAGATACTGAGACAGACAGAAATACATTTCTTTGCCCTTGCTTGTATCTTATTTCCTCTCCTTTTTTATTGAATTTGTTGCTATGTGCAATAGACCATCTTTTCCCCTTGTGCCTCACTGATTTTTCCTCTGTCTTTACCTTATCAGGTTTGTCCTTTCTGATTCTGTGTGGTACTAAATTTCATCCAGTACAAATCCCTGGCTTGAAGTATTCTCCTTAAACTTCAAAGATTATTAAATCTTCCAAATTCACTGAGAAAAGCACTTAAGCTTTGTTTTCCTCTTCCCTAACTTTCCTTTTTATGTATTCATCATGTTAAACTCCTGGTTTTCAAGAAATTGATTTATTTGGTACTATTTAGGAAGTGGGGAATAAAAAAGAATGTCAGTAGCAGATACTGGTTTACATTTTAGAAGCCCTTTCTAAGCTGGCACCTCTTAAACAAGCAGCCTACGTGTTCCACTGCCACAAAACTGTTCCTTCCTCAGAGCACCCTTCATGGTGCTGGCAGAAGTAGCTGCTCAGCTCTGTGATGACCCCAGTTGGTGAATTGATCCAGAGGATGGGCGAGGCAATGGTTTGCTTTAGTACAGATTTGTTTCCCAGCCCAGCTGATGGCAGAGCCACGTGTGTTCACAAGGATGAATCAAAGACCCAGTGGTTTGAGAGAGAATCTAGTAGGCTGCCCTTTGCAGCTTGGATTTGTATTATATGCAAGTGGTGTTGTGCCCACAGCCAGAGGGAAGTGCTTTTTCATTGTATGTTATCCAGTATAGTTGCAGGCTTCTCCTGTGCTCAGCATTCTTTGTTCTCCCTGCTCCCAGTGCCATTTCACTTCAGCCTAATGCTTTCCTTGCACTTTTTTAGTGATCTACCAGCTGTGGGATGATGCGGTACAGTAAGCTCATCTGTTTATCTCTTTGGGTTATCCAATCTGATGGAAAAATTTTGGGGGAAAACCCCAAATTACTTCAAAGCAGCACAAGCCGGTAGGAGCAAATGGCTGGAGAAGAGAGAAGCTCGGGTTTTCACGAGGTTGGGTGTTAACAAATTGCACTCTGAGAGAGAAGGAGGGGAAGAAAGGCTTGCTGAAATGTCAAGAGTCTCTCTCCAGAGGGACTGAAAGACCCATGCTCTTCTTCTGGGAGTGCTGTTTACACCACTGCTACTCAACCTATTCAAGAGTCCAGGAAGAAAAAATGACCTAGAAGCCTTGAAACAATCACTGAGTGTCTTGGAAGGTAGAAGGGGAGTGAGGGAGTCCACATTCTAACAACAGACAAAGAAATCTTTTTTAGTGCTGGTCAAAACAAGTAACTGACATCATGCAGACAGCTAAAAAATAATGCCAGCTTCAGGAGGAACTGTAGGCAGTCTATAAAAGTGAAATTGCAAGAGAGTTAAGTCAATGTGTAATGAAACTAATGGAATCTTAATTAACACTTGATTCCTAGTTTTACACATTAATAAATGGATTTTTATTTTCACTCCAACAGTTCTGCTACAGAAAGAGATGAGTGGTTAGAAGCCATCTCCAAGTCAATTGAAGAATATACGAAAAAGAGAATTACATTTAATCCAAGCAAAAGTCTTGAAGAGGTATATAACAGTTATTGTTGACTTGTTCCCTTTTGAAATATAAAGTTTCTTTGCAGGTGTTTAGAGAAACAAGAGGTATTCCAGAATGAATAATAATTGGTGGTAAATGATAAATGAACAGATAATAGGACAGAATGATATTTCATAATGTTATCTACTTCATTAATTTAAAATTTTTTATTCAAAAAGCCCCAAACCAGCTTTTTCAGTTCTCTTCGTAATTTTGCAAGCATAAAGATAAAATGAAAAGATTTCAAAATGTAGCAGCTATTGATATAAACAGGCTGGTAAAGCCTGAAAGACATTCAGCCTTTTTGAACCCATTAAAAGCTGTCTTTGGGCTTGTATTATAATGGTCACTGACAAAATTATAGATAACTTTTAAGACCATGACAAATTAGCAGAGAAGGCTTTCCAACATTATTAGAGTTAACTTCTAATTACTGATAATCATGTTATTTTTCATCATTAATGTAATGATATTCTGCCTATGTTCTCTCAGGCGGATCCAGAGAAGCAGGAAGAAGACAGTCCACTGGGATCAAAAGCTCCAATCTGGATCCCTGATACCAGAGCCACTATGTGTATGATCTGTACAAGTGAATTCACATTGACATGGAGAAGGCACCACTGCAGGGCATGTGGAAAGGTTGGACAATTTTGTGATTACATCTTCTGTTAATCATTCGGGTTGCTTGCGTGACAAATACAGAGGGAGCCCAACTGCACCACCACAACTTTTTTATGGGAACACTGTACTGTGCTACAGCACAATTATATGGATTAAAAGCAACATGTTTGGGTTGGTTTTTTTATGACTTGAAGTGTTACAACAGACTGGTTTTCAACTTTTTAAGCTGTTACAATATTTCTTATTTTATATTTTGGAGCACTGTTTGCACATTTCTGCTTCTACTATTAAATAGTACAAAAGAAGAATGCTAGCTGAAATGGGAAAAATCTCTTCCTCAATTTTCATAAAATAACTATTTTGGATTTAAGTTACTGCTAAGCTTTTTTTAAAAAAAGTATTTAGTGATTATGAAAGACATCTAATAAGCCTTTATTTTTTGTGATGTAATCAAGTGAGAATACCGAATTCAATGCGGTTGAGACATCTATGTTGTGAATAGATTGTCAAGAGAGCAGTGACTATTTTTAGTTATTTCTTTAAATGCTTGTGATTTAAACAGTTCAGTAACACAGTAAGATTATTCTCCTTTTCATGGTTTATTGTTAACATTGGTAAATTGACTTTTGTAATTCAGGGATTTCTTTAATATTTAAATTTTTATCATTTAGAGGAGTACAGAGCAGCAAGTTGGATATAAGGACATGGGGAAAAGCCAAGTTCTTAAACCACTTTCAATCTAAAATACTGCCTATTTCAGGTCCTGTTATAGTCATAACAGTGCTGAAGTGAATGTCTTTGAGCATTTGATTACTTACAGGTGCACATCATGTACAATAATGCTTTTATCCATTTCCAGATTGTTTGTCAAGCTTGTTCATCCAATAAACATGGCTTAGACTATATGAAAAACCAACCAGCAAGAGTATGTGATCACTGTTTCAGGGAACTACAGAAACAAGGTAAAGAAATCTTTCACAAACTCTTTTGTGACCCTAATTAACACTGTATGTCTGTGCCTCATCTTTACTGCTGGGTTACTGCTAATTCTGCTAGTGCCTGAAAAGTGATAGGCACCTGAGGCTGTAAAAGCCCAGACAGGTTTCTGTGGAATAAGCTAGGAGGTGAATTTGCAAGACATTGGCTCTTCCTTCCAGAAACGTGTGCATTTGGCCTGTGGTAATGACATGCAGTGTGTGCTTTCTTTTTGAGGTAAATAGGATCACATTGCTTTTCATTAACCACAGGGTGCAAGTGTAGAACAAAATCTTCACAGTTTATCATGACATCTTAGTAGGCTCATGTGTACTTTTACTCTTGGTGGCTTGTATGCCTGTAAACATCATTTTTGCCAGACACTCTAGTCTAATCTTGCTCTGAAGAAGGCTTCTCCTCAGTGAAGTGTAATCATAAGGTATAACTCCAGCACTGTTCCTGGAGGGGCTCTGTAAAGACATGGAGCTTCCTCTTACTGAAGCAGAGTCTCTTCAGTGTCAAGCCTCAGCTTATCTGGAATTCAAGAAGTTGGCATATCTGCACCTCAGTTTTGAGGGCAAACTCCTAACTGTTGCCTTCTGCACACACAGCACAGGTTTCAATGTAAAACACCACAGCTAGAGCTATTTTCAGTTCCAGAGAACATTGTACTACCGATGCCTGCTGGCAAGCAAGGGTCAGATAGCCTGATGGTAATGACATTTATTTAGAAAGGAGGTCCAGGGTCAGTTTTCTTCTCCCCTGAGAGAACTCAAGTATGTCTCTTTGAAGATTTTCCATATCATTGTGCAGAAACAAAAGTAAAAATCAATAGAGGCACTTCCCATTGAGGTGGGAATCCAGTCCTATCTCACAAGACTTTATCTGAATGCTGTCCAAAGATGTTAGTATAAAATACACAAATGAGCCATAAGCAAGGACTGAGTTTGCTGCCCTTCCCTACAGCAGAACCCCAGTTAGACACAAGCTTTCTAGGCTATTAGGAAATCTGTGGCACCCCAGTGAAATAATCAAGCTACGGCTTCCAGCATGCTGGAGGTGACATCTGTCATGGGGATGTGAACAGCAGCAGCAAAAACCCTTGAAGTGGCAGCCTGAGCTTGCGATGATGGAGAAGATGGATTGCCTGGACCACCTGCACGTCTCTGTATTGGGCACTAGAGGCTGCTGTGTTACGTGCAATTGCAGGTGCTTTTAGCTGGGAAAAGAGGTAGAGTATAGCAGGCAATCCATTTCTTCTCCTGCTCATTATTGCAGAGCCTCATTATGTTTACAGACAACTCTAGTAGTAGATTCAGTGAAGCTACTCATTCCAGGCTGGGCTGTAAAACAGTGGTGGGCGTTGCTAGAAAATGTGTTTTTTAAAAAGTATTGCAGCAGTCTTCCAAGAGAGATGAAGTAATTGCCTGCAACAGTGGAGAAAAATAGTGTGTTCTCTGGGGATGGGACTCTCCAAAAGTGTGTGTGTGTTGTCATGATGCTGAAGAGGAGCCTTACAGCATACATCCTTGTCACAGTTTAACACTGGCCCAGTAATTAAGCTGAATGACAGATGCTTTCTATTAATCCCTCTCCTCTCCCTGATAAAGAAAGGAAAGAGAATAAGGGAGAGAGACTTATGGGTTGGAAACTAAACTACACAGCCTTAATGAAACAGTAATGATAAATAGGTAAAATTACTAAATATATACAAATGTACAGGAAAATTGATACCACGTTCCTCCCCCCTTTCCTCCAATAACTCTCACGTCACCACCGAGGCTGCAGGGCAGCCCTGGGAAAGTCCAGGCTGGACTCCTGGAGTCGGTAGCAGTCGGGAGCTGGATGCAGGAACACACAGATTCAGGCTGGCACGGATCAGGAGCACAGGCACATGAATGGATGGAATCCTCCCAGGATGCTGAAGCAAACAGGGACAGGCAAAGAAGGAAAAGCAGGAAGGGGTTTGACCTTCGTGATCCCTTAAATTTATACTGAGTATGACATGTATGGGATGGAATACTCTGATCAATTTTGGCCATCTATCTTGTCTATTCCTCCCTAAAGGAGGGCTTCACGTGTGGCCTCTTGACTCCTTCCCTCCGTTCAGAGGGCAAAACGTTCCTCAGAACTGAGCAGTGTCCTTGGCTCTGCACACCAGTCTCTAGCAGTAACTATAAATATCGAGTGTTATCAGTCCTAGAAGCACACACTGTCTGAGAAACTTGCTGTTAATTTCAGCAAGTGCAGCTATTTACAAGAGACTTAGCTGAAAGCAAAAGTACAAGACAGAAAATCACCTTTATCCTGGCCCAAACCAGGACAAACCTGAAAAAAGCTGAGAAGATAACAGATGTAGAGAATTGTAAGACAGAGTTAGGGAGGAGAAGTAAAGCACAGACTGGACTGCAGAGAAAAATCTCTAAAAACTTAGTGTGGTTTTTAAGAGTTGAATTTTCACCTTGTCTATTGGCAAAGATAGATCAACATCAAAAAAACAGACTTGGAAAACAAACTAGGTCAGTCCATTTAGTTGCAAGTGTCTTGTAGCTTTTTTAGCCTAATTGTGATTAGGGAGATTCTAATTCATGGCATGCATAATACTGACAGGTTAATCCAATGCTGAATGTAATGTGACCAGGTGTTAATCTGAAGTCCTATGGTAAGAATGAAAATATCAGTTGCTTTTTAGAGACAAAGTCCAATAATGCCTGTGTTTAGTCATCTGCAACTTGAAAGCAATATTTTCATCCTATGTGTTTTAGATAACCAATGCACTCCTAAGAGTGGATCCCCAGTCAACCATAAATCTCCATCAAGTGCCTTGTCTACAGTATTACATAGTATTCCCTCTGGAAGAAAGCAGAAAAAAATTCCTGCAGCCCTCAAAGAAGTAAGTTCTTTACTGATCAAAGTAATGCCTTGTTGGTATTATATCATTAGTATTAACAACGAAAAAATAATTCCATATTTTAGCCCTCTACTCTAGGATGAAAAGTTGAAATTTGCCTGAAACAGTTGTTTGGGCCTTAGTTTTCAATAGGCAGGGACCTGTATGCAGTATATAAAATGCATGAACACCTGTGAGACTGTGATTCAGGGAGATAGTCAGAACTGTAATTTCTGTCTTGCTTCTCTGAGCTTCAAGGAATGTGATTTATCTCTGCACCAACAATCAGTGAGAAGACTCCTACACCAACTCATATCTAGGCTTATGATTAGGAAAGGGAGACCTAAACTCTGCCTACCCAGAGTGAATTTCAGCCCTCTCTTGCCTTGTTGCACCCAATTTAAGTTCCAGCTGTTAATGACCGCAGAAACCTCTTCCAGACCAGACAGTTGTTGACACACAAAATAATTTTTCTTTCAGCCCTCTAAGTTAATTAGCAACATTAACTTGAGATCAGGTAAGAATTTCAGTATTTGACAAAACAGCTTTCTGGAGATTTGTTTTTAAAAAGCTGTACTGCAAAAACCTGGACAGATACATATAACTCTTCGGTGCTTGGCTGTTTGTTTTCTTTTTTTCACTTCAGGTTTCAGCAAATACAGAAGACTCTACCATGAGTGGCTACCTACACAGATCTAAGGGCAGTAAGAAACCATGGAAACATCTATGGTTTGTTATAAAAAATAAGGTGCTATACACATATGCTGCCAGTGAGGTAAGAGTCTGCATATTAGAAATCGAATATCCAATGCCAATGCTGTATTTGCAATAAAATTGTTTATTTTTATGATTGAGAAACAAGGTATAAAATTAGATCACTTTATAGTAATGGATCCAATTGTGATGTCGTATTTTGAAAAAGCCCAGTGAGCCCATAATATGCTGATACAGTTATGCTGTTTCTGATTCCAGACCTAGCTTTGAGTATCTCTGCGCTGCACATCATTGTAGGAATGTTCTGAGCCAGTTGAGTGTGGGGATCTCTTCTGATGCATCACAGCAGACTAGTGGCAAAGCCAACATCATTGAAGTGTTTTGTTCTGCAGTTCCATAAAGTATTTTGAATGCTTGGAAAACGAGCAAACTAAATCTCTTGACTTCTCAAACTGTCTTCCTCAGCCTGTAGTTATTTAATATACAGTGCTGCAGTAGAAAATAAAAGATGCATCTAATCTAATGGCATTAGCCTTTTTATTTAGAGCATGTAGTCCTATTGCTATGTGGAATAAACTCTAACCAATATATATAAGCTCTGCATATCCCAGTGCATGCTGGGGATGTAGTTTTATTGCATCTTCTAATCTTTTGCAACATTTGGATGTATTGTAGCACTTGGTTTTTGCTTTTTTGTATATGTTAGTTTGCTAACAGCTTTCAAGAGCAAAGTATCTAAAGTATTGTTTTAAAGTATTGCTATCCCTCACTTTCTTTCAAAATGTAAGGCCTGACCTCTCCTGTGGAGAGAATTACTGTTCTTCACCCACACTCCAGTTATTTCCTGAATTGTGCTCAAATTTATTCCTGTTTTTCCTGCTGTACTGCAACCCTTTATTTTAACACTTGAATTATGTCCAGAACCTGTGATGTTATTTCCATCACAGCATTGACAATAGTAAAAAATTATGTACAAGACAATTCCTTTTGCAAAGATTTGAAATATTTTAGGTCACTGCTCTTTTGGCAGTTGCAGAGGAAGGAACCTTTGGAAACTGTAAAGAAAGGCATATTTGTCTGTGGCAGTGATCTTGCTTTCTTTTCCTTGCCTTCCTCTGAGATATCAGTCTTCCAGTGTAGCTTCAGTTTGCAGCTGGCAATCACAAAATTAACTCTCTCCTGATTTCTTTAAACTAAGGAATATCTGCCCTTATTTTTCATCTTGATGAGCCATTGCAGGACACATTGTTTTGAGAGTCTCAAGGAAAGTTTGGTGTCTGGTCCAATGTGGTATTAGCCAGGAAAGTCCACTTCAGCTATTAGTCCAAGTAGTGTAAAGATTAGTGGTAAAGAAAACCACTTCTCAGTGGTACAAAGACTTAAGACAGTGAAACAGGTTGTTAAGCCTTACTCAGCTGTTTTCTGGTATCAAGAAATGATGTTTTCACGGGATACTCATTTCAGTGAACAGTCAAACACCTGATTTCTCAAGTGTTTACTTTCTTAGTTTCATTTTTTTCTATCCAGAAGTATTGCAGGACCCAGCCTAGTTACGAAACACTGGTTTGGAATTTGCAGAGGATGAAAAGACTTCTTTTTTCCCCTTCCAAAAATGCTGTGCTTTGTATTTATTAATTAAAAGAGAAGAGTATGAAAAAGGTTGCCTTTTTAGCCAGATTTTGAAATTAAATGAAGAAGAAAGGAAAAAAGTCTAGCTTCTCTTGCTGCTCTTTCCTAGCCAACACCTTGTGAACTCAGCAGCTTTCTTCCCCATCCTGTTAGTTTTCAGCAACAGAAAGTAAATAAATTCAGCCATCAAAAGCATTTGGAGTACGACTGCAGTGCTTGAGAACATGGGTTACATCCATAGCTCCTCCTTTTAGCATAATCAGGGCAGCTTAAATAGCATCCCATATCACTTTTAAATTATGAAAACTTAATGCTATGGTTGTTGGAGAGAGCACTGAGCTTCTTAGTCACA